>NC_136902.1:40995415-41060960 GCF_949606895.1 Notothenia rossii
TGTTTATACCTTTTTTAAAACCTTTTATTTTAAATATTAAGCTTTTTCTGTATTTTCAGCTAAATTCAGCCATAAATGTTCACAGTTTACAGCATTCGCACGCATTTTTTGCAGGAAATGCATTTTCTAGTTAACCCCAAGATCATCTGGGGCTGTTGGTCTTTGAGCGGTTGCTGGCCCAATAGTACCTGTTGATGTGCTGCAAGGTAGCGTCTGCATAGTGGAGGCGCACGGAGGAGGAGGATGCTGGCGGGTGTGGTACAGGGTGTGGCAACGCAGGTGGTGATGGTAGGGGCACAAGGAGCTGTGCATCGGAGGACAGCATTGGTGGCGGCCGCCTTGATGAGTCAAGGATTGGTCTCGCTAACTCAGCCCCGGGGTTTGCCGAGGTCAAGCTTGTGACATTAAGGCGTGCTGCTGCAACGGCAGGTGCAGGGTCGTCAGCGGCACCATTGGCTGCAGTTCTTTCATCGCTATTTAGTTTTAATACATCCTTAGACCTTTTAAGCCAATTTCTGATGTCCATTTTGTAATTCAAACCGAAATGGGAGTCTAAAAAATGCACAATAAACAATAAACAAATCCAGAATAAGCGACAGAGTGTGACGCTGTGATTGGTCTAAATGTGGACGAATCACAAATCACAACAGACACATGCATTTATTTGGTAGCCTGCAATTTTTTTTTTTAATTACTATCTGACATCACCAACACCGTAGCATAAAATTTCACCGTTTATTTATAATTAAAAAAAAAATATATATATATATATAAAAAAAATATATATATATATATATATTTTTTTATAAATCATAAAAAACGTATATCAATCTTACTAACTGCTGTCTGTGCAATTCTCTCCGTGGGTTGGCGGACTTTATTTTGCTTACTTTAACATCATTTTTCATGGTGGGGCTAAGCCATTTCTTGGTATGGGTGTAGCCTACCCCATTCATACCCTGGTGTTGCCACTGGTGGGATGTATGGGGCGGGCGATTCTGCACATACGTTAAATGCGTTCAATATTTTAACGCAATTAATTCAAAAAATTAATTACCGCCGTTAACGCGATAATTTTTGACAGCATAAGTTAAAAGATAATAGAGAAGTGTAAAATGTTATGAAGGATTATACTGTAGAACAAAAGGCTTCTCTTTGAGGTTGGGAAAATAAGGTCAGGCTTGTACATTAGTTAGTTTGCTAGTAATTGTTAATTTAAAATAGCTATGCTCGACGAAGCAGACAGCTAGCGTCACAGTAGTTTGGAAGACCAGCGCACTGTATGAGATTAACCTCAATATAAGATCTGTGTATCTGAAAAATATGAATCTCACATTTCCAGTTGGTTCCAGAAATAACGTTAACGTTGTAGTGCCGAGAGAAGGGAGTCAGAGGCGGTGCATCGAAGGTGCAAAGTTGGCTTTATTAAGCAGGAGAAAACAACGTGTTGTCGGGTCGCAGCCCGGGAAGACAAGAGAAAGAAGAAAGGGGGGGCACACAATAAGTAGTCAACATCATGTGTCCGTGTGGAAACAATACCCCCAACCCGTAGTTCCATGAGTGAATTATGTAACCTAGATAATTAGTGATCACTGCACAAGCCCCCCCAGAATTCAACCATGGACACAATCCTCACGTCCGGGAGAAAGCAACACAGGGGCCGAGGAGGGTGGGGCCGCAGGCGAGGGCCGGGCCACGGAACGGGCCACGGAACGGGCCATCGGAAGGAGGCCGCAGAAGAGAGTAGCGTGCAGGCGAGCGAGCGCCCACGCAGGTGAGCGTTGTTGGAGATTTGGAGGATGTTTAAAACCAACCTCGTCTCCGCGTGTCGTTTGATAAGCTGGGTAAATTCGTGAAAAGGAAGGGATTAAGAAACACCAGAATACAAGTTAAACAATAATCTTGCTTTAATGATAAACAGTAACAATACAAAATACAAATACAAACACAAAGACAAAGGAAGTACTTCCTGCTCTCTCTCCTGTCCTACCCTCCTGGTCAGCCTGAAGAAAAAGAGGTCGAACCCCTGGAAAACACAGTGTTTCATACTAAAAACACAGGAGGGGGTGTGTGCGGGCTTTCCCCCCGAGGTCATCTTATTGGCAGAGACCAACACATGGCCTGTCGCACCCAATCAGTGCGACACAGCAGAAGAAACCTGGTTCACATCTTGTAGCCAGCACACACCTCCTTTATGGCCCTTTGTCCCTGAGTCCATCTTCCCCCCTTCAGGTTACCACACACAAGTTAAAAGTATGTTTTAAGATATAGTTGTTATAGTTGGCTAAATATACGTAATACATGTTAATTACTTTCATATCAATAATAACGAGGAACACATTACCTATGCTCTTAAGCAGTATTAGAGATGCTTTTCAAATAGTCAAACTTCACACAGGCCTAATACAGAGAACACACTCATTTGTCCTATGGCCCTTCCATTTGTTTGAGCTATTGTTCACATCTTTACTTCAAATAAAAGGTTTCACATTGTATATTTCCAGCTTCCTTTACACATACTGTTATTATTAATACAAAGTAACCAACCACACATATCTATTGAAAACAAGTCGATTCCCCTGATAATTGACATGCTGAAACTCTTCGGAATGTGTCCCCTCCCCCAACTCTCTCGTCCCTGTCATAAAAAACTGCTTCCATTTCATATAGAGTAATAAAAGATGTTTAAGCTAATTTCTCCACAATGTTTGTAGCCATTTAGTACCCACACATGAAAGAATAAGAACAGAGGTATAGTTGACCAGTAATCATGTTAGCACATATATTTACTGCAATGAAAACACACACACATCTGCTCCAAGAATGTGTAACGCACACCCTTCTTTTACGAGGGAAACATTCCAGCGTCTTGGGACTATCTCCAAATAAGGATGTCCCCTGCTCACATCTCTTCTCTAAACACAAGGACTTCACCTCAATATATTGGGGGAGGGAAAAGATACTTTGTCCCTTCTAATTTAACACACATGAATATATATAAGGTGACATTAAAAGGAATATACCAGATTGAACTTTCCTGCCATACCACGTTACTTTAATACTTCAAATATTCCTTCATTTCCCCCTTTTGGTCTCGCATTAACGAGACCAACACACATAAGACATTTGAAACAAAACTACTGTCCTTCTTTAATACTGTGTCTGTCCCCCTTCATTAAACCTTTGGGAACAGAAAACAACCTCCAATGACAGTTAAGAAAGACCAAACTATGTTAAAAAATTGTGTCCTTGTTTGCCGAATCATCATACTCGTCCTCTCCCTCCGCATATGCCAACAAGGGCATTTGGTACAGTGGGGGAGGAGCAGCTTTTCCTTCAATGGTGGAAATGATAAGTTTGACACACAAGGAGCGGATGCACGGCACACAACAACAACCACATGTTATTAAAATGGCCACAAAAGTAGCTACAGAAATAAAGAGAGACATTATTAAACCTTTCCATTGACCAAACATGTTAGCAAACCACTCCTCTAAGAAATGTTGTACCCCTGATTGTTCATGCATAGTTTTAGATAGGGTGCGAAGGCCTTCCAAGCCCTTGTGACGGAACCGTCTGGAGCCGTGTTATTGGGAATAAATGTGCAGCACATCTCCCCAAACATTGCACAAACTCCACCCTTCTCTGCAAGAAGCATATCCAACGCCATCCTATTTTGCACAGCCATAAGGGATGTTGGACCCAATTGTTCAGCCGGGCCCTCTACCGCGTCCCTAGTGAGATTGGCCAATCGGAGTATGTTGTAATGTACATAGTTGATCCTTTCTACATTTTTGATAGGGGTCACAGGGAAGAAGGCAGAGATAATTGGCAAACTTTCAAACCCTGCAGCTATTTGATCAGCTAGTTTGTAGTCGTTAGGGACCCCTCGTGGGATTCCGATGGAATCGATGTAGGTGGGAGAGTCGACAGACAAATCGAAGGAGCCCGGGGCGTGGCGTTTGGACAGCGCGTGTCTCCTACGTCGAGTGATTAGGTTGGTATTAAGTGTGTCTTTAGGGTCCGTGAGCCCCAGTTTTTTGCCTAATAACATTAGGGGTGCCTGGAGGCGCACCATAGCACACAATCCTACAGATAGTTCGGGAATACGGGTGAACAGGCGGTGACCCCCACAATAATAGTAGAGCCCAGCTCTGGCCCAATGTCCTATATTAGTGCTAGACAGGGTGAGGTTACACCAATCCGGAGAGACATTTCCTAGGTCAAAACGTGGGGATTTTTGAACCATGGAAAAACATGTGTACCCACCGGCGCCTTTGTCAGGCGTAAATGGGCCTGTCCTAGTGTCATTATCAATTGGAGGGAAAACTTTGGCTAGGGTGGTACAGTTAGGAGGGCTGGCCATCCTAGTCAGTTGTAACATACAGTTGTACCCCCAGGTATCTGTGGGAAACAGGGGCGCAGGGTCAGTGGCTAATTGCGGGCGGGCCGTAGCACAGGCTAGACAATCCCCGGCCATTTGTTCTTGGGCTGTTTGGGCAACCCATTTTAACCATAGGTTGTCATCTGTGTATCCTGTGGCCATTTGGATGACGTCTAGAGGTTGAAGTTGGCTATAATCCCCCGTGCATTTATCCGTACATGTAATTTTAGACAGGTATTTAATATTAGATGCTGCCCGAGGAAGGTTTCGTTCCACCTTTGGTTTCACTTTAATTTCGAAGAGGCCTTGTGGCGAACCCCCCCCTGCATGTACCGCGAGGACATAAAGTCCAGCGTCGGAGAGCACTACATTTTTTTGCGTTATGCGTACGGGATTACAAAACCTGACAACGCATGGGACGTTTGGGTTTCTCCTAATCACTTTCATTCTATGTTTGAGGGATCTAACGATTTCCGCCGATCGGTAAGGTGGCATGTATCCCCAGTCATCAGGACCCGAATTTGCTAGGACACCGGACCAGGACTCGCAGGTGCACCCGTATGTGTATGTGACGGACACAGAAGGGTCGCCTTTGGTCCTGTATGTACTGCCTCTGTAAATGTTCGGAGCACCTTTAACCGTATCTGTGGTGATTCTGTTACATACCGCAGGGGCTAAGCAGACATATTTGGCTAGGTAGGAATAGGTACGGTCGAGGCTTCTGCAGGGGGCAATTTTGCACAAGTCGAGTTGTATTATTCCATCACTACCTGCATGGAGAGTGAAGGTTTGTCTAGGAGACATTGGGGTAACTACTGTCTCATAATGGCCCCGTTTGACTCTAGTTACGGATTCATTTGGCGGAGGAGTGGAGTCTGGGTGGTCAATGGAATCACATAAGATTAAAATAATGGTAACAATCACAGTAGAAACCAGGGCTAATCCTGCCAACCATTTCCAGTTACCATACATAGTTATACTGTGAGCTCCAACCCTTCTAGTGTCAGTATACGTCTATTCTAACCCCCAAGTTATTAAAAAATGCTGTGAACCACTGGGTCACTCAACCATGATTTTAAAGGTTACAATGTACATACAGCAGGGCGAACAAGTAGATTATTACTCCTAACACTAGTAGTGACCAACAGGTTATCAGGAAATTCAGGGCTCCTTCAGACATTTTCTATTGTTCTCTGAGAGGGTTTGGTCCTTGTGTCAGTATCACATGAGGTAAAAAGAAAGACAAATCCCTTAAATATAGATTTTTTAGAAAACAACTCCCTAAATTTGGGTTTATAAATGGGGTCTTCTTATAGGTTAATAAATGACTTTAACCTGTGGATTAAGATACCACTTCCCTCAAAAATGAGTTATTAAAAGAACTTTAAACTGTGGGTTAAGATACCACTTCCCTCAAAAAATGGGTTAGTAAATGAGGTGCTATGTGTAGCTTATAGCAACCTGATCAGAGGGGAGCAGGTTCCTCTGTCTTCCCGTGAAGTCCTGTGTCTTCGTGCTCCGGCCCGCTGATGGCGACTTCTGGGCTGTCGGTTGTAGGGATGTCCTTGTTGTCCTTCTCCTCCAGTCCGCTGATGCCTGCTTCCAAGTCGTCTGCTGTAGGGATGTCCGCGAGGTCCTTCTCCTCCAGTCCGCTGATGCCTGCTTCCAAGTCGTCTGCTGTAGGGATGTCCGCGTTGATGATAGCCAGGTCCGTCCGGATGTCGTCGAGGGTCCTTCCAGGTGATTTCCCCGCTGCACACTGGCTCCAGTGGTACCAGATGTCCCCCTTTCCTTCTAGGCGGACAGCATGGGATGTCCGCTGGGTCACTCTGTAGGGGCCGGTGAACCTGGGGTTGAGCCACTTGGGCCAGATGACCTTCAGCCAGACGAACTCCGCTGTGTTGGCCTCGTGTTTTTCGGGTCCCCCTTTGGCATCAGCAACCTGTGTGGAGAAATCTGATACCCACCCCTCAAGTCTACGCTCAGTGCTTCTGGGCCCTCAGGTGTTTGACCCACCACTGGTAGGCCGCTTCAGAATTCTAATACTTGGCCTGTGTCAACAAAATAAACCCCAACATCTTCAGGTGAACTAAATAACATATCTCAATAGCTCTGAATTCCTGACAAGCATCTGTGTTATTATAAATGAAATCCTTGAGATCCCATTTAAAATCTAAATATAATATGAACTGCTAATGTCTCTGGTAATGGAACACACTAATGTTATGGATTAAAAACAACTAAAATCATGATACTGACAAAGTGAATAATTTCCAGGCGAGACTGCTTCTACCTGTCACTGCTTGGATATTATCAAGCTGAAAAATGAATACAGAAATCCAACATACTGTCATCTAATGTCTTTCTATTATGACTTTAAATTAAATGTACATCCCCATAATGATCTAAACAGTCTATGGCTTTTACTTCTTTACCAGGCTAGTTACAAGATGTTGTCTAAATTAAATTCTATCTCATTACATTACTATGTTTTAACTTAGCTGTAATATGTTCTTTCTACATTTCAAACCTCAGTTACTTTAATACCTGTTGAAATATTACAAAATTGTTTTCATTATCACAGGTCACCTTCTCTGGTATTCTCATTCTGGAATTACCTCTCTCAGTAGCCCTTTGGCCACTGATTCTGCATCTGTGTTACCTGTTATAACTCAATCAATGTTAGAAACATGTCAACATTAATCAAACAGTATCTTATCCCCAGATATGGAGCAGGTTAAATCTAAAACTGTCAATCAATGGTCAGATTGAACATCTGAGTTGGGGCGGCAGGTTTCTTCCAGTCCCTAAATGAAAATATCCCACACTCCCCCTTTTTACACATGTAAACATGTGTAACAAACTTCTGTATGGGAAGAAAACCTTCAGGTAACCAGTGGTTATAAGAAAATACCAAACATCATTCACAAAAGTATATCCATCATCTTTCACAGTAAACACTCCAGGGAAAATAAGTTTTCATTTCCAGCTGGCAGTCCTAAAAGAAACAGAATCTTTAGATTTTAGTTTGAGTTTTACATTTGCAAACCGCCAACTCCTGTGGGAATTAGAAACGGGTCACATGTGCATTTTTCCAAATGCGTGGAATTGTAGGAAACCTGTGTTTCCCATGGAGCTCCAAAATAATGTATTAGTCCAAAGACATGCTCGGTTAGTTATTGTTTTAGAATCATGCAGTTATACTGATCACATGCAGAAATTCCTCCACACTCACACTGTCAGGTTGTAAAGTCAAGTTTGGTCAGCCCCAGAGTCAGTCATTGATAGTGCTTTTCTCAAGTCACACTGTCAGTCAGGGTCAAAGGTCATTTGGTCTCAGTTTCATTGGCCATGTGTCGTGCTCTGCAGAGACTTTGATATTTCAGCATAGGCCAGTATCCTTTGTCTACAAAAATGGATATATATATCATATATGGAGCGCCATCATTTATCAATTCACGATTACCACCTTAAGTCAGATATCTCTAACTTGTCATCGGGACGGCTGCTTCCCACATTTCCTGCAACTTGGTACAAAACTCACTTCATAATAGTACTACTACTACTGCCATTTATTTACAACTAAGTAGTATTAAAATGTCTAAGAAATCTAATTCAGAAACTTGTGTACATAACTATTATCTTAAGTCAAAACATTACTAGGATCTGTGTAGCTCTGCATTTCATAGCTCATTATACTCATTTATCTTCAATTCCGGTCTACTTAAAAACAATGTTAAACTCTTTAGCAGTGTGTGGAATCTTGGGTGTCCGAACATGCAACCATCACCCTTTACTTTACCAAGGATTAAAAACAGTTTCCATCCTAAAGCCCTCCTATGGTAATAACTATGCCACAATGGTGAAATCAATATTGTAACAAATGAGATCACTACTTTATTCACACATGAATAAAAATCTCTTGAAGAATGATTTATTAATATGATGGAAAGATTGAAGAATATGGTTCTACACTGTGCTACTCCAAAACACCCCCTGCTTAAAGTGTAGTGCATATTTCCCTCATGTCTCCCCCTTTAACCCTCAGTGTGTCTTTAGGATGATTTTCTCATTTTACATTAATAGTTTCCTCTTTACTGCTATTTTGAATTTACCAATCGATTAATTCATGGTTAATACCTCTTTTTATCTTTACTTATTTATCAAGTCAATTCAAGTGCTTTAAATGTGGTGTCTTCTATGTGCGTTTTGTGAATAAGTGTGCTTATGTGTAAACTCACTCATTCCCGTTTTCCTTTTCTCCTCCCCTGGTTGTCTCAAGCCGTGACCCCGACCCCCTCACTTCAAATCGACTATGCCAACTCCTCTGATTCTGTCTTCTCTTCAGTCCATCAGCTCTTGAATCCATCCGCTGTAACTCTTTTAGGCAGCCTTTGGCCCAGTCACATCTGCAGCCCACATCATGCCACTGTTCTTTGCACTGCTTTGCATTTCATCTCCTCCTTTACAGTCTCTCTGCTGCTTTATGGAGGGCGGATTCTGCTCTCATGTCCCCCACTCTGCTCCTGTGCCAAATCTCGTGGCTCAGCCCTGTCTGAGGGACTGATGAGAGTATTTCTGTATGTCAGCAAGCGGTTTGGTTCTGGATGCCTCAGGTGGAGACGGTTCAGCTCCGGTTCTCTGTCTGTTTGATGGAGAAGGATGAGCCTCCTTTTGGGTTGGGTCTTTTGTCTGCTTGGAGGGACGGGGTCGTAGCCTTTCTAACTCAGAGGGGGAGTCCAGGTCCCGGGACGCATTATCCATAAGAAATCTAGCACACTGAGATTGAATCAATCCAACCCTTTCCACTCTGTCTCTTTGTAATCATACTATCCGTCCTAGTTGCTAAATGCCATCTAAACAACACCATTAATGTCTACTAATGATATTACAAAAACTCCCTCTATAAATCATTTCATCCATTGTTACATATCTACCCAACCTGACTCTTTCAGGAAACCATTTTCTTCCATAAATTGAAATACCTGTTTCAAGCATCACATATTTCACACACTACGAAAGAACATCTCCATACTTTCTCCAATATTTTAAATCCCACTGTTACTTAGAACAATAGTAAACCTGCAGAGCACACTGATCAGATCACACTAATATAATTTGACTCAAGTGTAGGCCCATGTCTACTTTCCATTATACTTATTAGTTTTGGTGAATATTTATTTATATTGTCTAAATTCCTTGTCTATGATGTGCAAACAGTTAGAGTATAAAAATGTGTTTTTTTCAATGTATTTACACTCCACGGATTCTTGAGTTTACTCATCTCCCGGTGTTGTCGTTCCTAAAAATGTTAGCAAACACAAAACTCCCACTACAACATTTATAGATAAATTGATCTAGCAAAATGAACTCTTTTCTAATTCAAAATGTGACAAAAGAACAATGATTTGTCTTTCAAAAGATGGTGGTCTAACAGAATGACTCTTGACCTCATGGGGTCAAATAGATTTAGCCATGAGGCGGCTGACTTTAAAATGAACTGGGACAAAGAAACCACATGCATGTGGGTACATTATAGTCTAGAAATATAACACAAAACAACACTACTTAAAAATAATAACAATTCAAATGACTTCTGGTGAAAAGCATGAAGAACAAAACAACTTAATCTACTCTCAATGTTCATTTACACCATCACTGTGTATTTAATCAGTAGTTACCGGTTGTATCCTTAATCAAACTATTTCACCATCTTCACTTATTTTAGGTTACTCATTCAACAATATGACATTCTCCCGAATAGTAGTTAACTTTATATAACTTTTACTCTCTATATTTTAGCAACAACCTTACTTTTCTCTCTCTCTCTGTCTACTTTCCAAAACATCTAATTTCTCCTGACCACAAGTTTCTCATAAATCACCCCTTTGTGTAACCGTGTGAGATGGCTGGAGCAAAACCTCGTGCAGGACCTCTGTCATGCTTAAACATTAACAGATTCCCTCTGACAAACTTACAAAAACCTTCTCTTTACTTTCTACTCTTTTGTTCCTGTATTTAAAATAATTTTCCCCTTGGAATATAATTAAGTACAATCCTTAGTTAATGACAAATACCATGAAATTCACAACGCAATGCAACGGTATCAATCAGTTCTCAAAGACTATATTTAAATAGCAGCAAATCATTGTTTCTTATTTATTTCAATATATCTACCACTTCAAATCACACCTTGATCTGTTAATTTTCAATGTATTTCAGTCCAACTTCAGATCACTAGAGAAAAAAGCAAGCAGACACACTCCGGGCTGCTGCTGCTGCTCTCGAGAGGAAAAAGTGGGGGGGGAACTCTCACAGACAAATACTGACACCCCCTTCTCTCTCCCCTGCTGTAGCTCTCAGCCTCCTTTGGAAAAGGGGGGCTTCTTTCAACAATTAACACTTCTGCTATCCTTTTATTCAATTTTTCTGCTTGAACCCACTGTTCTCGTAAGCTCTTAACTCACGCTCCTCTCGTTAAAATTCTCCCTTCATTATGACTTCGTATCTATTCATCTGACTTAGGCTGTTTCTGTTACCAGTAAATATTCACAGACTTCATATCTATTGATCTGACTTACTGTCCTTGTTACCAGTAAATATTCACAACACACCAAAGGATATAGTGAGGCCCGGTCACTTCAGAATGACTTTCTGAAGTTTGCGTTACTCTCCTTTGGATCACTTATAAAAAATAACTCATCTCCAGCCCCGTCGAGCTGTGGATTTGTTATTTAGAGTCAGTCTTATATGGAGACTTAATACAACCAACTGACTACTCTAGACAGTCTAACTGTGGGGACTCAATACCTCCACTTTCAAGCCCGGGACTTTAATACCCTTCTGGCCTGCCGGAACTCAATATCCGATTTTAACTGTGGGGACTCAATACCTCCACTTTCAAGCCAGGGAGTTTAATACCCTTCTGGCCTGCCGGAACTCAATATCCGATTTTAACTGTGGGGACTCAATACCTCCACTTTCAAGCCCGGGACTTCAATACCCTTCTGGCCTGCCGGAACTCAATATCCGATTTTAACAACTAAAACACGCATTTGCATTGTTACTATAAAAAACACTGTAAACTTCGTCTGACAACCCTAAAATTTGGAATATGGTCAAATCACAGATTTCGAATTAAACTGGCATCTGTTTACCTGTTATTGTCAGAGCTCTGTTGTTAGTTGTCAGAAGAAGCCGAGATGTTTAGCCCTGGACTATTCCGTCCGCTTGCTGCTGGTGGTCTCTTCCCCGAAAACACCCCACTCAGACACGTCGGGTCACCATTTGTTGGAGATTTGGAGGATGTTTAAAACCAACCTCGTCTCCGCGTGTCGTTTGATAAGCTGGGTAAATTCGTGAAAAGGAAGGGATTAAGAAACACCAGAATACAAGTTAAACAATAATCTTGCTTTAATGATAAACAGTAACAATACAAAATACAAATACAAACACAAAGACAAAGGAAGTACTTCCTGCTCTCTCTCCTGTCCTACCCTCCTGGTCAGCCTGAAGAAAAAGAGGTCGAACCCCTGGAAAACACAGTGTTTCATACTAAAAACACAGGAGGGGGTGTGTGCGGGCTTTCCCCCCGAGGTCATCTTATTGGCAGAGACCAACACATGGCCTGTCGCACCCAATCAGTGCGACACAGCAGAAGAAACCTGGTTCACATCTTGTAGCCAGCACACACCTCCTTTATGGCCCTTTGTCCCTGAGTCCATCTTCCCCCCTTCAGGTTACCACACACAAGTTAAAAGTATGTTTTAAGATATAGTTGTTATAGTTGGCTAAATATACGTAATACATGTTAATTACTTTCATATCAATAATAACGAGGAACACATTACCTATGCTCTTAAGCAGTATTAGAGATGCTTTTCAAATAGTCAAACTTCACACAGGCCTAATACAGAGAACACACTCATTTGTCCTATGGCCCTTCCATTTGTTTGAGCTATTGTTCACATCTTTACTTCAAATAAAAGGTTTCACATTGTATATTTCCAGCTTCCTTTACACATACTGTTATTATTAATACAAAGTAACCAACCACACATATCTATTGAAAACAAGTCGATTCCCCTGATAATTGACATGCTGAAACTCTTCGGAATGTGTCCCCTCCCCCAACTCTCTCGTCCCTGTCATAAAAAACTGCTTCCATTTCATATAGAGTAATAAAAGATGTTTAAGCTAATTTCTCCACAATGTTTGTAGCCATTTAGTACCCACACATGAAAGAATAAGAACAGAGGTATAGTTGACCAGTAATCATGTTAGCACATATATTTACTGCAATGAAAACACACACACATCTGCTCCAAGAATGTGTAACGCACACCCTTCTTTTACGAGGGAAACATTCCAGCGTCTTGGGACTATCTCCAAATAAGGATGTCCCCTGCTCACATCTCTTCTCTAAACACAAGGACTTCACCTCAATATATTGGGGGAGGGAAAAGATACTTTGTCCCTTCTAATTTAACACACATGAATATATATAAGGTGACATTAAAAGGAATATACCAGATTGAACTTTCCTGCCATACCACGTTACTTTAATACTTCAAATATTCCTTCAGCGTGCAGTGGCGGCGGGCACGAAGTCCTCGGGAGGAAGGCACCTCTCCGGCACCACAAAAAAGTGTTAACAGATGTTAACATATGGAAGCTGCCAGCCGTTAGCTGCTAGCCGTTAGCCGTCAGTCATCGTTAGCTGCTAGCCGTTGCTAGCTATCAGTCGTCGTTGTTAGCCGTTAGCTGTTATTAGCTGTTAGCTGTTGCTAGCCGTTGTTAGCCGTTAGCTGTCGTTGTTAGCCGTCGGTAGCTGCTAGCCGTTAGCTGTCGTGGTTAGCTGTTAGCTGTTAGCTTTTAGCCGGTTTTTGACGGCCGCTAGCTGTAAGCCGGTAGCCGTTAGTCGATGTCGTCGGCCCCGGAGTCTCTGCCAGGCGGCGTGCCTCTTCCAGGGAAGGTGCCGCGGTGTGTAGTGGCCAGCACCCCAGGAGTAAATTGCCGGGTGTTAGAAATTAAAATCAATGTTTTAATGGGGAAATGTAGTTTAAACATGCCGTCAGTTTAATGCTCTTTTATACTGAAAAACCAGAAATTCTTGTGCACAAGCAGTTAAGCTTTTATTCTGAAAATCCTTCATCTACGGTTAGCATTTAGCATGTGGCTAATATACGATTTCCTGAAGAGGTGAATTTAGTAGCGAAATGATATGGAGTGGTGCAAACCGAAGCTACTGATTTAACACTACAACTATAGATGTCGAGATACTACCATGCTGAATATTAAATGAAGGTACAGTTTATTTAAATACATTATTGTTTACAGGCGAGAGTAACATGTGACAACATCCGGAATGACCGGAAACCAAACGAGCCGAGAAGTATTTTTTAGAGTATTGATTACAGCGTTTAGAATGTGTTAAATGAAAAGTGATGAAAGAGAATATGAGGAGAAACGGCGTGTTAAGCATATATTGAATGTGAAAAGAACCTATCCTCTGTTTAAATGCAATAACGGACATTGGAGACGAGGCGAGCCGGCTGGCGGGGAGGAGCCAGCAGAGGATATATAACAGCACCGGAGGAGAGATCCATTCTCTTCTCTTCCCTCAGGAGAGCCAGATCACAGCTGTTTGTCTGACTGAACAATATCATGCTTGTGACCAACCCGCGCCTTTTTTAATTAAAGTACCCAATTGAACTTTCACAGAGACTCCATTTAGTCTCCTATTAAAGCTTCTCTCCTGGTCGGGAGAATAACGAACACAGTTAACACGGGCGGCCAGGAAGAACTGGTCAGCTTCTTCGGCTAAAGCGTGGGGCTCCACACTAGCCGTGTTAGCGAGCACAGCCTGTACATGCAGCCGCATGTCCCGAAGAAACAGCTCCATGAAAAAAAAGTCGGGCTCTTCCATACCTAGCAGGTCGTGTATCGTCTCCATGTGGTCGGAAGGCTTGCACTTCCCAGTGCTGAAACGATGTGGGAATGGCGAGCGACGTCCTCGGCCATTCCGCGGAGGGCGTACCGAGCCTCAGTCCGTGTGCACGAGGCAGCCACGGACGTCTCCAAAAATTACATTACATTGCATTTAGCTGACGCTTTTATCCAAAGCGACTTACAATAAGTGCATTCGACCAGGAAGATACAACCTTTAAGAAAACAGAATCATATAAGTACATCAGGTTTCATAGAGCCAAACATTTCAAGTGCTACTCAACTGGCATTTAGAAAGCCAGCCCTTTATTAGTATATAAGTGCTTTGTTAGTAATTCTATCGCTCGAAGTGGAGTCTAAAGAGATGAGTTTTCAGTTTGCGTCGGAAGATGTGTAAGCTATCTGCTGTCCTGATTTCAATGGGGAGCTCATTCCACCATTTTGGAGCCAGGATAGCAAACCCACGTGTTTTTGCTGACGGGAACTTGGGTCCCCCTCGCAGTGCGGGTGCAGCGAGCTGTTTGGCTGATGCAGAGCGGAGTGCACGTGCTGGGGTGTACGGTTTAACCATGTCCTGGATGTAGGAAGGGCCAGATCCATTCACAGCATGGTACGCAAGTACCAGTGTCTTGAAGTGGATTCTAGCAGTTACTGGAAGCCAGTGAAGGGAGTTTGCGAAAAACTGCGTTTCTAGCCATGTTCAGTCCAGTCTCGGAAACTTCTGCGAGACTTATGTCGGGGTCACCAGTGTAGTGCAGAGAGAAGGGAGTCAGAGGCGGTGCATCGAAGGTGCAAAGCTGGCTTTATTAAGCAGGAGAAAACAATATGAGTGTTCATGAGTGAATGATGTAACCTAGATAATTAGTGATCACTACAACGTAAATATTGCAATATGAGAAACTTCCGGTTATGGCCAACCCAGTCTCATGGCATTTCGTGTTCACCAACACGATTTTCAATCTATTGATTCGTGTTCACCAACACAATTTCCCCCTTTTTTTCATGTTGCACAGGACGATTTTAAAAGCAATGTATTTGTATTGGTAGTCTCACGGCATTACGTGTTATAGGAAGACCGGAAGCTGTGTGGTTCATAAAACAGCATTGTAATACAAGGTTCGGCTGCATTACATATTACAGATCTGCCGTAGTTCTCTATTTACAGAGCCCTGATGAGAAGACCTTTGGAAAAACTGGAAAAAATGCAGCCGAAACTGAATACTTGACGTGGATCATAAATATATCAACAATTAAACAAGATATTCAATTTCTCTTCACACAATACGTCTCCTTGCAGTATCACCACTAATTCGGCTGACTTTTACATTTGATCTAATACATAGATAGGTTATATTTACACCATAACGGTGCACAGCTGATATAAAAGGACTTGTAGTTTTTAAAGATATTACTGATTTTCTTTGAATATAAGAATGTAAATACTGAGTCTGAAATAATACAGCAATATGCTGTAAAATTATGTGAAAGCATGAACAAAACTACACATCTTCAGATGTTGTACATACATAAGTGTCCTACACTAATAATTAGGGCCGGGACTCGATTAAAAAAACTGTCTTTCTGCATGGCAGCTCATATGTTGTGTCAGACGATGCAATCTGTGGTACCTTTTACAGCCCCTTATCTTCTACCACTCCAAGTGGTCTACAGTCGAGTGCAATCCAGTGAGCTGGTTATTTTTTTCAGACGTGGACTTAGTTATCCTGGCCCTGAAACCAGTCATCTGGTTGAGTGTGGGTTGGGTGTGGGTCATACTTGTCAACCCTCCCGGGTTGACAAGCCTTTTCTTATCAAGCTCCACTTTTGTGGAATCAGCTTCCAGTTTGTGTTCGGACGGCAGACACCCTATCCGTTTTTAAGAGTGCGCTTAAGACCTTCCTTTTTGATAAAGCTTATAGTTAGGGCTGATTAGATTCAGCCCCTAGTTTTGCTGATATAGGCTTAGTTTGTCGGGGGACATCTTACTTCTTCCTTCTCTCTGTCTATACCTGTGTACTCTCATGTTCCGATTAACCCAGCTTCCCCAAATGTCTTTCTTTTTGGTGTCTATATACGCCGGGATCCGGAGTCATGGATGATCCTGCGGTCCTGTGTCATGGATTGCGAGTCCTGGATCTTGAGTCGTGGCTGTGGTCCTGGATCATAAGTCCTGGATGGATATACTCATGGATTCATCTTCCTATTATACACACATGCATTTCCAAACATTTGGACTACCTATGTTGCAAATGTATTATCTTTTCAATTTACACACGGCATCTATTGCACGTCTGTCCGTCCTGGGAGAGGGATCCCTCCTCTGTTGCTCTCCCTGAGGTTTCTCCCATTTTTCCCTTTAAACTGGGTTTTCTCTGGAAGTTTTTCCTTGTACGATGTGAGGGTCTAAGGACAGAGGGTGTCGTATTGTCATACTGATATTCTGTACAAACTGTGAAGTCCACTGAGACAAATCTAACATCTGTGATATTGGGCCATATAAATAAATTGATTGATTGATTGATTTTCGCGGGAGACTCCCGATTTCATTGCCCTCTCCCGGTTTTCCTCCCGGGGTCATATTTCTCCCGCATTTCTCCCGATTTTCAATAAGCCTTGACACAAGCAATTTCCCCCCATTTATTAATTATATGTTTTACATTTGATAACACCAATGTCATGGCAACTTCTAATTGTGGGAAAAACGAAAACTTTCAGTAGAGACGTCCCATAGAACATTTTGCGAAACACAATAGCCAGCGTGTTGTCATGTCTCGGAAACTTATCATGAAAGGCTATTCTTTATATTAGTTGTGTCGTGTCCCTTTGTTCTGTGCCCTCTGTCTTATTGTAATAAGTTTTCCTCCTCTCGTTTCAGAACTCCATGCTCCCCGCCCCTCCTCTGCTCACTCACCTGCAGGCTGCTTCCCCTCCCGCGACTCCTCCGGTCTCAGCATCGACCAGATTCGACCCCAACCCGGCTACTGAGCCGCACATCCCTTCCATGCGTCTGGCTCCACCCGAAAAGTATTCCGGAAACTCGGAAGGCTGCCGTGTGAGTTACACTATCGTCACCAACCGGCTGCTTTTCCCACGGATGACTCCAAAGTGGCTTTCGTGATCTCCCATCTCTCCGTTCGAGCAGCAGCATGGGCTACGGCAGAATGGTCCCGAGGTTCCCCCATCTGTGGGTCTCTGGACGACTTCATAGACACCATGAGAAAAACCTTCGATCAAACCACCCCGGGCAGGGAAGCAGCTCGGGCTCTGATTAAACTGCGGCAAAATCAGCGTAGTGTGGCTGACTACGCTATTGAGTTCCAGACTATTGCAGCCAACAGCGGCTGGAACTCCGCTGCATTGTTTGACGCATTCGTCAGCGGTCTCTCGGATCCCCTACAAGACCAGCTGGCGCCTCTCGATCTGCCCGCTGACTTGGACTCCGTCATATCAATGGCAATAAGAATAGACAATCGTTTGGCGGAGAGGAGAAGGAATAAATTCAAGAATGCGGTTGATCCGCCTCTCCAGAGGAGGCGCTCACCGCCGGTTACCACTTCTTCTTGGAGGCTCAACTCACTACCTGCGTTCCGGACAACAGCGCCCCCTGGCTCCGTGGAGGAGCCAATGCAGTTGGGCCGCGCCAAGCTTTCTATGGCAGAATGTCAGCGTCGATTAAAGGAGGGTCTGTGCTTCTACTGTGGGCAGCGCGGACATCCACAAGCGGCTTGCCCGGTAAAAGAGGAGGCTCACCAATAAAGAGGAGGACGTTGGTGAGCCGGATCTCTTCCTCTGACTTTCCTCCTCGCACCCTGACCCGCATCCAGGTAAAAGTCAGAGACAACGTTTTTACTCATGGTGGTCTTATTGACTCAGGGGCAGACGAAAGTCTAATGGATTGGTGGTTAGTTAATAGAATGAACATAAAAACTTAGCCTCTACCCCAGCCTCTAGAAGCAAGTGCTCCCGATGGGCGGCTGTTGTTCAAAGTGACTCACCAAACTGAGCCTTTAGAAATAAGATGTAATGATAATCATCACGAGACAATGTCATTTCACTTATTCAACTCAGCCCAACATCCTCTCATTTTGGGGTTTCGTTGTTGAAACTTCATAACGCTCACATAGATTGGAAATCTGGGAGCGTGGAGGGGTGGGAAAAGAATTGCGTTCATCACTGTTTTAAGCAGGTAGCAGAGATTGACAGGAGATGTAACACTGGGAGTGTTAGGCAGGAAACAGACCCACAAATATATCTTCCTGATGTACTTTCAGTTCCCTCCTGCTACCACGATCTAAGTGAAGTTTTTAGTAAATCCAAGGCTATGGCTCTTCCTCCTCATCGTCCCTATGACTGTGCTATTGACTTGATTGCTGGGGCTTACATCCCTAAAGATCGATTATATGACATTTCAGGACCTGAGAAAGAGGCCATGAAGGACTATATTGATGCCTCCCTCAAAACAGGTCTTATTCGCCCTTCCTCATCCCCAGCAGGTGCAGGGTTTTTTTTTGTTGGCAAAAAGGATGGGTCTCTTAGGCCCTGTATTGACTACTCACCTCTCAATGACATTACTGTTAAAAACCGCTAACCCCTCCCTCTCATCTCGTCCGCTTTCGAGCAGCTTCAGGATGCCAAGGTTTTCACCAAGTTAGACCTGCGTAATGCCTATCATTTGGTCAGGATCAGGGAGGGCGATGAATGGAAGACGGGGTTCAACACACCTTCAGGCCATTATGAATACCTTGTCATGCCGTTTGTACTGTCAAACGCTCCTGCAGTTTTCCAGGCTTTGATTAATGATGTTTTGAGGGACTTTCTGAACCGTTTTGTTTTTGTCTATCTGGACGACATCCTGATCTACTCCCCTGACCTTGACACCCACAAACAATATGTCCGCCAGGTTCTACAAAAACTGCTCCAAAATATGTTGTTTGTCAAAGCCGAAAAGTGCGATTTTCATGCCGAGACATTCACTTTTTCGGTCTTCATCATCTCCCCAGGTCAGGTTAAGATGGACCCAGCAAAGGTTAACGCAGTAACCAGTTGGCCTACCCCTGACTCTCGCAAGAAAGTGCAGCAGTTTTTAGGCTTTGCTAATTTTTACAGGCGTTTTGTGAGGAGCTTCAGTGCTATTGTAGCCCCTCTGCATGTTCTCACGTCCCCTCAGGTGCCTTTTGTGTGGTCTCCTCAGGCTGAGGAGGCTTTTTCTCGGCTTAAGAAGATGTTCACCTCTGCCCCCATACTTACCCTGCCGGATCCCACTCGCCAGTTTGTGGTGGAAGTGGATGCCTCCAACGATGGGGTGGGAGCGGTCCTCTCCCAGCGCCAACAGAAGGACAACAAGCTTGGAGACATTGGTTGGAGGGAGCCGAGCATCCTTTTGTGGTCTGGACCGATCACAAGAACCTGGAGTATATCAAGAAAGCCAAAAGACTGAACTCCCGCCAAGCTAGGTGGACTTTGTTTTTTAACCGTTTTGATTTTGTTCTTTCTTACAGGCCAGGGTCTCAGAATGTCAAGCCTGCCGCTCTGTCCCGTCTGTTTGACCCTGTGCCTGCAGTCAAGGAGCCGGAACCCATTATTCTGTTGAACCGTGTGGTAGGAGCGCTGACTTGGAAAGTGGAGAAGGAGGTGATGCAAGCTAACGGTGGGGCTCCTGCACCCAGGGGTTGCCCACCTAACCGGCTATTTGTTCGGGAAGCCGAGCGACCACAGGTGATCCACTGGGCTCACACTTCGTTGCTCACCTGTCACCCCCGAGTCAAAAGAACCATGTTCATCATAAAGCAGCGTTTCTGGTGGACATCCATGGAGAAGGAGGTGAAGGAGTATGTGGAGGCGTGCCCTGTCTGCGCTCGCAACAAGAACTCTTCCAGGGCACGGATGGGATTATTACAACCACTTCCTATTCCCAACAGACCCTGGTCGGATATTTCCATGGACTTCGTCACAGGCCTTCCTATCTCTAGAGGCAACACCACAGTTCTCACAGTGGTGGACCGTTTTTCCAAAATGACATATTTTATTGCTCTGCCCAAATTGCCCTCAGCCAAGGAAACGGCGGAGGTCATGATGCGTAATGTGTTTCACCTGCATGGTTTCCCGAAGCATATTGTCTCCGACCGAGGTCCCCAGTTTGTGACATGTTTCTGGCAGGATTTCTGCAGCCTCATCGGTGCCACGGTCAGTCTCTCGTCTGGATACCACCCGGAGTCTAAACGCCAGACAGAGGGCCTGAACCAGGAACTGGAGACCTGCTTGCGCTGCCTGGTTTCCCAGAATCCCTCCTCCTGGAGCGAGCACCTCACCTTGGTTGAGTACGCACACAACATCCTTCCTTCATCTGCCACACGCCTGTCACCATTTCATTGTGTTTATGGTTACCAGCCGCCACTGTTCCCAGCCACGGAGAGAGAGGTCACGGTCCCGTCTGCCCACGCTCTGGTCAGGCGTTGCCATCGCGTGTGGGCTGCGGCTAGGAAAGTCCTCTGCAGAAACTCGGCGCTTATGAAACAAGCAGCAGACCGAAGACGCCAACCAGACCCTGTGTACCAGCCAGGCCTAAAAGTCTGGCTTTCTACGTTGGATCTTCCCCTCCACGTACTCTCTCGCAAGTTGGCTCCCCGATTTGTGGGTCCCTTTCCCATCAGCAAGGTCATCAACCCGGCTTCAGTAAGACTACGGCTTCCCAGGTCCATGAAGGTGCATCCCACCTTCCATGTGGGGAAACTAAAGCCTCTGAAGGAGAGCACCATGGTTCCCACCGCCAAACCCCCCCGCCCCCGCGAATGATCGATGGTGGTCCGGTCTACACGGTCAAAACTCTCTTGGCTGCACGGAAGAGGGGTAGAGGGCGGCAGCTCCTTGTCGACTGGGAAGGGTACGGCCCGGAGGAGCGGTGTTGGATTCCCTCCCGCTTCATTGAAGACAAAAGCCTCATTGAGGATTTTGATCGCCTCAATTCGGAGGAGCCTGGG
The DNA here is from genome assembly GCF_949606895.1 of Notothenia rossii. NCBI lineage: Eukaryota > Metazoa > Chordata > Actinopteri > Perciformes > Nototheniidae > Notothenia > Notothenia rossii. Next base: position 41,016,725 of record NC_136902.1, read on the forward strand.
CCGTCAGGAGCCGTCCCTAGAAGGGGGGGTACTGTCATGTCTCGGAAACTTATCATGAAAGGCTATTCTTTATATTAGTTTTATCATGTCCCTTTGTTCTGTGCCCTCTGTCTTATTGTAATAAGTATTCCTCCTCTCGTTTCAGAACTCCATGCTCCCCGCCCCTATGTGTCTCCTGTGTTCGTGATTAGTTTCCCCGCCCTGACTGTTTCCACCTGTTCCCCTCACCTTGGGTATATATTGTGTTAGCCCCCACCTGTCCAGTGCCAGTTCGTTTCTCATTCGGGACCACGTTCAAGCCTGCTCCATGGTCGTATCCTGTTTTCTCATGATTACTATTATGGCATCTAGTTTTTCCTCGGAAGAGTGATTTTGTGTTTCTTGTTTTTGTTACTGTGTTAATTCCAGTAAAGTCTTTATTTTTTAACACAACCCATGTCTGAGTCTGAGTTGTGCATTTGAGTTCATGCCTCTGAGTTCACCCCCTTGACACATGTGTAGTTCTGGGGGGGCGTTCGATTCCAGTTTTGGATAGTCTGGCGTGGTTTCGTTCCATTTCAAACAGCTGTTTGAAGCTAGGCGTAACCTTGGCGAACTGCCACTCCAACATCCAATCCCAGAGCTTGAAGATTAATCACGGGGACTGTAGTCCCAAACGATAGCTGGGGATTATGGGTAGTGTAGTGTCTTCGGCCGTCCTAAACTCCTAGAGGCCTACGTCTGTTTCCGGTTATTTTTATTTTGAAATTCAGTTCCTGACCGACGCCAAAAAAGCCCGAAATTATGGAAATAAACCAATAAATAAAAACAAGGATAATTATGTGTTATTGTTGAGTAAATAACAGTGTGTTATTTTGAAAAGAATAACAAATTAGAAGGAAAAAAAGATTTAAAAAATACAGATTTCAGTATTCTGAGGCTCTGAGCCCCATTTATTTTCCTCACAGATGGCAACAAAAGTCAAAATTATACGATTTAAAATAAAAACTATAATTGTGGCTTGATATTGAGTAAGAACATGTTTTTATGGACCACACAGCTTCCGTTCTTCCTATAACACGTAATGCCGTGAGACTACCAATAGAAATACATTGCTTTTAAAATTGTGCTGTGCAACACGAAAAAAAGGGGAAAATCGTGTTGGTGAACACGAATCAATAGATTAAAAATCGTGTTGGTGAACACGAAATGCCGTGAGACTGGGTTGTTATGGCGCAGTGCTGGTGAGACGCATCTCCATGAGGCTCCAAAGCTAATTTATTGAATTAATTATTCAGAAGACCACAACTCCCTATAAATACACATTATCTTAAACAATAGATTACCTGTCAACATTATGCCAGGAAGACCTCAGAAAGCAGGTCCACAGACCCCTGCAGCATCAAAAACGTCAACGTCGCAAGCTAAAGCTAGCTCAGCTGCCGCTAGCCAAAACACAGAGGCAATGGCCGAGAATGTGGAAGTCCTCGGCGCCATACATGCAAAGCGACTTTTCAATGAAACTTGACGATGTGCTTGAGGGAATAAGCGGACTCAAGGGTGAGCTGCAACACCAAGCTAACAGGATCACAGAAGCAGAGGAAAGAATTGGAAAAACCGAGGACGGCTTAAATTCCATGCACAGCGCTATCAAAAGCTACAGGATAAATGTGCCACATTGGAATTGAAGGTGGAAGACCAGGAAAATAGGGGCCGTCGCAACAACCTGAGGCTCATCGGCTTGCCTGAAAAAGCTGAGGGTCAAGACGTGTGTGCGTTTTTGGAGCAATGGCTACCTAGAGCCCTGGACATCGACACTTTTTTCACACCGCCCGTTATTGAGAGAGCACACCGAGGACGTCTAATCGCTGCTGGCCAGGACCGAAAACCAAGCGCGGTAATTATGAGGTTCCTTAACTACAGAGACAAGGAAAACGCTATGCGAGCAGCCCGGAGACAGGGAACAGTGCGTTTTGAAAATCACAACGTCAGATTATATCCAGACCACTCAGCGGAGACTCACCGGCAACAGAAACTCTTCGAGGCAGTGAAAAAGCAGCTACAATCCATGGGGCTCCGCTACGGGATGTTCTACCCGGCTATCTTTTCTTTCTTTTTTTTATTTATTGTACAGGCTACAGACACTAAACATGGACAAAAAAGAGACATTCCTATCTCAGACAAAAACAAAAAACAAACAGAAACAAAAAATTAGAAAATACAGTCAGTTGGTCACTTCAACATTTCATAAACGAAACAAAAAATAGGTTGACAGTCCAATATGATCAAAAGCATTTATTATTCCTTTTTATCCCACTCTTCACTAGAGCTGATTGTTTCCCATTTCATGGTGTGTTGAGCCACCCTTTGATTCTTTGTGGCAGTCATCCTTTCCAAAGTAAATTGTGTTTTTAATCTACTTTTCACACACCTTAAATTCAGATTTTCCCTTGATTGAGCTTTAAAAATAAGTATTTTTTGCCAGAAGAATAATTGTATTCGTCAACTGTGTATTGTCCTCATCCAAAAGCCCAAACTAAAGACCAAAGGGAGTAAATGCAAAATCAATATAAAGTGTCTTAAGCCAATTTTGAATCTCTGTCCACAGTCTTGCAACGTATGGACAATAAAAAAATAAATGCATCTGGTCTTCCTCTTCCTCCTCACAGAATCGACAAAGTGGTGACGGTCCGATATTAAAAGTGTTGAGTTGTTTTTTTGTAGCGAGGCAGTGAAAAAGCAGCCACAATCCATGGGGCTCCGCTACGGGATGTTCTACCCGGCTATCTTGATAGTAACACACAACGGACAGCGACACTCCTTCAACACGGTCCCCGACGCAGAGAAGTTTGTCCAAAAGCTACAGAAGGATGCCAGGCCCACGCCAGTGCCAAACTAGAACGTTTAGCTAAACAGAGGCTTTGACACCATGGACTTGCTACAACGAGGTAAATCTTCGTCATAACGACTTGCCGTGTACACGCCGTGCCCACTAATGTTATCGGCTGAAAGACATTGCTGTTTCAGTTATTTAATGCCCATCTAAAGTACAAACCCTTTCACATTATTATTCAGGTGTGTCTGTTTGTGACGGGATCTAGTTGTTCGGTTAATTCTCTAACTACGGATGATCTTGTGTATGAATATATGTATATATATATATATATATATATATATATATATATATATATATATATATATATGGTAACACTTTATATTAAGGTACACAAATTAACCATCAACTAGTTGTTAATCAGTGGCGGCGCCAGGGTAAGGCTGGGGTAGGCTACAGCCATACCAAGAAATCGCTTAGCCCCACTATGAAAGATGATGTTAAAGTAAGCTAAATAAAGTCTGCCAACTTGCGCGGAGTAAATTGCACAGACAGCAGTTAGTAAGATTGATTTCAGTAGCCACTTGTCTGGAAATACCAAAGACTAGAAACGGTTTGGAAAACTTTTGTCACGTAGTGATCGTCTTCTCAATAGAACATCTTTTTTTTTTTTATCATACATTTTTTATTGCAACATCTTCAATTTACAACACAGTACATTAGACAATTCAGGTTGCACAACATTTTGGATTAATTCAATCCCATCCCTCTATCCTACATCCCACCCACTCCATAGCCCACAACCCAGGGGACCCCATAGGTTTTACAAGCAGACCTTATTCTAAAGTAAAAGAAGAGAGAATGTTGATCAATATTATATAGAGAACCGCATTGACGCGTCGTAAAACCCGGAAGTAAGTTAGCATTTTTAGCACTTCCGGTTCCTTCCTCAAAAAGCAATGCATTTTTTCCATAGGGTTTTGGAAAATAGCTCGAAATAAGGTGTGTGGTTGACACAAATTTAAGAGATAAATCACGTTTTGTTCTACGACATTAAATACATCAGCAGTGACCCCACTGGGGATTTTTGAAGACTTTACGTGTCTGAAAAACGATGGTTGTTACCGAGTGGCTGAATAGGACTACAGAAATTGTCGAGGACGTTTTACGTCATTACGACGAACACGTAAACACTCCCGCTAAGTTTGTTTCCCCCTGTGTTCTTCTTGAAAGCAAGTACCTGCCTATCTTTAGTATCTGTATATCTATATCAGACCATTAGAATCTGCATTTTTGAAATTGTCGTTTTTAACACCGTAGTTTTACAAATTATAGAATAATTAATGACCAGTGTTTTCCAATTTTACTCGGCAGTTCGTTTCGTTAGCTAACGTTAGCTAAAGCTAGTGCTACTAGTTAGCTACGCAATGGTTTGTTGCTTTGCTCCGGGTTGCAGCCACAGGTCTTCGCATGAAACGTGCTTGTTCTATCGTTTCCCGGCCGATGTTTTCCAAAGGAGAGTCGGGATTCGTGTCATGAGGTAAGCTGACGTTACATTTTTGTCCATGTCACGGTGAAATGTAAATGATGGGTAGTGACTGTATCGCCGTTTTAGAGATGGCGCTGCTGAAAAGACCGCAACATAAGTAAAGATAATGAATATATCCTATTAAAACCTGCGTGGCTTATATGATAAGTCTAATTAGTACAAGCAGCATAACGTTTCACCATGTAACTAAAGATTTTAGTCAGGGAAATCAGTTTGACATATTGAACTAATAACAAATCACCTCTGGCTGGCAGAGAACTCTCTGCTCCATAGCTTCTCTTGGAAGTAAAATCACATGTACATTTTACATTTATATTAAATTTAATATTCCATCCCTCACATACTTTTGTATATATAATAACTTATATATTGTTTTTCTTGTTATGCTGCTGCAACACAAACATTTCCCAAATTGGGATCAATACAGTATTATCTTATCTTAATTAATTAAGAAATATAACTATTATAATTAGTGTAGCAGCTGACACCTATTTTCAATATGGATTAATCTACCATTTATTTCTTTAGTTCAATTTTCATCTATAAAAAGGTCAAAATTGTGAAAATGTTCACGAGACTTATCGAAGTGCAAGGTTATATCTTTAGATGTTTTGTTTTAGCCTATGTACTGTATGTCTTAATGCTCTTATATGTGACGGTGTGACTTCCATGAAACTAATATGTTATATCTTCCCAACAGACGAGCTGACAGGAAACCTAACACTCTAACAACCACAAAATTGCAAAGGCGAGTAAATGTAAATTAAAAAAGATTCACCATTTTTTAATTTCTTCTTCTTTCTTGCAGTGAGGTGAAGCTGACCTTGCACTTGTGCCAGTAAGGATGTTCCTCACGCAGGCTGAATGTTTCTCCTTCCTTACTGACACAGAAGCCCTTGATTTGCAATGCTTCACTAATTGTCATTTCCCTGGCTCCGTTGGGACACTTTACCTCCAGCACAGCGGAAGACCCTACCAGACCATCTGGAGATGCCCCCAACAATCCTGATAGGGAGAGCCACAAATCTGACTCATGGACCTGCATCTGTGTTGCAGTGGTGAATGCCCTGACGCCCTCACATTCATTTATAGTCCCCCACTGTACAGACAAAACACCATCAAGGGCCTGTTGTTGCCCTAGCACCCTGGCAATAAAGGAAGCAGTCACACGCTTTGACCTCAGGACAGCTCCAAAGTTGCTGGCAGTCAACCTTCCTTTCCTGAACAAATGCCAGTTTGGGTTGGTTCGCTGACCAGTGGTAGCCACCTGAATTGCCCTCTGTTGCTCCTCAGACAATGCCATGCTTGCCACAATTGCCTCAGGTCCCTGATGCCCAACAGATTTGATAATTTCAGGAACAGTAAGTGTTTCCAAGCTGCAGTGTTCCTCTTCTGGCTCGGGGGAGAGAAGCCAAGAAATTCCTGAAAACCTGCCCCCGAGTCTGTCCCTCAGCCAGTCACGATCTTCGGAGGTGGGCTCTCTTGTGAGCGGGTTAAATTAGTTATTGGTTTCAACAGTCACATTAAAACAGTTACTAAATCAGCCTATTATCACCTAAAGTATATATCTAGGATTAAAAGACTAATGTCACAGCAGGATTTGGAAAAACGTGTCCATGCTTTTATCTTCAGTAGACTGGACTACTGCAATGGTTTCTTCACAGGTCTCACTAAAAAATATATTAGAAAGCTGTAGCTGATTCAGAACACCGCTGCTCGAGTCCCCACTAACACTAAGAAAGAGGATCACATCACTCCCGTTCTGAAGTCTTTACTCTGGTTCCTCACTAACACTAAGAAAGTTGATCACATCACTCCTGTTCTGAAGTCTTTACACTGGCTTCCTGTGTGTCAAAGAATAGATTTCAAAATACTGCTGCTGTTTATAAAGCACTGAATGGTTTAGGCCCAAAATACATTTCTGACCTCCTGCTAAATTATGAACCATCCAAGTCTCTCAGGTCTTCAGGGACGGGTCAGCTTTCTGTCCCCAGAGTCAGAACTAAACATGGAGAAGCAGCGTTCAGTTATTATGCTCCAAATATCTGGAACAAACTCCCAGAAACGTGCAGGTCCGCTAAAACTCTTACTACTTTTAAATCCAGGCTGAAGACTTTTCTTTTTGTCGCTGCTTTTAATTGAACTATTCATATCTTAGACTGCACTGTAACTTTTATCCATGTATTTTTTCTTTTAATGTTTATTTTATGAGCTTTTCTTTTTAATGACTGATTTTAAATGCCATTTTCTTAATGTCTTTCATTTTTTGTAAAGCACTTTGAATTGCCTTGTGTTGAAAAGTGCTATATAAATAAACTTGCCTTGCCTAATAAAGATTTCATGTGACACATACAAATGATTTGTTGATGGGAATTAATGTGAATAAATTAACTCTAGGTTAACGGTACTCTTGCTATCACTACTCACCGACACTATAAACCTTGTCCCTCATGCTAGCCCTGACAACACCGGTAAGCACACCTTCATCTAGGCTGCACTGTTACGTGTCCTGACTTGTAGTGGTTCTCTCCTCTATCTACACTCTTCTTGTCATCTTTGTAAAACGATATCAGACTGGTAATTGACACAGCCATGACTTCTAGTTAAATTCAGTGTGGCTAAAATGAAAAGCTTTGTTAAAATATGCAAGCACGCGAAAGTCAAATTCAGCTTTATTGTCAAAAAATCTACATGTGTTATACATCCAGAAATATCGAAATATTGTTTCCCACAGTGTGACATGTATACATAAAACAAAACAAAAAGGGCCTAGATAAACGTGGTATACATTAAACAAAACCAAAAGGGCCTAGATAACCGGGGTATACAGTTTAAAATGTTAATATATTTAAAGTGTTCAAAGTGCAGTTTCAGTGCAAGTCAGTTGAAACAATCTTAAGTTGGCGTGACGTTGAAGTCGTGCGACCCTGCTGCTGTACTGGCTTGTAGTTCGTTTATAGCATAACGTTAGCATTTTGCTTCTGGCGACTAGATTTATGATTCAAAAATTATAAAAGTAGGGTTGACATGTGGAGATTATCCGGCTGAACAAAACGTGATCCCTCTCTTAAATGTGTGTCAACCACAGACCTTATTTCGAGCTATTTTCCAAAATCCTATGGAGAATTTGCATTGGTTTTTGACAAAGGAACCGGAAGAAGTTTACTTCCGGGTTTTACGACGCGTCACTGCGGTTCTCTATTGAGAGACCAGTTATTGAAAGTCATGAATACAATTTTCCCCATTAATGTCCTGAAGAGTTTTTATACCTTTATCCTCCCAAGCTTTGTTGTTAAATGGTTTGCCCCCAGTCAATAGGTTATGATTGTTCCATAATGGAGATGACCTACACCACACACTCTTAAAGTTTAGGAATTTCCCTGCTGCTCTGAACACTTTAATCATATAAGTTAAAATTGGACCGTACAGTAAATCACATTTTTTGGTAGATATACCTAAAAGGAGAAAGTCCCTGAATCTTATCGGCGCTATTAAGTCTTGTTCCATATTCTTCCAAGATTACATTTTATCTTCATCTTCCCAATAGCTGAGAGATCTTAATATGAATGTCCAATGATATAGTTTAAAATTTGGGCATGCCAATCCCCCATCTGATTTTCTATACTGAAGAGCTGACCATTTTATACTGGGTCGCTTACCATTCCAGATATAGCATTGTAGTAAAGAATCTAGTTTTGGCCAGTATCCTGTTGGAGGTGCTAGAGGGATCATTGAGCTTACGAAATGTATGCGGGGCAATATGTGCATTTTAACAACCGATAAAAGGGCTGGGACTGATGCTGGAAGGTGTTTCCATCTTGTAATATCTTCTTCTATTTTCTTCAAAACTAAACAGTAATTTGTTTTAGCTATAGATGATAAGGAAGTACTAACCTTAATACCTAAATAGAGGACCTCATTTGAAACATTGATTTGGGGGTCGGAGGGACACTTCACTTTGGCCTATGTTAAGAAGCATCAGTGTTGATTTTGATAGGTTAATCTTGTATCCCGAAAGCTGCCCAAACTGCTCCACTACTTCAAAGACACAGGGGAGGGTTCGCTGATCATCTGCCATACAGACTAATGTATCATCTGCATATAATGATATAGAATGTGACGTTCCACCTATTGTGATGGGGGAAATCTCCATAGATATGGCCATTCCACACGATCAAATGCCTTTTCAGCATCTAAAAACAAAAGGCCACAGGCAGGTGGAATTGTATGTGTTGCGCCAAGAATGTGCAGGAGTCTGCGGATATTATCAGATGCGAGCCGCCCTTTAATAAAGCCTGTTTGATCGGGGCTTATTAATTTCCCAACCACCGTCTCAAGTCTAATAGCTAAGACCTTGGAAAAAATGTTGAAGTCAGCGTTTATCAGTGATATTGGGCGATAGTTAGAACATTCAAAGGGGTCCTTTCCAGGTTTGGGTATAACCGTAATCAGAGCCGTATTTTAGTCTTTGTGGAACATACCCCTATTGGTAGCATAATTAAGTGTTTCTAACCATACCGGTCCAATAATATCCCAAAATGTTAAATAGAGTTCCACAGGTATGCCATCTATACCCAGCGTACGGCCCTTATTTGTAGCTTTGACAGCTTTATATAGCTCCTCCAGCGTGATGGGTGACTCCAGTGTTTTGGTGTCATCTAATGATAATGTAGGGAGGCCTAATCCGCTAAAACATTTGGCGAAGTCTTCGTTAGAAGGAACTGAGCTACTTGAATACAGGTCTTTAAAGTAATTTTTAAATGTTTCATTTATCTCCTCTGTAGAAGATACTATTCTGCGTTTAATACATCTGATTGCTGGTATGGTCCTTTTGGCCTCTTGTTGTTTTAAATGCCAAAAGGTGGCTTGGTCTGCTGCCTTCTGCATAATACTTGTGTTTGGTTATATGGATCATATATTCTGCCCTGTGTCTTAATAGGTCATTAAGTTCTGCTTGCTTTGTTTTGAGCTCACTTTCTATTGTTGTTGTTTATCTCTCTTTTAGGACTTTTTCCAACATATTACATTGTTCTTCTAGGTGAGAAATATTTTGCAGTCGGCTTTTATGTAGGTGGGAACTGAACCGTGACGGTATTCTTATTCAAAATTATAAATTTGGTCAGTTTTTATCTAAATTGCGATATTAATTTGTTGTTCTTTAAAAGGGTCGTGTTGAACCTCCATCTAGTAGCCCCATTTTTTATATTTCCATAGTTAAAATTAGCTAAAATTGGGTTTTGATCCGAGAGATGTCTGGGTAGGAACTCAATTGACTGTATTGAAGGCATTGGAAAATGTTTTATAGACTCTCGCAGATGGATTATGCACCCTCCACACATCAATTAAGTTTAAGTCTGTTATAAAGAGATTAAGTGCTTTGGAAGCAGATTCTTGAGAACTTGATAGAGTTGCAGCAGATTTGTCAAGGTTATTGTTTACAAAAGCATTCATGTCCGACCCAACATATAATTGCTAATCATTTAACTTCAGTAACTGTGAAGTGACTGAGGGGAAAAAATCAGCTTCAAATACTGTCGGGGCATATATGCTAACAAAAGCGACTTTTTTTTAGCAGCAATAGGCTAGATGTCCTTTATTGTCAGAGCCAATCCTTTCAATTGATACATTTATCATACATATGACATACGGATTTTGGAAACTTGATTTTGAGTTGTCTCATGGCAGTTAGGGTATAAGGGACAAACCAGGGGACTTTACTTCCTCTTGATACCGTTGATTATTTACAAAAAAAAAACTAAATATAGCCAACTTGTTCTGTGTCTTTCCATCTGTAAACTCCCTCAACGGGGCCGCTCGCTCTCTTTTCTTAATTGCCCTCTCACGGGTGAACAGTTCAATGTCCCGCTTCATCGTAGGATTTCTGCCACGTCTTACCACTTTAGTTTGACCATCTCTGTTACTAAGTTATGGAATACTAAATAAGTAATTAGATACCTTACCGCTACTGCGCTCATAAAGAATGATAAGAATAAGAATAATGCGTATTGAACTGGTTTCATTAATGAGTGAGTTTATTATTATAGAAGCCCTATTTTATCAGTATGTCTGCACAGAAGTTACAATGCTCAAACTACATTAGAACCGAATTGTCCCCATTTTGTCTTTAATAGTTACTAAAATTAGATGTTTTAATGAGATAGGGAGCTTAAAACAAAAAATGTCCCTGGTTTTCATTTTTACAATCAAGTCACCGAATGCAAGTAAGCTTAGCTTATTTTGTTATGAGATGTGAATTACTGTTCAATTTAGTTGATGCAATAATCGTTTGGTTTCTTTTACATTAAAAACAAATTACAATTTTCCAAAGATCTTGTGTTTTTTATCGGGGGGAGGCCCTTTTTCCAGTTTAGAGCAATAGCCCCTCCAAATGTCTGTCCACGTCCCTGCTCATAAGTATCATAGCTCCTTTAGTGCGACTGCCATCAGTTGATGCCACAATAGGTTTATAGAATCTGTTTCGAACCCTTGAAGTGTCATTAGGTTTAAGGTGTGTCTCCTGAAACATTGCAATATCTATCTTCTTTCTGCGTAAGAAATCTAAGATTTTCGAACGTTTATACGGAGAGTTAAGTCCTCTTACATTAAATGATACAATATTAAAATTTTCCAATTTATCTGTATGTGTATTTATTCCCTGGACCTGTTGTGAGTTGGTGGTGGATCCCTGAGTTACAACCCTCCCCTTTCCCCCACCCCATTCAACCCTCTTCTTGGTAACATCTGTGAGCGTCACTTAGCTACGTCTAACACTGAACACTGATTGTTCCCCCCCCTTGCATAAAGATAAAGCATAGCAGATCTCAACAACAGTAAAACTGAGGAATAGAAAACCTCTTTCAAACCGATCAACCTGTATCATTAAAACAATCCCCCTCTCATTCTCATGAAATGGTATAGCCCATATACAGACCGTTGCCTGCCGATGACGTCATATCACGTGCCCATGAATGTAAACAGTGGAGGCACGAAAAAGTTTTCAAAACACGCCTCCAGCTTCCCAAGCCTATTCCGTTATAATGTACATTATGTATGCCGCATATCACTCGAATTTAAAGTATATAGTATGGGCAGAATATTACCTTAACAACATATAAACATAGCAATTAAACAATAACATTAGAACTCTTATCTGCAATAATTTGAAAATAAACTGGCCCCTATTTCAACATATTCAAGTATTGAGGCTTAATGAACATTGTCCAAAATAAAATAAGCATAGAACATCACCTACATAGCGTCTACCTGCCCATAGGTGCCAGACTTTCTCTGTCCTTATTGCAGATCCATCTCCTCCGTTGGCACAGGTAGCGTATTCAATGTCCAGGATCTTCTCGCATGTCCACCGTTGATTTAAGGGCTTCTCTTGCCTCTTCTGCCGAGTGAAATGATATCCTTGTGCCCTTGTTGTACAATTTTTGAGTTGCCGGGTATATGATGAACGAGTCGATCCCCTTCTGTCGAAGTTTAGTGTGGATCTCCTTGTATTCCTGTCGCTCCTGTGTCGTAACGGGGCTGTAATCGGTGAAGAACAACAGCTGTGTCCCGTCTTGGAGAGTCGGTCTAGGTTTCCTCGCGCCTTCAAGATTGGCCTGTCTGTCGGTGAAACGTAGTAGTTGAGAACCATGGTCCGCGATCTTGAGGTGTTGTTGGAGAAAATACGATGTGCCCTATCGATTTCCAGTGGATTATTGTTGGGGCTCTTGATTGAAGGTATCCAGATAGGCAGCATCTTTTGAAGGTAACCCCTGGGATCATCGCCATCAACGACTGTTGGTAAGTTGACAATCCTTACATTGTTCATTCTGGACCTGTCCTCCAATTCATTGAGCTTCCTTCGCATCTTTGTCACCTCCATGATACACATGCTAGTTTCCTTCTCATTCTTGCGCACAGCAACCTGAATCCTATCAATCTTATTGAAAACCGTGTCAAACTTTTTTGCGTGACCATCAGCTTGTTCTTTTAATGACCGGAGGATGTTGCCGTTTTCGACCAAGTGCTTCTCTATAGGATCGCACCTTTTAGCATGTCTGCTACTGTTCCCTGCAGAGTTTCCATCTCATCCGCGATAGCTTGCTTGATTAGCATAGCTATATTGGTGGGTGAATCGCTAGCTTGCTGTTGTCTGTTAGATTCTTGTTTTTTAGTCTGAGTCTTTTCCTTCTTTGCTGGAGACATTTCTTCTCTCAAATGTGTGTTATTACTGTCTATGAGTTGCAATAAATATGAAAAAAGGGGGGATTTTGTTCAGTGCTCAGTATCATGCTGCCATCAGCCTCGTCCCTCACCGGAAGTCCCTCAAAAGAACATCTTTGATAATGTCTTCTGGCCAATCAGAATCAAGATAACGGCGTGGTGTTGTTGCAGGAAGTCCCGACGGAGAATACTTTTGCTGTAGTACATCTCTATATACATCGATACAAAGAAATCAACATGTAATGAAATAAGACCCCATGGTTTGATGATTGATAGGTGTGTGGGCTGTCTTTCATTTTGACACACAGAACAATGGGGGCTATCCACCCTTATCTACAATGTAAAGTAATTCACACAGCGTCTTCCCTCTTCAGTGAGGAGCGGCAGGTTCAGCTTTCAGAACAAAGTAACAAAAAACTAAAATGGCATTCATTTTTTTAAATATGTCGTGTAGTAATAGATTTATTTATTTTTCTTCTCAAGAGAGTACCAGAATGTGTATTTTATGTTAGTATTTCAAAAAATCTCCAGGGGGAGAATCCCCCCAGACTTCAGCATGTCAACTCTTTCACTTGTGGGGAAATTGCAGGGTTGGCTCCAGGTCGCCCTTTTTATTTACTACAAGACAAATGTGCCTTTTTATTTCATACAGTACAATTTGGATTGAGACAGGGAAATAATCTAAACCTCACGCATGGCGTTTCACTGTCAAGGGGAGCGTGTATGTAATTACCTTGCAAATACTGACTTGAGCCCCACCACTGTATGGGTTAGCCCTACCATAGATTACCCAACAAAAATACTATGGAGCCGCCACTGTTGTTAATTAACATGCATATTAGCAGTATATTGGCTCTTTAGTCATAATAAAACACTTATTAATGCCTTATTCTACATGACCATATTCTACAAGTAATAAGCCATAAGTTAAGAGTTTTTCCTCAATAACCCTCTAATTAGTGCTTATTTGTTGCAAGTAAGGAACTTATTGTACATGAGTTTTGGTCTTAATATGTGCTGCCCAATATGGGCCTAATAAGGCAGTAGTACCACAAGAATAGTAATTCTCCCATAATAACACTTAACGAATATGATCTATTCTTATTGATCAAAAAGAAAGTAAATACATTCAAGGAAATATGGGACACATTCATGCACTTCCTTGAAAGTGATCAAATGGAAATTGATGGATATCGCTATCAAACACTGATAAATAATAAGGAATAATAACAATGCTGCTTATAATAATAACGATAATAATTATCTCTAAATATAGAAACAAATTATTCTTTCATATACATTTTTTCTATTATTGTTTCACATCCTTTACTTATATCTGATTGTATTTACTCCTGTTTCATGTCAATCTGTGAGGTTTCCCTGAATGTCCGATGTTGAGGATGGGGGGAGGGAAGGGTTATTTTCCCATGTGTCAATGTGTGTATGTATGTATGTATGTATGTATGTATGACTGTATGTTCTTTCTATGTTGAAAAACCCAATAAATATAATGAAAAAAAATAAAATATTGCAATATGGTTTTTTGAGCTGGAGTTGATTATTGAAGCTTACTGGTTAATGTTCATCATATTAAACGAACAAACCCAAACCTTTTTGTTTTTATTAATATTATTACCAATACTTACTTAGCCTTATCATTACACTGGAGAAACCGACTTATTGTGGCAGCAGAACGTGAACATGTAACTTACAGATGTAGCACTGAATTTCGGACTCCAGCTTACAGCTTCCTGCCTACGACCTGCCAAAGACCAGTGTAGAGGAATGTTAAGCCCTCCCACTATTTTCCAAGAGGGCGTTGCCAGATTTTCAATTTCAGGTTTTAACCAGGAGATGGCGCTTCATTCACAAATACAGAAAGACAAGTTTCATGGACTTTCAGTTGATCAACTAAAGTATATCTAATCTTGTAATTCAATAATATATAGTCTTTATATATTAAATAATCATAATGTAAATGTTTACATTACACTTCTTTATTTGTTATGCTCATACTTTAACCTTTACAATCGTTTGCTTTAATATGCAGTATATTTTTGTGTTTGCTTCCTCTTGCTCCCTTTCGGACACATACTGTATGATTTATTATTATTATTAATATGAAGATATTATTAAGATAAGATAAGATGTTACTTTATTGATTGAACATTTTAGTTTAGAATGTGCTGTCCCACGGTGATTCAGAAGGCTCACAGGTCACATTCCGACCATTATTTAAAACAATAGGTGCTTTCACACCGTCTACAGTTTGATTTGTATAGAGGGAGCTCTGTCCGTTTTCGAATTACCCATTTGCTTTCGGGGAGCCCTATTTTTCAGAGCACATCCTGCTACTAAATATGTCACACGCACGCTATGTTGACTGGCGCAGCAGCGCGGATGCGATCAATTGGTATAAAAACACTCTTCTACTAATACAGACGGTGTCACTATGCCGGCGGATGTGGCCGTTGTTGAAGCCTCTTCAGGCTCCGCATCGGCAGGCCTCTCCCTCGGTGTGGAGCTGTCAAGCTCGACCCTAACGCCGCTTACAGCCGGCCAACTAAAAGTGGTTTTCCGTTCACGTTGTCATTTTTAGACTCCTTCGCTTCTTTGCTTGTGAATCCAAAAGCTGTGACGCTTGGCTGTTTTCGTTTTGCCATATTTTTTTATTACACAGCCAGAGTTAAAAAAATATCAATATGAACATTTCAAATACCGCGCCGGCATCACCGCCATAACCATAGCAACGTAAGTAAGAATGCAGCGCCGTCACGTACAGATGGCAACACCCAGACATATTCACAAATATAAAACAAATATTCAGAAACTGTAATGAACAATAACTATTATTTATTTCAAGAACTGTTATTTACAGAAACTCAACCTTTCTAATCTGTGTGACACAAATATGAACGATTGTTTTGGGCTCCCCCTATTTATCTCAAAGTCAGCCTTCAGGGGAGCTCCCTCCCTCTTCGGGGGAGCCAAGCTCCCCCTAGCTCCCCCCCCCATTTCGAACAGTGTCTGTGGCTGAATGGCCAGCGATTAGGTGCGGCGCATTTATCATAGGTGATCAGAGCTAACTGCCTGCCGTCAGATTTCATTTAAAAAACAGATCTGATTTTAAGACTATTTCTGCGCTCATAAAGAATGATAAGAATAAGAATAATGCGTATTGAACTGGTTTCATTAATTAGTGAGTTTATTTAACACTAGAACCGCCAATCGGGTCAATTTGTGTGATGTGTGTTGTGTGTGTGCAATGTAACTTTTTTTCAATAAAATATTAAAGTCTCCCAGTCCGTGACTTTTCCTGAAAGTGTGTTATGTAGCACCCTATGTTGTTAAAAATTGCATTCTAATAGCGGGATTTGACGGGTTTAGGTAGGCCTATACAAAATCCTCTGGCGGTTCTAGTGTTAAGGTAATTAGGTACAGTAGAAGCCCTTTTTTATCAGTAACGAATTTAGCAGTTGAACATAAAAGTCAACTAACTGAGGGTCACTTGCAATGACAGTGTTGTGTCTAATTGTAAGCTTGTCACTCAGAGTAACCTACCGTTAATTTAGCTGCTGGAGAAGAAAGATCAAGGGGGAAGGGGGGAGAGAGCTGTGGTGGATGGGCCATTAGTTGTGTAAATACATAGCTGAGAGCTGCCGTTTCATTCAGACTGTTTAAAAAACTGTAACAACGGACTATTTTTCTTAGCGGATGCATGTCAATTTAAATCAATACATACAACTATTTTTTAAATCAATACATACAACTATTTTTTAAATCAATAAAAACATTTTCTAAATCCATAAAAGCATTTCAATTAATATTGGGAGTCATGTCGTTACTTTGTTGAGAATGTGGCATTGTTACTTTACATAATATATCTGTTTTGTTTAAAGTGATGCAGACAGACCAGAGGATGCTGAACACGAGAGACAGACCAAGATTCCTGACATCAGTGAACTTCAGCATGGAGTGAAATGTACAAAGACTCCTTTCATACTGTACAAAGAATCGAGAAACGTTCTGGTTTAAATAGATAAAGTAACAACTATAATCAGCTTTCACATTTCAATGTATTTAAGGCAATTATTATTTTACATTGTGAGAATTGCTACCATTTGTCTCTACATATTGTCTGTAAAAGACGTGGTAAAAGTGGTTCTTGCAGTGAGACAACTGAACAGCATGACACTACAGTTGCACTAAGTTCTGATAACAGTTGAATATTATTTAATAATAAGATATATTTTAATTTTGATTAACTGCAGACTGTTCATTCATAATCTGATTATCTTTGTAGCACAAACTGATGAATTTAAAAAACACATTAAAATAAAAAAATATAATATTTCTACAGCCGCTTAATAAACAAACACACCTCTTTCATAAATAACACACTTGCTCTGCAATAATGTCATATGTTTGATGTTTCTTGTCATTTCTGTTAGGAAAGGACATACCTGAAGGACACAACTGCCTCACCGTTTTCTCCGAGGGGCCAGAAGAAAATGAAAATCTGATGTGAGATTAAAGACCAATACAGGACATTCACTAAGAAAATACACTTTTATTGAGAACATAAAGATCTGCACACTGAATAGTGTGTATTCAAACAGGACCATCATTTGTTTGTGACAGCTGTGCCCAGTATGGGCTCACAGATGCAGTTTAGTGGTTATATCTCTCACAGGCTCCGCCCTCTACTGGACTCTATGGGTACTACCTTATCATGCAAGCATTTACCTACCTTTCTATAGACATAGCCGGCCCCGGGGCGGGCCTACCTGAATGCGTGCGCATCTCACTTCCATATAAAAGGAGGCCCCGCCTCCTGACCATCATCCTTTACTCTTCAGCGAGCGGAGGTGATAGCCTTGCACTGAGTCCGAGACGTACTTTTTGAGAGAAAGGAAGAAAGAGAAAGAAAGATAGCGGGCCCCGATCCCCACCACCTCTGCTTTGAGTGTTTGGGGGATCAGGATATGGCTGAGGCGGTGCCATTTCAAGTTCGCCATTCCTCCATCCATGGAAGTCCACCGCCCAGGGCTGTACTCTCCCTGGGTGATGATCATGGCGGCGGGTGTGTGGGCTATTTGCTCATTGCTAGAGATGCCCCCGCCTCACCAGGTCAGAGCGATTATTGGGCCGCAAGGCCGAATAAGTAGCTTGGTCCACGAGACTTGCCCCAGGCCCGGTTCCCCCGCGGACCGGTGCTCGGTGGCTTCACATGATAGGGTCAACCCTACTTCATCACAGGCCGCCGGCGCTGCCTGCCGTGTGATGTCCCTGGGATATCACGGCATGGCATTTTTCCAAAGAGGACCGTGTTGATCTCCTGGGAGCCCCCGTCTTTACGGAAGGGCTCTATGGATCGATCTCCTTGCTCACGGGATAAGGAGTAATCGCAGCGTGGCTGATTATTGCCCATCCCCAGCGGAAGAAACACTGTCCGACACTCCCTGCCCCCGCTGTAAACCCTAGTAAAGGGAGCCAGCAGGTGGGCGTGTGCACGTGAGTGAATAAACCAAGTGCTGTCAAAGCACTGTGCGGGTTCAACAGACGCTATTGCCGGCGTGCTGTTGTCAGAAAACACACCTTGCCTGGTATAATAGCTCCGATTAATGCATTTCACTGTTGAATGGGAAATACAGCGTTAATACGTGGGCGCGTGGCCCTCTTGAGAGTGGCCGCGGTGCGTTCAGGGACCTCCGCAGGGGAACGGTGGTTTACGTTTGTAAACTCTAGTTCTAGAGTGATGTGTGTGTGTGGGAAAAATGCATTCAGTGAGAAAGAGTGCATTTATCCCAGAGTAAGAGTAACCTCTCTCCACAATTCCACTTTTTCCCATAATGTCCGTTTCGAAGAGACGGCATTGTGACGGCGCGCGCGGCCCCCCTCCCCTGAGGGCGGGCCGCGGTGCGTTCAAAGACCTCAGGAGAGAAGAGTCACCGCAACGCGCGCTCCTCCACAGGCTTTTATGCAGACGAGGGAGCGCGACGCGGCGGTGAGACGAAGGGAGAGGTGCCGGCACGGAGATTTCATGCCCGCGGCGCCCTCCCCCTCTTCAGCCCACCCCGTGGAACCGGCGTGCCGGCACTCACGGGGACTGGCTGCCCGTCTTTACGGATCTGACTGGCCTGGCGGGGGGAGAAAATCTCTCCGCCCGGGACGAGAGGGCGAATCCGCCTCCTCCCTGTATAATGCACAGATCACTACGTTTTCTAATAAGCATGAGGTTGATCTGTATCCAAACCTGAGTGTCTTTTCTACACTTACACACAGTGTTAACTGTACAAATTCCCCATTCGCTGCCCCAGCTGTAGCTCCTGTAAAGGAGGTGGCTAGTGGGCATACGCAGATGAGAGGGATGAACCGCAGGGAGTGCTATCTAAAGGAGAGCGCTATGCGGGTGCAGGGACATTGTGGCCGGCGTATTGCTGTCAGAAAACACACTACGCCTAGAGCAAAGACTCCAATTAATGCAGTTTTCCATAGTGGTAAAGACTGCATTATGGCGGAGCCCGTACTCACACAAGAGCGCGTAGCGGTGTGTTCAGGGACCTCAGTAGAACACACTACGCCTATAAAGACTCCGATTAAATGCTGTTTACCGTAGTGGTAAAAACAGCATTGTGGTGGAGCGCGCGCTCACACAAGAGCGCACGGCGGTGCGTTCAGGGACCTCAGTAAATAATCTGCCCTTTCTGCGTCGACCCTCCATGGGCAAATCTTCCCTTCACGGGGAGTTTTGAGGCGGAACGGGTCACCAGAGAGTATCACAGCTTCATAGCTGCGGCCCCACAGCTGAGGGCTTTCCATTAACACAATGTTATGGGGAATGGAAACCCAGCTGTGTGGTAACAAAGTTGATGGACAGGACGCTGAAACGGGGTTATTCACTCCAGTTTTGCAGCGTCCCACCTCCTTTTATGGGCATGCGAGAGGAAATCTGTCTTCCCAGCAAAGATTCAGGCTCTGGTGCAGAAACATGCTGTGTCTGTTGTGCACCCTCAGCACAAAGAAAATTGTCTTTATACCATGTACTTCCTGGTTCTCAGGAAGACAGGGGAATTCAGATCTATTCAACATTTCAGCAGCCCGAATCGCTACATTGCCTGCAGAAAATTCTGCATGTTAACTATAAAACTGTTAATGGGGCTAATGCAAACCGGGCGATTGGTTGACCACCATCGACCTGAAAGACGCATACTTTCATGTGGAAATTGCTCCAGAGCACAGAAAGCGTCTGCGTTTTGCCTTCCAAGGGATAGCCTACGAGTACAACAGATTACCGTTCGGCTACTCCCTATCCCCATGCACATTCAGAATGTGTGGCCACTGCACTTCAACCGCTGCGCGCCCACGGCATGAGAGTTTTTCTTTTACCTAGACGACCTCATAGTCATGGCCGGGTCCAGGGAACAGGCAATGCTTTGCACAGCAGAATTGATCATACACCTAACCAAATTAGGCTTTGCGATCAATTGAAAAAAGAGCACCCCCATACCTCACCAACAGGCGTTGTAGTTGGGAGTGGTGTTCGATGCAGGCGCGCTACGCGCCACCCTGTCAGGGAGCAGAAGTGCGTCCCTTCTCCGGGCGGTTCACAGGCTGTGACAGGGGGCAACAGTGACAGCTTTAACTGTCATGCAGACTCTGGGTCTCATGGCAGCTGCTCACATTGTGGTCCCGCAGGGGTTACTGCATATGCGCCGCCTGCAGAGGTGGTTCTCCAGCCTGCGTTTTGGATCCCAAGAGGCACAAACGGTGGCTGGTGACCATCTCCCCCTCAGTGGAGGGCAACCTCCGGTTCTGGGGGTCTCCTCTGGGACGGGTAACCTCGTACATCACAGTGTTCACGGGAACAGGATGGGGAGGGACCTGCCTGAAGAGGGCTATAGGTGGGCACTGGTCTCTAACAGAAAGTAGTGTTAGTCCTCCAGCATTTCATGCCCCTAATTCAAGGGAGACATGTATTGGTCAGGAGCGACAACAGCACCACAGTGGCTTATATCAACAGGCAGGGCGGAGTCCGCCCCGCTACCTTGTTGGCCACAGCGGAGATGCTGTGGTTATGGGCTTCAGAGGTGGTGTTATCTCTGAGAGCCCTCCATATCCCGGGACTGGAGAACAGGGGGGCCGACCTCATGTTGAAGGGCGGCCCCCTGCCAGGCGAATGGATGCTTCACCCAGAGGTGATGAAGCAGATCTGGGCCCAGTTCGGGAG
The DNA here is from genome assembly GCF_949606895.1 of Notothenia rossii. Taxonomy (NCBI): domain Eukaryota; kingdom Metazoa; phylum Chordata; class Actinopteri; order Perciformes; family Nototheniidae; genus Notothenia; species Notothenia rossii. The sequence continues at coordinate 41,037,533 of NC_136902.1, forward strand.
AGTGGAAGTGGATCTGTTCGCCAGCCGGCGCAACAGCCACTGTGCCCTGTGGTTCTCCATGGCCCTGAGCGATGACCCGCCTTTAGGGGTGAATGCGTTTGCACACGAGCCATGGCCAAAGAAGCTGCTATAGGCCTTTCCACCGCTGCGTCTCATTCTCTCTCTCCTGGGTAGAGTGAGGCGAGAATGTCTGGCAGTCATTCTGGTAGCGCCGGATCGCGTCGGGGCTCCGTGGTACTCAGAGATGACACAGATGAAGGTGGGCCAGCCCTGGGCAATTCCCCAGTTCTGGGTGCGATATCTCAAGAGGCAGGTGCAATCGGGGCGTTACCCACTCTTGGCCGTCCTCTCCAGGCTTGGCTCCTGAGAGGGACAGGCTGAGACAGGGTGGATTGTCTGACAGCGTTATTCAGTCTATCCAGGCAACTAGAGCAGGATCCACCACAGCCTGTTACAGGCCGAAGTGGCTGGGATTCCAGCGATGGTGTGAGGAGCGGAAAATACAGCAACTATCCTGTGAGTTGGGCTCTATTTTGTCCTTTTCACAGTTATTGGTGGACAGAGGACTTGCTCATTCCACTGTAAAGTGTATGCAGCAGCCATCTCGTCCAGTCATGAGGGATTCAACGGCAGGTCAGCCTTTTCTCATCCACTGATGTTGCGGTTTTTACAGGGGGTCAGGAGGCTGCGCCCAGTAGGGCGCGCCTCCACCCCGCATTGGGACCTGCCGCTGGTGCTCGAGGCTCTGGTCACATAGCCATTTGAGCCTCTTGAGCTCTCCTCCCTGAAAGCACTGTCGTAGAAGACAGCGTGGCTACTTGCCTTAACGTCAGCCAAAAGAGTGTCCAAGTTAACCGCTCTGTCGGTGCACCCGAGCTGTTTACTAATTCGGGGTGACCGGAGCGGGGCGACACTCAGACCGAACCCCTCCTTTGTGCCCAAGAGCCTAAGGAGTGCTTTCAGGTCGAGGGCTATTCAGTTGGGGGGGATTTAGTGTTCAATCAATCAATCAATCAATGTTTATTTATATAGCCCAATATCACAAATGTTACATTTGTCTCAGTGGACTTCACAGTTTGTACAGAATATCAGTATGACAATACGACACCCTCTGTCCTTAGACCCTCACATCGTACAAGGAAAAACTTCCAGAGAAAACCCCACAGTTTAAAGGGAAAAATGGGAGAAACCTCAGGGAGAGCAACAGAGGAGGGATCCCTCTCCCAGGACGGACAGACGTGCAATAGATGCCGTGTGTAAATTGAAAAGATAATACATTTGCAACATAGGTAGTCCAAATGTTTGGAAATGCATGTGTGTATAATAAGAAGATGAATCCACGAGGATATCCATCCAGGACTTATGATCCAGGACCACAGCCACGACTCAAGATCCAGGACTCGCAATCCATGACACAGGACCGCAGGATCATCCATGACTCCGGATCCCGGCGTATATAGACACCAAAAAGAAAGACATTTGGGGAAGCTGGGTTAATCGGAACATGAGAGTACACAGGTATAGACAGAGAGAAGGAAGAAGTAAGATGTCCCCCGACAAACTAAGCCTATATCAGCAAAACTAGGGGCTGAATCTAATCAGCCCTAACTATAAGCTTTATCAAAAAGGAAGGTCTTAAGCGCACTCTTAAAAACGGATAGGGTGTCTGCCGTCCGAACACAAACTGGAAGCTGATTCCACAAAAGTGGAGCTTGATAAGAAAAGGCTCTGGCTCCCATTGTACTTTTAGAGACTCTAGGAACAACCAACAACCCTGCATTCTTGGAACGCAATGCCCTAGTAGGACAATAGGGTATAATGAGTTCTTTAAGGTAAGATGGCGCCTGCCCATTAAGGGCTTTGTAGGCGAGAAGAAGAATTTTAAATTCTATCCTGTGTTCTATAGGGAGCCAGTGTAAGGCAGCCAGAACAGGAGTAATGTGGTCCCTTTTCCTAACTCTGGTTAGTACACGAGCTGCAGCATTTTGAATCAGCTGAAGCGACTTGACTGACTTCTTGGTACACCCTGATAATAAGGAGTTACAATAATCCAGCCTTGAAGTAACAAATGCATGGACTAGTTTCTCTGCATCGTTTTGAGGCAAGATATGCCTGATTTTTGCAATGTTACGTAGATGGAAGTAGGCGGTCCTTGAAATTGATTTTATGTGGGTGTTAAAGGATAAATCCTGATCAAATATAACACCAAGATTCCTTACAGTCTCACTGGAGGCCAAATTAATGCCATCCATAGTTAATATATCTTTAGATAATTTGTTTCGTAGATTCTTCGGGCCAAGTACAATAACTTCAGTTTTGGTCGTGTTTAACATCAAAAAGTTTAAGGTCATCCACGTTTTTAAGTCCTTGAGGCAGTCTTGAATTTTATTTAGATGATTAATTTCATCAGGCTTGATTGATAAATATAGTTGAGTATCATCCGCATAACAATGAAAGTTTACAGAATGATTCCTTATAATATTGCCTAACGGAAGCATATATAGTGTGAACAAAATAGGTCCAAGCACTGAGCCCTGTGGCACTCCATGGCTAACTTTGGTTTGCATGGAAGATTCATCGTTGACACGTACAAACTGAGAGCGTTCAGATAGATAGGACCTAAACCAGCCTAAAGCAGTTCCCTGTATGCCAACTAAGTGCTCTAGTCTTTGCAATAGGATATCATGGTCGATAGTATCAAATGCAGCACTAAGATCGAGCAAGACAAGAATAGAGACAAGTCCCTTGTCAGAGGCTATTACAATGTCATTTGTGACTTTAACCAGAGCTGTCTCTGTGCTATGTTTTGTTCTAAAGCCAGACTGAAAATCTTCAAATAAATCATAGTTTTTTAAGTAATCACACAGCTGTTTTGCGACTGCTTTCTCAAGAATTTTTGAGAGGAACGGAAGATTAGAAATAGGTCTATAGTTGGCTAAAACCTCTGGATCGAGGTTGTGCTTTTTAAGAAGCGGTTTTATCACTGCTACTTTGAATGATTTTGGAACATAGCCTGATAATAAAGACATATTCATAATATTTAATAAAGAAGTGCTAATTAATGGAAAAACTTCTTTTAACAGCTTAGTTGGAATCGGGTCTAAGATACACGTTGATGGTTTAGAAGAGAGAATCAGGCGTATGGTGGGGCTAGGGAAGCTAAATTACACCTCCTCTGCCCGGTGCGCATGTTAGCATGTTATGTAGAACGCACAGCTACCCTGAGACGCACTGAACAGCTGTTTGTGTGCTTCGGGGGCGGGGTGACTGGAAAAGCTCTGTCCAAGAAACGCCTGGCAGGCTGGCTTTGCGGAGGCATTGCACAGGCCTAGGAGCAGGCAGGGAGAGCCTGTCCCACGGGGGTCCGTGCGCACTCCACACGAGCTGGGGCTGCGTCGACAGCTTTATTCAACGGTGTGAGTGTGGAGGACATATGCACGGCGGCGTCTTGGTCAACGCCAGGTCCCTTCATAATGTTTTATCTCTTGGATATGTCTGGCTCTTTCTCAGCGTCTGTGCTTGCTGGGGTAAATGCGCTTACGTTTCTCCGGACTTCTGGAGGGTCGCGGGGTGACGTAATGCGCTTTGGGCCCTTACAGGGCTAAAGGGCTCCCCTCGCCTGCCTGGGGGCAGGAGGGGGAGAACCCTCCATACTATAGTCCGTACACACTCTGCACGGGGTCAGTGTCTGAGTGTGGGGACATAGGGGGCACTTGCGCTCTCCCCATGCTCTTTAGGGACTCAGGAGAGAGGGTGCATAGTGAACCCATACAGCTGCGGACTTTCCCTGTCTGCCTAAAACGCGGATGCAGGGGAGCCCTCAGCACTGTTTTTGAGCACACTTTTTTGCGAGGCAAGCGCGTCAGGGTGTGCTCTATCGGCCGCAGCCTGGACTTCTCCATGGTTACGACAGAGGGAGAGGTAAGTGAGGCGCAGCGGCTGCTAAATCCGGTCAGGGACAGTGAGGTGGAACGGTGTGCTGGAGACAGTGCGTGCATACACTGGGGCTCCACCCACTGTACCCATAGAGTCCAGTAGAGGGCAGAGCCTGTGAGAGATATAACGCCAGGTTACGTATTGTAACCCTTGTTATATTAGCACAGGCGGAGCCCTCTATCCTGGGGCACTGTCTGTCCTATACCGCTCGCTGAAGAGTGGTGAAGGATGATGGTCAGGAGGCGGGGCCTCCTTTTATACGAAAGTGAGAGGCGCACGCATTCAGGTAGGCCCCCCCCGGGGCCGGCTACGTCTATAGAAAACTCAGTAGGTGAATGCTTGCATGATAAGGTAGTACCCATAGAGTCCAGTAGAGGGCTCCGCCTGTGCTAATATAACAAGGGTTACAATACGTAACCCGGCATTTCTTCATCAGGCCTGGTCCTCCTCCCAGAGAAAGACCGCTCCACCTCAGTCCTCTCCAGCCAAACTGGAGTCTATGCAGCTCTCTGGACACCACGCTGTCTCAATTGATCCACACTTTGATTATGAGGGGGAAATGTGTGTAATAAATGCTTTAGACAAAAATAAATATGAAGTTAACTGTAAGGAGTGGATCAGTTTTTTTAAATAAACAATACTATTACTGTATTTTAATATCTCACGTCTGAAAGTTTAATTTAAAAGAAGAGGCCCCAAAAATAAAGATTGGTATATCAATAAATGTAGTTAATTTTGTCTTTTTAATTGTTTAAAGTAGATAGAACTGGTAGTTAAGAGTTACAGTCTGGTTGCGGAGGAGGCACACAGGTAAGAGCACAAACTAGCTACCATCCCATGTAACTAAGCTTGCCTTGAATTTATTAAAAGTATAATTCAGTAACAGCAAAAAATGAATAACTAAAATCATGCAAAAATGTGAATCTTTGCTGGATCCACTTGAATTTACCACATATTATATGTAAATAACCCAATTTGTGTTCTGTTAGACTGAAGAGGATGTTGCATTGTTTTTGTTGCTTTCATTGCAGTTTTATATACGTCTTAAATGTAATTTTGGTTAACTTCATGTTTTATGTAAATGCTTTTATTTTGAATGCGAGTTTACGCTGTTGACAGGAAGTTGTTATTGCTATAGAAACAACATGAAGGAGAAAGCTTTTCTATATATAACGACGGAGAGAGAGAAGAATAAAGTGTACGGTTAATGTTAGCACCCCCCGAAGAGGCTCAAAATCTTACGTTGACTCTGGAGTTTAAATAAATTCTAATTCATCAGTTAAGTGTACGACCATTATTTGGAGGGAAATGCTACATTATATATTTTAGAAACCTGAAGGCATTTATAGATTTGTATGCAAGTATTATCCAAAAAACTCAATACCTTGCTTAGATTATTATTGAAAGCTTTGCTGAATAGTTTCATGTTCACTTACTTTAAGCAACGTAAAACGTGCAGACCGGGAGCAACAGAAGTAGGTTAGCCTTATTTGGATCAGGCTGGAGTACATTGGTTACTCCAATATTTATTTACTGATAACTGACTCATGCTAACATAACTGTTGTCTAGAAGCAGGGCCGTATCCAGGATTTCCTAAATACCGAGGTCCAAACATGCTAGGGTGGTTCGGGGGTATACTCATGATCTAGTTAGGTGCTTTTTAAGTCCTGTGGGGGGTCAAAAATTGAATACTATATTGATTTCAAACCATGTCAGTGGGCTGCAGCATCAATTATTTTTGAAAGTGTAATGCATAAGAATCAATTGAATGTTACTATTAATGATCTGGACATGCAGAAGAGGCTAAAATGATCACAAAACATTGTCAACATTCATTTTCCATGTCTCTCTCCTTTCCATAACCTGCAGCCTCTCTTCCATCTTCTTTAGTCTCTCTGTCTTCTTCCTGTTCATTACTCTCTCTGTCCTCTACTCTTTGTCTTTGTTCAATCTCTCCCTCGTTATTCACTTTTTGCTCCTCCTCACTTGTCGCTCCTGCCAGTGAATTAAAAGCAATTCAGCAATTTAGTTCATTTCACTTGTTTGTTTGCATTCTTTTTTTTATTTAAATCTGTTTTGTTTGATTCTCAAAAGAGAACAAAGTTGTAAGCAAATGTTCTTTTATACAATTGTATGTTATTATGACATCATAACTGCAATAGATGTATATTGTTGTAAAAGTATGCCTATTGTCTATATTGTAAATGAAGACTATTGTTATATAGATAGATAGATAGATGGATGGATAGATAGATGGATAGATGGATAGATAGATGTATAGATGGATAGATAGATGGATAGATGGATATAGATGGATAGATGGATAGATAGTAGGGGTGTAACGGTACACGTACCCGTACCGAAATTATTCGGTACAGGCCCTTCGGTTCGGTACACGTGTGTCATAGAGCGAGCAAGTCATTTAATTGGACGAGAGGCATACTATGAGAGCTGGTCACAGGGATGCGTTCAAATGTAATCAGTAATTTGAGGAACTGTCGAAATGGCGAACGCAGATAAAGTTGAGCTCGAAAATCCTCCAGCATCATTGAAGTCTCCGGTTTGGGAACATTTTGGTTTCGCAGTTACGTACAAGGATGACGGACAAAGACAGGTGGACCGAGCCAACGCTGTTTGTCGTCTTGTTCAACTAAAATTGGTTACGCGGCAGGCAATACATCAAACTTGCACACTCATTTGAAAAGGCATCACCCGAACGTGAATATCACCGGTACCAAAAGAAAAAAGACTGAAGTGCAAACCCAACTCCCACTAGCATTTAAGCCTCCACCACTCGCAAAAAGTTCAGACCGAGCCAAAGCTATTACAAATGCCAAATATCCTTATGTTGCCATGTTAGCAAAGCGCTACCTGGCTATATCTGCTACCTCTGTCCCTAGCGAGAGAGTGTTCTCCACATCAGGAGACATTGTTAGTGCCAGCAGATCTGCCCTTTCGGCAAGCAATGTGGACAAGTTAATTTGTCTTTAAAAAAACATGAAAATACAATGCCAAGCAAGTCATAATGTCAAACTGGCTGCTTAGGAACTAGTACAGTACAGTTCAAATACAGATTATTTCAGTCCATCGAAATGCTGCACCTTAATGTTTATTTTATTATGTTTTGTATTTATTTGATTGAATATTCACAGTTTAATAATAATTAAAAACCCCAAACTAATAGTTTATGTTTTGTGAGTACTGTTAGAAATTAAAATCAATGTTTTAATGGGGAAATGTAGTTTAAACATGCCGTCAGTTTTAATGCTCTTTTATACTGAAAAACCAGAAATTCTTGTGCACAAGCAGTTAAGCTTTTATTCTGAAAATCCTTCATCTACGGTTAGCATTTAGCATGTGGCTAATATACGATTTCCTGAAGAGGTGAATTTAGTAGCGAAATGATATGGAGTGGTGCAAACCGAAGCTACTGATTTAACACTACAACTATAGATGTCGAGATACTACCATGCTGAATATTAAATGAAGGTGCAGTTTATTTGAATACATTATTGTTTACAGACGAGAGTAGCATGTGACAACATCCGGAATGACCGGAAACCAAACGAGCCGAGAAGTATTGTTTAGAGTATTGATTACAGCGTTTAGAATGTGTTAAATGAAAAGTGATGAAAGAGAATATGAGGAGAAACGGCGTGTTAAGCATGTATTGAATGTGAAAAGAACCTATCCTCTGTTTAAATGCAATAACGGACATTGGAGACGAGGCGAGCCGGCTGGCGGGGAGGAGCCAGCAGAGGATATATAACAGCACCAGAGGAGAGATCCACTCTCTTCTCTTCCCTATCGAGGAGAGCCAGATCACAGCTGTTTGTCTGACTGAACAATATCATGCTTGTGACCAACCCGCGCCTTTTTTAAATTAAAGTACCCAATTGAACTTTCACAGAGACTCCATTTAGTCTCCTATTTTAAAGCTTCTCTCCTGGTCGGGAGAATAACGAACACAGTTAACAGTACTACGGTAAAGTTCAACTACAGATTATTTCAGTTCATCGAAATGCTGCACCTTAATGTTTATTTTATTATATTTTGTATTTATTTGAGTGAATACATTATTCATAGTTTAATAATTAAAAAAAATATATGTGATAATTTGTTCTGCTGTACCGAAAATGTACCGAACCGACCTAAAAACCGAGGTACGTACCGAAGCGAAATGTTTGTGAACCGTTACACCCCTAATAGATAGATGGATAGATGGATAGATAGATAGATGGATGGATGGAAGGATAGACGGATAGATAGATGGATAGATAGATAGATGGATAGATACACTGAACAAAAATATAAACGCAACACTTTTGTTTTTGCTCCCATTTTTCATTAGATGAACTCAAAGATCTAAAACATTTTCTATATACTGTACACAAAATAACCATTTCTCTCAAATATTGTTCACAAATCTGAACAAATCTATGATAGTGAGCACTTCTCCTTTGCCGAGATAATCCATCCCACCTCACAGGTGTGGCATATCAAGATGCTGATTAGACAGCATGATTATTGCACAGGTGTGCCTTAGGCTGGCCACAATAAAAGGCCACTCTGAAACGTGCATTTTTTGCTTTATTGGGGGGGTCTGGGGGGTCCGAAAACTAGTCAGTATCTGGTGTGAGGGTTAGGATTAGGGTTAGGTTTTTGTGTTGAATTGGGGTTTTGTGTTCTCGGTTGAGAATAAGTTGCACGGGCCTAAGGATCTGTGGATGGTTGTGTGTGTGTTAGTTTCTAAAGGTGTTTGGACCAATTCTGGAAAGTGTGTGTGTTTATGACTGGTTGTAGGCTGAGGGGATCCTGGGCTATAATCCTCAGAGAAGTCAACAGAAGAATGGGATTCTATGTCCCAGTGGGTGGCGCAAATGGAGCCAGAGCCTAACTCTGGCGGTGAGCTGGTCTTGGTAGGGGGAACTAAAAGGGGAAGTAAGAGATAGTGTATGTGCTTGTGACTGGTTGTAGGCTGAGGGGATCCTGGGCAAAGATCCTTAGAGAAGGCAACAGAAGAATGGGATTCTATGTCCCAGTGGGTGTCACAGCTGGAGCCAGAGTCATGTACTTGAGGCGAGCTGGGCCCCGCAGAGGGCCGGCCGGACAACGGGATCCCAGCAGAGGGATCAAGGGAGGGGTCAGAGTGGGTTTGTAAGTGGTTAAGTGTGACCTTCTTAGTCCCTTTCATCATAGACCCTCCCTGATTTTGGGCTTGGTCTGAGGAGACCCGTCGACCGGCCGAGCCCGACCGGAGACCAGCATCGCCTGTAGGAAGGAGACACAGAGGAGAGGTGATGTTAGGACGATAGGTTCTGGGGAGCAGTGTGTCTTTCTGGTCAGCTGGAGAGGGGGGGATGGGCAGGGAGGGGAGGGGAGGGGAGACTCCAGGATGGGAGTAATCAGAGAAAAGTGCTTAGGTTAAGGGCTGGGGAGAAGGGGAGGCCTCCAAAAGAGCTGTTGAGGAGACCTGGGTACCTTAGGTTCAGGAGGGTCGATGGGGTTGGGATAAGAACCCTGGTTCGGGTGGGCAGGCTTCGGGTCCAAGGGGAGAGGTGGGGGAAGGAGTGGAGAGGGGAGGGGGGAGGAGGAGACTCCTGGATGGGAGTATTGGGGGAGGGGTTTTCAGGTTTAGGGCTGGGGAGAAGGGGAGGGCTCCAGAAGGACTGTTGAGGAGACCTGGGTCCTTTAGGTTTAGGATAAGGGGGAGGGGGAGGCTCTCTCAATAGTGGCTGAGAGGCCTGTAGGGGTTTGGGGTTGAGAACAGGGTTAGAGTAGGAACCCTGAGTAGGGTAGGGTGACTTATGGTCAGGGTGGGGGGTGAGGTTGTAGTATGTGCCCCGGGTGGGGTGGGGGTCCTAGGATATGGGGAAGGGGTGGGGAGGTAGGAGGGGTTCAAAGAGGTGTGTACAGTTGTTACCGTTTCTGTGGTCAGTCTGGGTCCATACCGCTTTCTCGCCCACCCTGTGGCAATCTGGAAGGCTAAGGGGTTAAAGGGGGAGGATGTGGGTGTATGTAATGTGTTTTTGTAATGTTTTTGTAATATTAGCATGTTCGTGTGGATCCAGTTTATTGTGTTTGCATGTATCTGTGTATGTGTGTATTCAGTGGAGGTGGATGGTTTAATAAATGCAGAGAGTCTGGTGACTTGCCTCAGCATACCTGGGGCGAATGTGTGTGTGGAAATGGCTTGGTCTGGAGTAAACTTATGGTGTGTGGCCTGGATGAGTGTGAGGTAGTATTTGGTTATTTTTCTGGTGGCTGGGTCTAGTGGTGTGTAGGGTGTTTGTGCGTGGCTGGGGTATGAATCAGGGTGTGTGGGCTATGCATACTCTCCACGTCCACTCAGCTGCACATACTTAGCTCTAGGTCTGAACATTTTAAAATACTGTGTGGGCTCTCACCTGGATTGGTTGCAGTGGGGCCTGCTGCAGAAGTCCTTGTAGGTTTTCTTCTATGCAGGTCCGAGTGGGATAGTTGTGAGTATCTCCTCTTAGAGTTTCAGGTGGCGGTAAGGTATAAGGTCCAGACAGTTTTTTAGAGGAAGTGTCTGTTTTGTGTAAGACAGAGTGCTTCCAAAATGGGACAGCCCAACACAACAGTTAAAAGTTCAAACTGTATTTAACGCAAATTAGGAAGGTTTAAAAAAGCTTGCATTTAAAAGCATTTAATACATTTAGAGAATAGAGTAACGTTCCGTGAAGGTGAGTGGAGGGGCTCCTCAACGTTTCGATATAAGGTATCTTCTTCAGGAGGAAAGTGGAGAGCAGCACAGCTGTGGGGGCTTAAAAGTAGTGGGGAGGCTTGAATAAGCCTATGAGGGGAAGGTGAATCGTGTCATGTGGTTGAGCAGGGGGTAGGACCCATGTTCTTGGCGGGAAAAAGGTATGTCGTGATCTGACTGGATCTGCCAGGGGGTAAGTGGGTCTGGGTAGGGAAAATGAAGGAGGGTAAGTCTGTCAGCTCCAGACTGGAAGGATGGCTGAGTGGCTAAGACACCGCTCCTGTACCTGGGAGACCCGGGTTCGAATCCGGCTGGAAATACCAAGTCCAAATGTCCGTCTGTTTGGTCCAGAATCGGTGCAATGTAAATGAAATGGTGGTGGGAAATAAGTGAAAGTTTAACATGTAATTGATAGTTGTGATATGCTTGTTTAATATTATGTGTTTAAGTACAGTAACCGGGAAAACTGGTTGGGTTTAAGAGTGGCTACTGTAAGTTTGTGCAAGTTAATTGATGCAGAATGTACTGTCTGTGTGGTTGTGTGGTTGTGTGGTGTAAATCAGTCCAGATCCTTGGCACTGGCTTGGGTTAGGTTTTTGTGTTGAATTGGGGTTTTGTGTTCTCGGTTGAGAATAAGTTGCACGGGCCTAAGGATCTGTGGATGGGTGTGTGTGTGTTATTTGACATAAGGTAAAATATGAGTTTTTAAATGTGTTTGGACCAATTCTGGAAAGTGTGTGTGTTTATGACTGGTTGTAGGCTGAGGGGATCCTGGGCTATAATCCTCAGAGAAGTCAACAGAAGAATGGGATTCTATGTCCCAGTGGGTGGCGCAAATGGAGCCAGAGCCTAACTCTGGCGGTGAGCTGGTCTTGGTAGGGGGAACCAAAAGGGGAAGTAAGAGATAGTGTGTGTGCTTGTGACTGGTTGTAGGCTGAGGGGATCCTGGGCAAAGATCCTCAGAGAAGGCAACAGAAGAATGGGATTCTATGTCCCAGTGGGTGGCACAGCTGGAGCCAGAGTCATGTACTTGAGGCGAGCTGGGCCCCGCAAAGGGCCGGCCGGACAACGGGATCCCAGCAGAGGGATCAAGGGAGGGATCAGAGTGGGTTTGTAAGTGGTTAAGTGTGACCTTCTTAGTCCCTTTCATCATAGACCCTCCCTGATTTTGGGCTTGGTCTGAGGAGACCCGTCGACCGACCGAGCCCGACCGGAGACCAGCATCGCCTGTAGGAAGGAGACACAGAGGAGAGGTGATGTTAGGACGATAGGTTCTGGGGGAGCAGTGTGTCTTTCTGGTCAGCTGGAGAGGGGGGGATGGGCAGGGAGGGGAGGCTCAAGGATGGGAGTAATCAGAGAAAAGTGCTTAGGTTTAGGGCTGGGGAGAAGGGGAGGCCTCCAAAAGAGCTGTTGAGGAGACCTGGGTACCTTAGGTTCAGGAGGGTGGATGGGGTTGGGATAAGAACCCTGGTTCGGGTAGGCAGGCTTCGGGTCTAAGGGGAGAGGTGGGGGAAGGGGTGGAGAGGGGAGGGGGGGAGGAGGAGACTCCTGGATGGGAGTATTGGGGGAGGGGTCCTTAGGTTTAGGGCTGGGGAGAACGGGAGGGCTCCAGAAGGACTGTTGAGGAGACCTGGGTCCTTTAGGTTTAGGATAAGGGGGAGGCTCTGTCAATCGTGGCTGAGAGGCCTGGAGGGGTTTGGGGTTGAGAACAGGGTTAGGGTTAAGGCCCAGATACACCGGCCCGAAATCGGCAGTAAATGGGAGTCGGGCCGAACATGGGCGTGGGCACGCCCTATTCGGAGTGGTGTGCGCCGCACCATCGGGTCTTTTCTGCCGACCTGACGCCTTTTGCGTCGGGAACACCACCGAAAGTCGGACAAAGGGATAACACTGATTGGCTGTTCAGCTAGCAAATCAGTGCATGAGAAGCGTTAACGGAAGTGAGGGAGGTAAACAAATTATTTAAAATGGAAGATGGAACACACGGACGGCTATTTCACCTCATCGGTTTATAGAGCTCCTGTTTGTTCATGTTTTCAATGGACGGGAGTGAAAATGGAAAAAAAAACGCTATTTGTTGTTTGTTTTTATCTCGGAGTCTGTTCTTCTTCTCTGTCTTCCGGTTGTTCCGGTTGTTGCCTCTTTTGAATGATGAATAAACACTACCGCCGCCTGCTGGTAAGGAGAGTTATTGCCACTTACGCATGCGCAGTTCATACGTGCTCGGCTCGGATTTGCGGTGTGTTCCAGTGCGCGAAGTCGGCAAATACGCAGGAGAGTCCGGCGACGCAACAGTCGGTGTCGGCGTCGGCGACTTCTCAGGTGTCGGGCCGGTGTATCTGGGCCTTTAGGGTTAGGGTAATGTTGTGAATCGAGTGGCCCACGGTGGTGGTGGGGTTATGGTATGGGCAGGCATATGTTATGGACGATGAACACAGGCCACTCGATTCACAACATTACCCTAACCCTAGCCCTAACCCTAATCCTAACCCTCACACCAGATACTGACTGGTTTTTGGACCCCCCCAGACCCCCCCAATAAAGCAAAAATGCATGTTTCAGAGTGGCCTTTTATTGTGGCCAGCCTAAGGCACACCTGTGTAATAATCATGCTGTCTAATCAGCATCTTGATATGCCACACCTGTGAGGTGGGATGGATTATCTCGGCAAAGGAGAAGTGCTCACTATCACAGATCTTTTCAGATTTGTGAACAATATTTGAGATAAATGGTTATTTTGTGTATATAGAAAATGTTTTAGATCTTTGAGTTCATCTCATGAAAAATTGGAGCAAAAACAAAAGTGTTGCGTTTATATTTTTGTTCAGTGTAGATGGATAGATAGGGTTATTAAGCCTACATTCTTTTGTGTGACTAGCTGCAATTCTTCCCTGACTTCCATCACTTTCTCTTTCTCTCTCTTTCTCTCTGCCTGTCCTGTCTCTTCCTTACAAAAGCTGAGCTTCGACTGACGTAGTCTTTTCATTATATCTGAGTCAGTGTAAAAAGAAAACAATACGATGTTATACAGTATCTTCAATGTTCTGATTCTGATTTTACTCTAATTGAAATGAAAGAAAAGCATTACAACGTTTGTTAAAAGGTAATCCTTCTGACATTGGATGAATGTAATTAACTGTAGCTCTCTAGCTAGTTTATTCACGCAATTTAAACCAAAGTATAGCCTATAGCTGCAATATAAGTTAGTGTGCATGTTGTCGGACGTCCACTGACTAACGTAGAGCGTTCACACAGGATCTGCTGGTCGTATGATGTCCGGATGAACAGAAACACAAGCAGCCCGCTGGACTCAGATCTCTAGATACCTCATCACTCCTTCGCTGCTCCGATACAAGTCCGGGCTGCGGTGGTTTGTTGATACGTGTCGTCTTCTTCTGTTTGCTTTAATCGAGGCTACGTAGTTATGCAGTGCCCCCATCGGCAGTAAATGGAAGTTCTACAAAATACCCCAATTATTTCAAAAGTTTTGTTATATACACAGCTCGGGAAAAATTACCGAGGTCCTGTCTAGAAGTACACAGCTTAATCAACCATATTTAACTGGCCATTGTCCTCTCAGCCTGAAATATCAATCACTTCAATAAATGGTAAAACAAAAAAGGAAAGGTTCTGGCTCAATTTCGGTTTAGTTAGCTTGTTAGCTTATTGCAGCTGTGCATGTTGCTAGCGGGTTGCTAGGCCACCTCACGAGCTGTGCCACGTGATGTAAACAAGAACACCTCCATAGACCAGACCGTCTCAGTTTGTAGACTGCTCGGTCGAGGCTCCAGCCTACGGCTGCGGTGCTGTTTCCCCGTAAATCCATGCTGAATTGGACCTTCTGTGTCATTCTTCTTAATTAATGGCGACTTCCAAACAGAGTAGACGAGAATTATCGCCACCTACTGTATCACTGCACTATCGTTCTTTGTTACTTCCGTTTCATTATAATGACTTCCGTTTCATTACAATGACTTCCGTTACAATGACTTCCGTTACAGCAAGAATCCCCCTCACACACATAGGTGAAACACAAGCACATTCCCTACTGAGAACCTTTCAGTAAAACGTTTTCAGTTGCCTGTGTGTGAGGTTAATTTTCAGTAGTGTGTGTGGGAGGTGTTCAGTAGTGAATGTGAGAGTATTTCAGTTGTGTGTGTGCAAGGCCAGATGTTTTCAGTAGTGTGTGTGTGTGTGTGTGAGGTGTTCAGTAGTGAATGTGAGAGTATTTCAGTTGTGTGTGTGCAAGGCCAGATGTTTTCTTGTGTGTGTGAGGTGTTCAGTAGTGAATGTGAGAGTATTTCAGTTGTGTGTGTGTGCAAGGCCAGATGTTTTCAGTAGTGTGTGTGTGAGGTGTTCAGTAGTGAATGTGAGAGGATTTCAATAGTGTGTGTGCAAGGCCAGATGTTTTCAGTAGTGTGTGTTAGGTGTTCAGTAGTGAATGGGAGAGTATTTCAGTAGTGCGTGTGCAAGGCCAGATGTTTTCAGTAGTGTGTGTGCGAGGTGAGTTTGAATTGTGGCCTACACGGCCCCTCATACTCCTGGGGCCTTTCCCTATAACATCATAGTAATGCATTCACAATTTCTGCTTTACTTTTTGTATGCAAAAGCCTTATAAATGGCTGTTATTACTGCTTATAAGGAGCATGTATTTGAGGTGGGATTGCCCTGCTATGGTGAAGACATGGTGAAGCTCTACTTGTTAGCCCAAACTGTCCGGAACCTATCAAAGGAAACGTTGGAAATGTAGTTGATGGAAACGTCCGGAAGCCATTGATAGATATGATGTCAGATATACAGTGTCCTGCTGTAGGTCAGACCATAAGGTGTTGTTTAATGTGTTTTCATAATGCACATTAAACACCTCTCAAGATATTCTGTCAGCGAAAGCTGGTAGCTCAGCTGTTGGCTCATTCGTTAGCTCAGCTGTTAGCTCATTCATTAGCTCGTCATCTCTTGGTAGGCTTAATCACTGCAGGAAAGTTTAAAACTGTAAGGTGGTGGCGTCTGGCTGTGTTATAACTTGTGCCAAGGAGAAAGTCAGGTGCTGAAGTGTGAAAAGCAGCGAACACATGACTTTCATACACAACATTATGCCTTATTTCAGGTTAAATATTACAAAGTTGACTGAGGTAATGATGATGTTGGCTACTTAACATAATGAACTTACAAACGTTACCTTAAGGGTCAGTTTAGTAAATTAAACAATGTAACTTTTAACGCTCAGTTGTAACGTAATTGAAGTTTTGTCTCACCTCGCTTTGTCTCTAGCATTATAATGGCAGTGATCTTTGTAAAGTTGTATATCTCCCACACACAATGTCATTAATGTGTCTGTAGGAAAAACCTCATTGGAAAAAATGAAACACCAATAAGAATATTTGTCAAAGGTGTCTTTTTAGTAATGATGGGAACGCAGTTCCATTGTGTAATTTGGAGTTTTCATAATTGTTACATTGAAGATTGTTCTGTTTGTAGAAAAATAAACAATCCATGTTAAAATGTAGATTGAAGGAAAATAATGCCCCTTCAGTTGTGACCCCACTGCAAGCAACTTAGTACATGACAATGTGGCTTGAATGTACAAGGCTACACTATGTTGAAGTGTGTATATATTAATTACAAGCATATGGGAATATTGTGTCCTGCATGGATTTGTACAGGAATAGTGATGGTTAATATGTTTAATGTTGCACAGCTCTGCACAGAAAATTGCAACCATAGGTGATGCCATGCAGACTTCAGTGGAAAAAATAACAAGAGAAACTGGGAAAACGGCTCCTTTTGCCAACAGTGTACTGTAGTATCTATCATCTGGAGTGCCTTTGCCAAATGCTGAAAGACTGAAGGAAGGTGAAGGCTTTTTATTTCCATTTGATAACTCTCAAGTTGGATCTCCACCACAGAAGGTCTTTGATATCCTGCAAAAGGATGTCTCAGAGGAAGCCTTTTATGATAAGCCAGGCTGGGTCGACCCTGAGAGCGTAACATGTAACTCGCCGCTAAGCCAGCCAGCATGCTCATTTTCACGCCTCTTTAGGCTGGGCTTTCCTTTCGTCTCTCTGTGCTGCAGTTGTTGCCCGAGAGAACAGTGAGTACACTTTGTTCTCTCTGTAAAATATGGCTCTGTGGTAGGAAATACTTCTACAGTTTAGGCCAATAAATCCCAAGACTCAAAAGTGTTCAGCTTGGCACACACAGGCATCTACAACTTAAATGTAGCGTGTTCTCTATGGAGAGGCTTCAAATGAACATTCAGAGCATTGTCATGGAAGCGCCCATGTTGAATATGGGGAGATGGGTAAGATGGTAGTGGTAGAATATTGTTTTAGCAGGGGCATTCCTGGAATTCAAGCAGAGGAAAAAAAACATTACACTCAGAACTTAGTCACTTAAGTCAAAGCCCAACACGCACACGTTTCACGTTGAATTCCATGTTTCCAATGAAGTTTGAAATGGATTATTTCACTGTAAGAATCCGCTGAGCATTTACACCTTATGATCTGACTTGCTCTAACTACAATGGCTTGTGACAGATGATCCTGAAGTTCTCATTGTAATGTATCAGACAAATGTATGTGTTTTGCAATTTTGAAGGCTGTTCTGCTTTCAAGATATTTATTTTCATATGAACAAAGGTTAGAGAGAAGCAGCTATTAGCAAAGGAGAGCTTAATGTCAGGCTACCGACAACAATGCTTTTAAACAAATATGTATAAAAACTGACAGATAAAGGAAATCATTCCTGCCCAAAGCAATAACTCTGTACAACGTCTCACCTCTGGCTGGCAGAGAACTCCCTGCTTCATTGTCAATTAAGTTTCTCCCTTTCTATAATCATGAATAATTTGCACATACTGTACATACTGTACATATTGTAGCCTATTTACACTACCTCATGGGATATACTTTACTTTTAATTAAAAGATACTGTGCACAATTGTTAAAGTATATAGTACACCATTTGTATATGTTGTCACTTGGTGGAGATGGGGGATTGTCTGTCTTCCTTTAGTCTACTGTCCGCTCCTTAGTTTTGCTGACGTTAAGTTAAGGTCCTGGCACAAAAAAGTCCTCTCTGTATGCCATCAGGAATCAAATGGATGTATGTAACTGTCATGGTTTTGGATTTGTCACCCATTTTTCCACCTTTTTATTTAGAAATGTCTTGTGGCTTGTCTGATCCTACTTCCTGTGTGTGTTTGCCTTCCTGTCTTTAGTTTCCCTGGTGTGTCGGATTGTGTTCACCTGTTGCCCTTGTGTTTCTGTCTCCCCTGCCAAGCTGTTTCTTATCCTGTGATTACCCTTCTGTGTATTTAGTCTTGTCTTCCCCTGTGCTCCTTGTCTGTTCGTTGTCTCTTCATGTCCTTGTTCCCTGATCATCTATGCTTGTCCATGTTACCTGTAGTGATGGCGAGATGAAGCCTTATGAAGCTTTGAAGTAGTGATGGCGAGATGAAGCCTTATGAAGCTTTCCAGCCAATTGGTTCGCAAAAGGGTTCATCTCATGAGGCTTCATCATGGGCTTCATTTGAACACAAACCCCCCTGTTTGTCAAAGTGTGTAAAACAGGCCGATTGGTCATCTCAACAGTGGGCTCGATCAGCTATCTCATGCCGAGTTCCCAATGAGTAAAGCCTTAGAATAACTCTAAACAATGAACATAAAATCATATTTTCATGTTAACAATATTGTATTTATTCCAGTTTAATGATTGTGATTGAAAGCCTAAGGAGGCTGGTAAACATTGCAAAGAGGGATTTGTATTCCTTAATAACATTCATAAACTTAACCATGTTGTAGCCTGAGAAAGGCTAAACCATATCAAAGAATACATTTATTAACAACATTATCTAATTTAGCTGTAGCTTTTATAAACAAAAAAAAGACTTGTTGACCAGTCGTTGAACCAGGGACCCTGCAGATGTGAGCCCACACACTGGATCTAGCCGAAAACACTGCATACTATTTATTCCTGTATTTATTCATGTTTTTATTCCTACATTTATTTATGTTTGTATTTATTTATACTTATGACATGTTCCGACCTCTATATAAGTGAGGGCCTGATCTCTCTTAATTCCATCGTGTCACCGGGCCCAGGTACAGGAGGGGTAATATCGTTCTTATTATACATCCATGGGTAATATGAGCGTTGTGGTTCAACCATAGACTGTATATATAAAGGGTTCAACCGATCTAAAGCACCTTCTGAAGTAGTCACGTGGTATTGAGTTGCAGCGAGGCTTCGTTTGTCATCGGTGACGTCACTGGCCCAAAATGATAAAAGCCTCGATACAAGCTTCACAAAAAACTTCCAGGATTACTCGACACACGCTCCGAAGCCTCGGCGCAATACATAACATCACTAGTTACCTGCCGTTTTTCAAGTCCTTGTTACCTGCCTGTTTTTGTCCATGTTCCTGGCTGCTTATAAGTTTGTTCTTGTCGTGCTCCCCGGTTTTGTTATGTTAGTAGTTTCTTGTTTTTCCTGTTTTCAACTTTTTAATAAAGCTCGCCTTTTGTTACTTGACCTTTTTTAGTCCTCTTACTGCATTTGGGTCCTATTTTTCCCCAACCCTGACAGTACGAACAGACCAAGTATGGACCCAGCACTAATTTTTGAGGATGCTCTTGATGCGATTTTGTGTATTTTTGGAGTGTGGAGGAGGGCTCCTTGTAAAGAGGCTCAGGAGGCCGCTCTTTCACATGCACGCCGGGAAGTGGCAGATAAGCCCTGGCTGGGAAGCTTACTGCCAGAAATATTGAGGACATTTGTGACTTCCCCAGACAGTCTGCATGCCTGCCTCAAACCCCGTGCCCCAGCAGCCAAGCTTTCGGCTAAGGCCCCTCCACCCAAGCGACCGGCCCAAGCCCAAGTGGCCTTGGTTCTAGTTCCAGTTCCGGCCCCAGCAGCCATGGTTCCAGCCTCAGTCCTGGCCCCCGCAGCCATGGTTATGGCTCCAGTTCCGGCCCCAGCAGCCATATTTCCGGCTCCAGTTTCGGCTCCAGTACTGGCTCTCCAGCCGACACCAGCCCCGAGTGTCCTGTCGGCGTTCCGACCGACGCCAATTCTTCTCAGGTCTCTTCTCTAGTCCCTTCTCAAGCCCCCTTCTCAAGTCCCTTTTCAAGTCCCTTCTCAGGTCCCGTTTCAAGTCCTGTCTCAAGTCTCTTGTCAAGTCCCTTCTCAAGTCCCTTCTTCATCGGGGGTCCCGCCGACTCATTTCCCAACTCCATGCTTTGTCCCGTTGGGGGTCCAGCCGACTGCTGTTCTGCCGGGGGTCCTGCCAACCCCATATCCTGTTCCATTGGGGGTCCAGCTGACACCTGCTTCGTCGGGGGTCCTGCTAACTCCATGTCCTGTTCCGTTGAGGGTTCAGCCGACACCTGTTTCGTTGGGGGTCCTGCCAACTCCATGTCCTGTTTTGTTGGGGGTTCCGTTGAGGGTCCTGCCAACTCTGTGTCCTGTCCTGTTGGTGGTCCCGCCGAGACCTGCTCCCCCGGGGTTCCTGCCAACACCATGTCCTGTCCTGTTGGAGTTACCATCGACACCTGTTCTGCCGGGGTTCCTGCCAACACCAGCCCTTGTTTCGTTGGGAACACCTGTCCCGGCAACACCGGTGACTATCCCGCAGACACCGTGTCCTTTTCCGTCGGGGATCCAACTGACACCAGCTCATGTTGCGTCGAGGATCCCGTCTATGCCTGTTCCGCCGGCTCCGGTTCCTGTCAGCAGACCGAAGATGAGCTATTAGCCCCCCTCGATTCCACCGGGTCCGTCTGCGTCGCGTCACGGCTGCGCCGCGGTTTTGGTTCGGCCTCCTCCGGCGTCATACCCTACCGGGGGCGTTTCAGAAGCATTTCAGAAGCGGAGCGTCTTGCCTGCCTGCTCGCACTTTTTGTTGATTTGGGCATATTTCCTGCACAAGCTACTTTGTACAGACAAAGTTAATAATAATTGTAATATCCCGTTATAAACTACATGAATCAAAGATTTGTTGCTGTATTTTAGTGGTAGAAAATGCATTCATCATCATAATTATTCTATATACATAATTTACACAGTGCCTGTAAACCGGAGAAGAACGCTGGCATTTCTCATCCTACTCGAAAGACTACGGAGGGATAGGATCTGCAAAATTAGTTTATTTTGGGGATGGGCGGATGCTCTGACCGGTCCACTTCCTGCCCGGCGATTCAAGACTTGAATCCTATTTTGAGCGGAGCCCAGCACCGAGATGCTTCTGAGACGCTTCTGAGCCGTAACACGGCACATCTGGTGGAATAGCACCCATTGACTAGAGTGGCCGCGAACTTTGCGAACGCCGCGGCGCAGCTGTAACGCAGACAGCGCAGCCGTAACGCAGCGGCGCAGCCGTAACGCAGCGGCGCAGCCGTAACGCAGCCGTAACGCGACGCAGACGGACCCGGTGGAATATAGGGGTAGGTTCATCTGCTCCTGGAGGCTTTCATTATTATTGTGGAACTGAATTCCCAATAGGACATTTTCTGTTACAATGTATAGGTTGTTGCAGGAGGCCTACATTCAAACTTTGGTATAGGAAAGGACATGTATGTACAGTTGTCATTTGTTGTGTGAGAATAAGTTATTATTTTGTTCTTTATGTTCTCACTTGTGGTGTGTGAGTGAGTGAGTGAGTGAGTGAGTGAGTGAGTTAGTGAGTGATGAGTGAGAGAGAGAGAGAGAGAGAGAAGAGACTGCCCTTTGTACATCTAGCTGACAATAAATCATGCTATTATGAATACATTTGCCTCTGAGTCCTGCATGAACTGTGCATAGACTGTATTTTAACATTGGTTATATGTTGGTACTTGGAGAGCCAACTATTTTCTCAGGTGGTAATTGGTGTAAAAAGGTTGAGAACCACTGATAGATGCAATAAAAGCTTGTTTTTCTCCCTCTCTTCCTTTCATTCGTATCTGCAGTACGTAGGTGGAGCTCAGCAGCAGAGAAAGACAGAGGGTGAATAAAACAAGAAAATGAGAGCAGTGCTCAGCCATTTTACCCTCATGTTGATTTGTATTCCTTTCTTAGACCATGGAAATGTGTTGTTCTCTCTCAAGCTGAAAGCTTCTTCTTCTTTCATGGAACAATGCCGATACCTTTTCATTTTTTGTACAATAATAAGTCGACTTAAAAGAGACGCATTACAATTTAAAAAAATGCAGCCTTGAGAAAACAACATGTGAACACCAGTTGAAACCTATTACGTTTGCGCTTACTGCACATTGCCAGCAGCATAATGCTTCCTGTGGACTCTGTTATTGTATGACCATTGATAATGCAGATCAGAGCTGACACATGACACAATACATAGTTCTAGGAAAAGTCTAAATGAGTTGGGATAATGAAAAAGAGAAAAACATTCTTGTATTCCTGCTTTTCCTCATTTAATAAAAAGTAGATATTGTAGGAATTGCTTCATGGTTATACACAAGTTGCTTGCTATAATTGCAATATACTACTATTATAATAATAAATGTCACTACAGTTGTAGTAATAATATAGTAATTAAAAGGTAAAGCATGTATTAACCCACCCTCAAATAATATGCCCCTGACCTAAATTGTAACTTTTTGGAGACAGCATTAATTGGGGGTGTCGCTACAGGCACAAGCAGTATATTTTTCTGTATTGTCGCATTCATTTCAAAATAAATGAACTGTTAACTTAACTTTTACTTAAATGGCCAATGCTCAATGGTCAATTTAAAATGTGATTGTATAACAGTAACACTAACAGCTAACACTAAGAAAGAAACGTTATATTATAAAACCCTAGAAACAAGTGTCTCAAATAGATACAAAAATAATAATATTTGCGTATCGCTTATGTGTCTGAAAAGTAGTGGTTGCTAACAAGTGACTAAATGAGACTACGAGACGTCATGAGCTGTGCTGAACAGGTTGCCTTTAACTTAGTGGTGGTGATGCGCAGCCATGTGACTTTGATGTAGTTTGTTTATAGCCTAATGTTATCTTTTTATTTCTGAAGGTTGCAATTATGCTATGCAAAATAATAAAAGTGTTGATTATATGTGGAAAAATCTGTTAGTATCATAAATGTTGGTTTGCCACAGATCTTATTTCCTGCAATATTAAAAGATCTTATGAAAATCGTGTTGCTGTTTCATTGAAGGAGCCCTTATGATGATAACGTCAGCACTGCAAACACTGAGTTTTTTAAAGGGTGTGTTAAAATAACGTATTCAAATTATTCTAAATTTAAAAAACAATGCAATCCCACATTGTAAAAACTGTTGCTTTGGTAAAAATAAAAAATAAATGTGTCAAGTGATTCCAAGCAATTTTAAGAGTTTAGTCAACTTTTGCATTTTTTGAGTTGGTGAAACGTACTTTTTTTGTTTTCCTCTACTCAAGAACGTGTTACTTTGCTAAAACTTTTTTTAAATGTGTCAAGCGGTTCCAAGCAATTATAGGAGTTGGGTAAACTCACTAATGTGATTTTTTTCTGCAGGTGAAAAGATGAGTTGAGCCTACAATTAAAAGCCATGATATTAATTGTAACCAATGCGAATAACAATCTGCTAAGAACCACATAAACAAGAATAAATAAAGTAAATGATAAAACACAATTGAGTTGCCGGAGCCTATACGACAAACTCTTCCTGATTTCAATCCAACCCTTTAAAGTGGAGCTATCATGCTATATTTGAAATATATATTGTAAGGTCCATACCTTATAAAACATGTCTGTGCAGTTTTGTTTTCAAAATACCAAAC
>NC_136902.1:41061160-41314097 GCF_949606895.1 Notothenia rossii
ATCGTGCTGAATCCGGACAAGCTTCAGTTCGCGGAGAGGTGCGTCGACTTCGCTGGCTTCAGGGTGTCGGAATCTACCATCGAACCGCTCCCAAAATACTTGGACGCCATCCGGGACTTCCCCACCCCAGGCTCCACGACGGACATCAGGAGTTGGTTCGGCCTTGTCAACCAGGTGGCTAACTACGCCCAGTTGCGTGACACGATGGCTCCATTTAAGCCGTTCCTCAGCCCACGCTGTGCGTTCCTATGGTCCCCCGTTCTGGAGGAGGCCTTCCAGACGTCCAAGCAAGCCATAATGGAGGCCATCCGCGAGGGCGTGGAGATCTACGACATGCAGAAGCGGACCTGCCTCCGCCCTGACTGGTCCATGCGTGGCATTGGCTACTTCCTGCTCCAGCAACATTGTCACTGTGCCTCGGGCATACCGGACTGCTGTCCAGGAGGGTGGAGGGTCACCCTCGCGGGCTCGCGTTTCCTGTCCCCTGCGGAGCAGCGCTATGCAGCCGTCGAGGGAGAGGCCCTAGCTGTGGCATGGGGCCTGGAACAGACGCGGTACTTCACGCAGGGGTCCGACAACCTCGTCGTGGTCACCGACCATAAGCCGTTGGTGAAAATCTTTGGCGACCGTACGCTGGATGAGATCACAAACTCGCGTCTGTTTAGACTGAAGCAGCGCACCCTCCCATGGCGCTTCGACATTGTGCATCTGCCTGGCAAGAGCAACTATGCCGCTGATGCCACGTCGAGGCATCCTTCCCCCTCGGGTTCAGCGAACGGCCTCTCATTGGGGCTGCCGAGCGGGCCTGACGCCATGGAGTCAGCACTCATGGCCTCCATCCGCGACGACGCACGGGAGCTCGGAGCCGTCTCTTGGCCCCTCCTCGCACGGGAAACAGCGGCTGATGGATGCCTCGGCCACCTCCTCCAACTCATCGAGCAAGAGGGTGGGATTGACGTTAACGACCCTGCCCTGGCGAGTCTGTCATCGGTCTGTGAGTCCGTCTACGCCCAGGACGGCGTCCTGCTCTATCGGGACCGCGTCGTGGTTCCCCCATCCCTATTTAGGCGCAATGGATGTCCACTTGCGGGAGACGACAGACAGTGGTGCGGTTAGCCAAAGTGACAATGGATGTCCACTTGCGGGAGACGACAGACAGTGGTGCGGTTAGCCAAAGTGACAGACCTAATGTTAGACCAATTTACAGGCAATGGACGTCCACTCTCGGGAGAGAGACCTCCAGCATGTGTCCCTGACATGGAGACTCTGTTTATTTCACTCATCCAGGACAGAGACCGGGGAAATCTCCTCTCTGTGGCCCCTCCAAGACCCCCAAAGGACGGACCACAGACCTCCAGCATGTGTCCCTGACATGGGCACCTCCATAACCTTGCACACCGTGAGTCCCCGGACTCCCGGACTTAAGCACTCCCCCACGGACTAAACCCAGATGTTCACACCCTACAGAACTCCATGCCCCTGGTTAACCTAAAGGGGGTGGATTTTGCGGTGCTTTACCGTCGGCACATCGGTATCCATATTCGGCCTTATTCACGGCACCACCACCCCTTCTGTGGAGGATATTCTCATGCTCCTGGTAACCCTTTAAATAGTCTGATACTGTCAGGGCTCATCACCGCACTTTACAAGCCATAAATAATGTTTAAATGGTCGGGGAAAGTGTTTTTAAACGTCTGGAAGAGAGTTGTAGCCTGTCATTTTGCAGGATATCATTTAACATGTAACCTCTCCTGGAAATGCACAGAATATGTCCATTTCCAGGAGAGGTTCCATGTTAAATTATATCCTGCAAAATGACAGGCTATAAGCCAGGAAAAAGTGTTTGAAAGGCGGGGAAAAGTTGTTTAAAATAGTCGGAAAAGTGTTTTTAAACGTCTGGAAGAGAGTTGTTGCCTGTCATTTTGCAGGATATAATTTAACATGGAAACTCTCCTGGAAATGCGCAGAGTATGTCCATTTCCAGGAGAGGTTCCATGTTAAATTATATCCTGCAAAATGACAGGCTATAAGCCAGGAAAAAGTGTTTGAAAGGCGGGGAAAAGTTGTTTAAAATAGTCGGAAAAGTGTTTTTAAACGTCTGGAAGAGAGTTGTTGCCTGTCATTTTGCAGGATATCATTTAACATGGAACCTCTCCTGGAAATGCGCAGAGTATGTCCATTTCCAGGAGAGGTTCCATGTTAAATTATATCCTGCAAAATGACAGGCTATAAGCCAGGAACAAGTGTTTGAAAGGCGGGGAAAAGTTGTTTAAAATAGTCGGAAAAGTGTTTTTAAACGTCTGGAAGAGAGTTGTTGCCTGTCATTTTGCAGGATATAATTTAACATGGAACCTCTCCTGGAAATGCGCAGAGTATGTCCATTTCCAGGAGAGGTTCCATGTTAAATTATATCCTGCAAAATGACAGGCTATAAGCCAGGAAAAAGTGTTTGAAAGGCGGGGAAAAGTTGTTTAAAATACTCTGATACCTCCAGGGCGCATCACCGCATTTTACAAGCCAGGGAAGGTGTCGGAATCCTGGGTAAACATTGTTTAAATAGTCTGACACCTGGCACTGTATTTGCCCCTGGGAGAGGTTCCATGTTAAATTATATCCTGCAAAATGACAGGCTATAAGCCAGGAAAAAGTGTTTGAAAGGCGGGGAAAAGTTGTTTAAAATACTCTGATACCTCCAGGGCGCATCACCGCATTTTACAAGCCAGGGAAGGTGTCGGAATCCTGGGTAAACATTGTTTAAATAGTCTGACACCTGGCACTGTATTTGCCCCTGGGAGAGGTTCCATGTTAAATTATATCCTGCAAAATGACAGGCTATAAGCCAGGAAAAAGTGTTTGAAAGGCGGGGAAAAGTTGTTTAAAATACTCTGATACCTCCAGGGCGCATCACCGCATTTTACAAGCCAGGGAAGGTGTCGGAATCCTGGGTAAACATTGTTTAAATAGTCTGACACCTGGCACTGTATTTGCCCCTGGGAAACTTCAAGGTTATATTCATGTTTTATTATTTATTTAATAATCACATGATTTTTACAAAAACAGTATACACAGTATACATATATACAATAATAATAATAATAATAATATAACAATATACATAATAAAAACATGAAAAGTGGTGAAAATGAGAAAATGTATCCGAAAATAGTGCCTCCTAATGCGGGCATGTGGACAGTAGCCACAGACTCACAGGCACACACACACATGCAGAGATCCAGGGGGCGGAGCACATGGCTTTTTTTACCCAGAAATAAGTCTATGAGAGGCGGGGAGACTCAGAGGACAGGCTGCGTCACCTCACTTTGTAACCCAGGAAAAGAGCAGGAATTCTGGCTGCGTGAGTGTTAAAAGTGCATTCATCTGTGTTAATCCGACAGCCGCAGAGGTGCTGACGCAAAGCAGGCGGAACAAATTGATTATTTGAACCAGGAATAAATGTTTGCAAGGCGGGGAAAGTGTTCCTGCAGCCCCTCCATAACGGTAATAATGATTAGAAATGATTTCCAGGGCAGAAAGCGTTTTTTAAATGTGGAAAAAAATATGTTAAACTGTTTAAAAAGCACAAAGTGATTTGAGTGCAGTTCTCATGTGTCCCCACAGGAGGGCGCGTCGTCCCAGGGAGCACAGTACATGGTGACAAGGTACGATTTATACCCTAAAATAGCATGCTAAGTGTGGGTGGATTAGTTTCAAAGCATGCACACTCTGCTCGTGTCAGACTTCCATCAAATAGACCGGGGAAAACACCTCTCATTAGCCCCTCAAAGACCACCAAAGGACGGACTAAGCAGCTCCAGCACGGCTCCCTCACATGGAGCTCAGGTTATTTCATACCTCCAGGAGAGGGACCGGGAAAACCACCTCTCTGTAGCCCCTGACAGAGCCCCAAAGGACGGACTAAGGACCTCCGGCAACAGTGGCACTTCCATAACCTCGTGCACCGTGAGACCCCGGGCCCCCGGACTTAAGCACTCCCCCACGGACTAAACCCAGATGTTCACACCCTGCAGAATCTCATGCCCCTGGTCACCTTTAAGGGGGGGTGGATTTTGCGGTGCTTTACCGTCCGAACACAAGCATCAATATTCGTCCTCCTTCACAGCAGCAGCAGCAGCAGCAGCAGCAGCAGCAGCAGCAGCAGCAGCAGCAGCAGCAGCAGCAGCACCTGCCCTGCTGCACTTCCATAACCTCGTGCACCGTGAGACCCCGGGCCCCCGGACTTAAGCACTCCCCCACGGACTAAACCCAGATGTTCACACCCTGCAGAATCTCATGCCCCTGGTCACCTTTAAGGGGGGGTGGATTTTGCGGTGCTTTACCGTCCGAACACAAGCATCAATATTCGTCCTCCTTCACAGCAGCAGCAGCAGCAGCAGCAGCAGCAGCAGCAGCAGCAGCAGCACCTGCCCTGCTGGAGGTTCACACTTTAACTTATTTGTATTCGTTTTTTTTTGTTCCCCTCCTCTGCCTTACACATCCTCCCACGCTCGAGCACTCCTCACTCGGACTAAACCCCTCCATGCACACCGCCAGAACCAGAACCTCACGCCCCTGGTGACCTTAAAGGTGTTTGTCTTTGTTTGTTTTTGTACTCCACATAGACAGGCAGGTGTTCAGCACCACGGACAGAGCGGGCCCGCTGCTGCTGCTGCTGGAAGGTGGAACACTTTGAGTCTTTTTATTTTCTCTTTTCTCCCTGCTCCTGCACACACCTTTTGTTACCCTCCTCTGCCTTACACATCCTCCCACGCTCGAGCACTCCTCACTCGGACTAAACCCAGATGTTCACACCCTACAGAACTTCATGCCCCTGGTTACCCTAAAGGGGTGGATTTTGCGGTGCTTTACCGTCCGCACATCGGCATACATATTCGGCCTTATTCATGACACTACCACCCCTTCTTTGGAGGATATTGCAGGATATAATTTAACATGGAACCTCTCCTGGAAATGCACAGAGTATGTCCATTTCCAGGAGAGGTTACATGTTAAATTATATCCTGCAAAATGACAGGCACTGTATTTGCCCCTGGGAACCTTCAAGGTTATACTAATGTTTTTTTTTTATTTTTTATTTAATTATCACACCAATTTTACAAAAACAGTATACAAAATAAACATAATAACAACATGATTAACAGGGGCCTTGGGGCCATATTAGCCGTCTAACTTGTACAGTGCACCGGGGAAAAAAGGTTGAGTCCACGGCCCCTTTCCCCTCATCAGGAGTACCAATCGGTCCTGAAGAAGAGGTATCGCTGCTCTCCGCCCCTGAATCCTCTTCGGAGGTAGCTGACGGTGGTAGACCTCCTTCTGATGATGATGCTGCTGCAGCTGCTGCCGCCGCCCTGAACATGGAGCGGATCTTCAATGCCTCCTTTATTCCAGGCGTATTCGCGTAGAACCGGTCTGCAGTGCTTACGTCGTGGCACATAAACCTAGCCAGAATCGACCTGCTTTCTGGATCTTGGTGATGCTTGATATTGTCAGCCAGGGCAGTGCGCAAGATGGTGAAGGTGACGGCTGTTTCTAGCCCAGCATCAGCCCAAGCCCTCTTCAAGTGAGCGTTCAGGTTCTTGGAAGCCTGCTTCCCCGATGTGAAAAGGAAGAATTCATTCTGAGGACCCGACAAGCCCTCTTTTATCCCCATCCACCGCATGACCCAGCTAAACTCCTTTATTGTAAGCACCAGCTGTGCTTCACCAAATGTCTTGGCAGTCTTGTGATCCTGCACGTGGATGATGTAGCCCTCAGCAGTGCCCCTTCTGTCCGCCTCAAAGACCTCCGTGTTGGTCATGTTTGCATACACACCCGGACGGTGGCCATACAGGAGGCTCCAATGGAGGGTTAGATAGCCATATAGCAGGTACTGGGTGATTGTGGTCGGATTGCTAGCCATCAGGTCAAGGAGATCAGGGATGCGCTTCTCAGCGGCCGCCATGGCGGCGAGAAGCTCCGCCTGGCTCGGCAGACGATCCAGCTTGTCCCTCTTCACCTTAAACTGGTGGAGAGTGACAGACTTTTTCAAATCGTTAATGTTGGCTTTCACCTCTCTGATGATGTGGGTCATATCAGACTGGGTGAGCCTGCACCCCCGGAGCTTTGATGCAGACAAGTACCTCAGGAAATGGTTCACAGTCTTCAGGAACAACAGCGATGTTGTGACTGTCCGGCCCGACTCTGAAATATACTTGCTCCAGCCACGGACCCTCTTTGTGTCTTTTAGAAACAGCCAGTCTGACAGCCGGTCAAAACCATGGGCCATGAATACTATGAAGTTCTTTATCCGGCTGACATTGGACATACAATTCTCTTTCCGTTTTACTGTCGGTGCAAGACCCTCACAATGACCTCTGTATGTCTGAATGTACGTCTCCATGCTTTTAGGCAACGTGATTTCACGCATGGTATTCCGCAGTCCCTTCCCAGTGCACCATTGATTTTGGGAAGAGGGCCAGTCCTTAGCCAGATTAGCTTTCAGCTTATTGGAGACAGACGCACGGGTCTTCTGGCATACAGGGGTCTCACTACAGGAGGCTTCTACGGACCGCATGACAGTCTGCATCGGGGTCTTGCTTCCGGAGGCTTCTGGGGACCGCATCACAGACTTGAGAGGGATCTCACTCGCAGAGGCTTCTATGGACCGCATGACAGTCTTCACTGGGGTCTCACTACCGGAGGCTTCTGGGGACCACATGACAGTCTTCACTGGGGTCTTGCTTCCGGAGGCTTCTGGGGACCGCATCACAGACTTGAGAGGGGTCTCTCTACCGGAGGCTTTGTTGGACCGCATGACAGTCTTCACCGGGGTCTTGCTTCCGGAGGCTTCTGGGGACCGCATGACAGTGTTCACCGGGGTCTCACTACCGGAGGCTTTGTCGGACCGCATGACAGTCTTCACCGGGGTCTTGCTTCCGGAGGCTTCTGGGGACCGCATCACAGACTTGAGGGGGGTCTCACTCGCAGAGGCTTCTATGGACCGCATGACAGTCTTCACCGGGGTCTTGAGAGGGGTATTGCTGCCGGAGGCTACTGAGTTCATGTCGGGGGTACTTGGGATTGCTACGCCCTTAAATCGTATACATTCTTCGTCTTCCTCAAGCAGAGCAGCAGTGGCATTCTGCTTCCTGGGTTTTAGACCCTGTTTTAGCCTGGAGCGCAGGGTCTTCACCTCATCAATGAGGGCATCCTTCTGAGCCCTCAATGCCACATTGTCCAGCCTCACCTGCATGCAGTCCTCTTCGTCACACTCGGTATGTGGGGAGAAGGGTGGAGGGTGCACCGGGTATTCCTCCTCATTGTCTATATCCAATGATGTAGCCATTCCAATGATGGGATTAGTCTCTCGGAGGTCATGGAGCAACTGCAGGGCCACACTATGCTTCAGCCTTGCCATGACCTGATGTGCCTCATCTCGGGAGAACTCAGGGTGGTCACGAGTTACATGACGGTGTAGTTTCCTCCCAGCATACGAACACCCTGTGATGGGACAGGGTTTGGTCCGAACATTTATTCTACCACTGGCCATTTTAAGAATGATGCCTCTTTCATCCAGGTTCCGCACTGCATGTTTGTGCTTAAGGTGCTTATTCAAAGCCAGATAGCGGAGGCTGCACACCGGGCATTCGGTCAACATCCTTCCAAAAACACACACAATGAATTATATTTAAATGGTTTTCTGTTTCTCCGTTTATATGCGTTAGCCAACTGCTGATTGCAACCATGGGTCCGATGCTTCAATGCAGGGAACACGGACCAAGGGGAGGACTTGGGTTACCACCTGGTTAAAATGGTCCCACCTCCGCACCAACGCGACTGGCGATGGGTCCGATACATTGATTGTTTTTTGTTTCATGGTTCTGCCACGAACTCACAAGACAGTTTTGGGTACAAAACGTGGGGGTAACAGTACCTCCGGGCGCTCCGTCCCGCTCCGGCTTTCGCCGCAGCGGGGGGAGGAGGCATTGAACCCCTCGCACCTGCCCCCGGAGGAGGCAGGGGAGTCAGGTACCCGGAGGCGCACGGTGGACGGCCAGGGCGAGACCGCCACACCGCACTGGAGTCAGAGTTCCGAGTTTTTCGAGCCAGGTCCCGGTGAAACGCAGTACGGAGCACCCGGCAGGAACCTCCAGCAGACCCCCCCGCGCGGTTCCCTCGTCCCTCGGAAGAGGCGGAGAGGTGGGTGTTTTTCATCTGCTGGCGGACTGCCGGGGAGAACGTGCTGCTCGGGAGCCAGGCTCAGAGTTAGTGGAAGTGAGAGCCCGTGCACCTGCCTTTTACAGCAGGCACGCGCTGGTATCGGGGTGGGGAGAGAAGGTAGATGCAGAGGCTGCAGAAACAGCCAGAGCCTTTCCCCTCTAACACACCCCTCATTTGGTTCATGAGCACTGGGCAGAGTCCCCTGTCAACTCTCCTTATATTCCTCCGGAGACCAGTTGGGAAATGGCAGCATCCCACTTCACCTGGTAGACCAATATCGTTAAATGAGCTCAGTAATGTACTGCACAACATCACATGGGTAAAATGAGCTATATCATGCACTGCAAAATCACATTTGGTTTATTTCCAAAAAGCCTGGAAAAAACACATATCCATCATGTCCTGTAAAATATCATTCTTTGTTTATGTCCGCTCCAGGATTACCCGTAGTTTGGATGAACCGACCGCCAAGCACCGGAAGCTGGACCCGGGGAGGAGGCCCTCCGATGGCGGGTCAAAGTTGATGATACCGCAGCTGGCTGGACACTAGCCGTAGAAGAACACCTGGGCGGGACCAGGCATGTCCCTCTTTGCAGACAAGCATATGTGCTCCCAGGAGCAGAGTCAATCACACAGTTTGGAGGAACCGACCGCCTAGCACCGGAAGCTGGACCCGGGGAGGAGGCCCTCCGATGGCGGGTCAAAGTTGATGATACCGCAGCTGGCTGGACACTAGCCGTAGAAGAACACCTGGGCGGGACCAGGCATGTCCCTCTTTGCAGACAAGCATATGTGCTCCCAGGAGCAGAGTCAATCACACAGTTTGGAGGAACCGACCGCCTAGCACCGGAAGCTGGACCCGGGGAGGAGGCCCTCCGATGGCGGGTCAAAGTTGATGATACCGCAGCTGGCTGGACACTAGCCGTAGAAGAACACCTGGGCGGGACCAGGCATGTCCCTCTTTGCAGACAAGCATATGTGCTCCCAGGAGCAGAGTCAATCACACAGTTTGGAGGAACCGACCGCCTAGCACCGGAAGCTGGACCCGGGGAGGAGGCCCTCCGATGGCGGGTCAAAGTTGATGATACCGCAGCTGGCCGGACACTAGCCGTAGAAGAACACCTGGGCGGGACCAGGCATGTCCCTCTTTGCAGACAAGCATATGTGCTCCCAGGAGCAGAGTCAATCACACAGTTTGGAGGAACCGACCGCCTAGCACCGGAAGCTGGACCCGGGGAGGAGGCCCTCCGATGGCGGGTCAAAGTTGATGATACCGCAGCTGGCTGGACACTAGCCGTAGAAGAACACCTGGGCGGGACCAGGCATGTCCCTCTTTGCAGACAAGCATATGTGCTCCCAGGAGCAGAGTCAAACCCGCAGTTTGGAAGAACCGACCGCCAGAGCACCGGCACGAAGCCGGGCCGGCGGAGGCCTTCCGATGGCGGGTCACGTTTGCCATTCGATCAATGTCTTTGCAGACAAGCATATATGTGGTTGTTACGCAGGATCAAATAGGTAGTTTGATGAAGTAGGGTCCTGTGCCCGGAGCAAGGCCAATTGCTGAATGCCGCAGCCGACTAAGGCCGCTATGCCACAGTGGAGGATGAGAGAAACAGGTGTTTGTTTTGCATTCCGCGGCAAAGAGGGGAGGTGGAACTTCCACCCCGCTACGGAACCTGTGGTGGGACCCCTGAGTCAGACGGTTCGTCTTGGAAACGCTTCATATCGGTCGGCCTGGGAGGTAAGAGACACGCAGGGTAACGGACACGCAGGGTTACCCCCACGCAGCCCACGCAACACGGAGGAGGCAGGGGAGTCTGGTACCCGGAGGCGCATGGCCGCAACACCGCACTGGAGTCAGGGTTTCGAGTTTTTCGAGCCAGGTCCCAGTGAACGCAAGACTCCAGCAGGAGCCTCCAGCAGACCCCCCCCGACGTTTCCCCCGTCCCTCCCGGCCATCAGAGTCGAACCCGCAGTTCGGAGGAACCGACCGCCAGAGCACCGGCACGAGGCCGGGCCGGCGGAGGCCCTCCGATGGCGGGTCACGTTTGCCATTCGATCAATGTCTTTGCAGACAAGCATATATGTGGTTGTTACGCAGGATCAAATAGGTAGTTTGATGAAGTAGGGTCCTGTGCCCGGAGCCTCCAGCAGACCCCCCCGACGTTTCCCTCGTCCCTCCCGGCCATCAGAGTCGAACCCGCAGTTCGGAGGAACCGACCGCCAGAGCACCGGCACGAGGCCGGGCCGGCGGAGGCCCTCCGATGGCGGGTCACGTTTGCCATTCGATCAATGTCTTTGCAGACAAGCATATATGTGGTTGTTACGCAGGATCAAATAGGTAGTTTGATGAAGTAGGGTCCTGTGCCCGGAGCAAGGCCAATTGCTGAATGCCGCAGCCGACTAAGGCCGCTATGCCACAGTGGAGGATGAGAGAAACAGGTGTTTGTTTTGCATTCCGCGGCAAAGAGGGGAGGTGGAACTTCCACCCCGCTACGGAACCTGTGGTGGGACCCCTGAGTCAGACGGTTCGTCTTGGAAACGCTTCATATCGGTCGGCCTGGGAGGTAAGAGACACGCAGGGTAACGGACACGCAGGGTTACCCCCACGCAGCCCACGCAACACGGAGGAGGCAGGGGAGTCTGGTACCCGGAGGCGCATGGCCGCAACACCGCACTGGAGTCAGGGTTTCGAGTTTTTCGAGCCAGGTCCCAGTGAACGCAAGACTCCAGCAGGAGCCTCCAGCAGACCCCCCCCGACGTTTCCCCCGTCCCTCCCGGCCATCAGAGTCGAACCCGCAGTTCGGAGGAACCGACCGCCAGAGCACCGGCACGAGGCCGGGCCGGCGGAGGCCCTCCGATGGCGGGTCACGTTTGCCATTCGATCAATGTCTTTGCAGACAAGCATATATGTGGTTGTTACGCAGGATCAAATAGGTAGTTTGATGAAGTAGGGTCCTGTGCCCGGAGCCTCCAGCAGACCCCCCCGACGTTTCCCTCGTCCCTCCCGGCCATCAGAGTCGAACCCGCAGTTCGGAGGAACCGACCGCCAGAGCACCGGCACGAGGCCGGGCCGGCGGAGGCCCTCCGATGGCGGGTCACGTTTGCCATTCGATCAATGTCTTTGCAGACAAGCATATATGTGGTTGTTACGCAGGATCAAATAGGTAGTTTGATGAAGTAGGGTCCTGTGCCCGGAGCAAGGCCAATTGCTGAATGCCGCAGCCGACTAAGGCCGCTATGCCACAGTGGAGGATGAGAGAAACAGGTGTTTGTTTTGCATTCCGCGGCAAAGAGGGGAGGTGGAACTTCCACCCCGCTACGGAACCTGTGGTGGGACCCCTGAGTCAGACGGTTCGTCTTGGAAACGCTTCATATCGGTCGGCCTGGGAGGTAAGAGACACGCAGGGTAACGGACACGCAGGGTTACCCCCACGCAGCCCACGCAACACGGAGGAGGCAGGGGAGTCTGGTACCCGGAGGCGCATGGCCGCAACACCGCACTGGAGTCAGGGTTTCGAGTTTTTCGAGCCAGGTCCCAGTGAACGCAAGACTCCAGCAGGAGCCTCCAGCAGACCCCCCCCGACGTTTCCCCCGTCCCTCCCGGCCATCAGAGTCGAACCCGCAGTTCGGAGGAACCGACCGCCAGAGCACCGGCACGAGGCCGGGCCGGCGGAGGCCCTCCGATGGCGGGTCACGTTTGCCATTCGATCAATGTCTTTGCAGACAAGCATATATGTGGTTGTTACGCAGGATCAAATAGGTAGTTTGATGAAGTAGGGTCCTGTGCCCGGAGCCTCCAGCAGACCCCCCCGACGTTTCCCTCGTCCCTCCCGGCCATCAGAGTCGAACCCGCAGTTCGGAGGAACCGACCGCCAGAGCACCGGCACGAGGCCGGGCCGGCGGAGGCCCTCCGATGGCGGGTCACGTTTGCCATTCGATCAATGTCTTTGCAGACAAGCATATATGTGGTTGTTACGCAGGATCAAATAGGTAGTTTGATGAAGTAGGGTCCTGTGCCCGGAGCAAGGCCAATTGCTGAATGCCGCAGCCGACTAAGGCCGCTATGCCACAGTGGAGGATGAGAGAAACAGGTGTTTGTTTTGCATTCCGCGGCAAAGAGGGGAGGTGGAACTTCCACCCCGCTACGGAACCTGTGGTGGGACCCCTGAGTCAGACGGTTCGTCTTGGAAACGCTTCATATCGGTCGGCCTGGGAGGTAAGAGACACGCAGGGTAACGGACACGCAGGGTTACCCCCACGCAGCCCACGCAACACGGAGGAGGCAGGGGAGTCTGGTACCCGGAGGCGCATGGCCGCAACACCGCACTGGAGTCAGGGTTTCGAGTTTTTCGAGCCAGGTCCCAGTGAACGCAAGACTCCAGCAGGAGCCTCCAGCAGACCCCCCCCGACGTTTCCCCCGTCCCTCCCGGCCATCAGAGTCGAACCCGCAGTTCGGAGGAACCGACCGCCAGAGCACCGGCACGAGGCCGGGCCGGCGGAGGCCCTCCGATGGCGGGTCACGTTTGCCATTCGATCAATGTCTTTGCAGACAAGCATATATGTGGTTGTTACGCAGGATCAAATAGGTAGTTTGATGAAGTAGGGTCCTGTGCCCGGAGCCTCCAGCAGACCCCCCCGACGTTTCCCTCGTCCCTCCCGGCCATCAGAGTCGAACCCGCAGTTCGGAGGAACCGACCGCCAGAGCACCGGCACGAGGCCGGGCCGGCGGAGGCCCTCCGATGGCGGGTCACGTTTGCCATTCGATCAATGTCTTTGCAGACAAGCATATATGTGGTTGTTACGCAGGATCAAATAGGTAGTTTGATGAAGTAGGGTCCTGTGCCCGGAGCAAGGCCAATTGCTGAATGCCACAGCCGACTAAGGCCGCTATGCCACAGTGGAGGATGAGAGAAACAGGTGTTTGTTTTGCATTCCGCGGCAAAGAGGGGAGGTGGAACTTCCACCCCGCTACGGAACCTGTGGTGGGACCCCTGAGTCAGACGGTTCGTCTTGGAAACGCTTCATATCGGTCGGCCTGGGAGGTAAGAGACACGCAGGGTAACGGACACGCAGGGTTACCCCCACGCAGCCCACGCAACACGGAGGAGGCAGGGGAGTCTGGTACCCGGAGGCGCATGGCCGCAACACCGCACTGGAGTCAGGGTTTCGAGTTTTTCGAGCCAGGTCCCAGTGAACGCAAGACTCCAGCAGGAGCCTCCAGCAGACCCCCCCGACGTTTCCCTCGTCCCTCCCGGCCATCAGAGTCGAACCCGCAGTTCGGAGGAACCGACCGCCAGAGCACCGGCACGATGCCGGGCCGGCGGAGGCCCTCCGATGGCGGGTCGCGTTTGCCATTCGATCAGTGAGAAATCAGAAGAGGAAGGGGGAAGAAAAAAGACTAACTTGTCTTTTTGGAGAACCATCAAAAATGGGTGAAAATGAAAAAATGTATCCGAGAATAGTGCCCCATAAGGCGGGTAAAGTCCCCTGTCAACTCCCCTCACCTTCCTCCACACTCTGAAAAAGTCAGAGTTATTTTTTGGAGAACCATCAAAAAGGGCTAAAAGTGTTGAAATGTATCCGGGAATAGTGCCCCATAAGGCGGGTAAAGTCCCCTGTCAACTCCCCTCACCTTCCTCCACACTCTGAAAAAGTCAGAGTTATTTTTTGGAGAACCATCAAAAAGGGCTAAAAGTGTTGAAATGTATCCGGGAATAGTGCCCCATAAGGCGGGTAAAGTCCCCTGTCAACTCCCCTCACCTTCCTCCACACTCTGAAAAAGTCAGAGTTATTTTTTGGAGAACCATCAAAAAGGGCTAAAAGTGTTGAAATGTATCCGGAATAGTGCCCCATAAGGCGGGTAAAGTCCCCTGTCAACTCCCCTCACCTTCCTCCACACTCTGAAAAAGTCAGAGTTATTTTTTGGAGAACCATCAAAAAGGGCTAAAGTGTTGAAATGTATCCGGGAATAGTGCCCCATAAGGCGGGTAAAGTCCCCTGTCAACTCCCTCACCTTCCTCCACACTCTGAAAAAGTCAGAGTTATTTTTTGGAGAACCATCAAAAAGGGCTAAAAGTGTTGAAATGTATCCGGGAATAGTGCCCCATAAGGCGGGTAAAGTCCCCTGTCAACTCCCCTCACCTTCCTCCACACTCTGAAAAAGTCAGAGTTATTTTTTGGAGAACCATCAAAAAGGGCTAAAAGTGTGAAATGTATCCGGGAATAGTGCCCCATAAGGCGGTAAAGTCCCCTGTCAACTCCCCTCACCTTCCTCCACACTCTGAAAAAGTCAGAGTTATTTTTGGAGAACCATCAAAAAGGGCTAAAAGTGTTGAAATGTATCCGGGAATAGTGCCCCATAAGGCGGGTAAAGTCCCCTGTCAACTCCCCTCACCTTCCTCCACACTCTGAAAAAAGTCAGAGTTATTTTTTGGAGAACCATCAAAAGGGCTAAAGTGTTGAAATGTATCCGGGAATAGTGCCCCATAAGGCGGGTAAAGTCCCCTGTCAACTCCCCTCACCTTCTCCACACTCTGAAAAAGTCAGAGTTATTTTTTGGAGAACCATCAAAAAGGGCTAAAAGTGTTGAAATGTATCCGGGAATAGTGCCCCATAAGGCGGGTAAAGTCCCCTGTCAACTCCCCTCACCTTCCTCCACACTCTGAAAAAGTCAGAGTTATTTTTTGGAGAACCATCAAAAAGGGCTAAAAGTGTTGAAATGTATCCGGGAATAGTGCCCCATAAGGCGGGTAAAGTCCCCTGTCAACTCCCCTCACCTTCCTCCACACTCTGAAAAGTCAGAGTTATTTTTTGGAGAACCATCAAAAAGGGCTAAAAGTGTGAAATGTATCCGGGAATAGTGCCCCATAAGGCGGGTAAAGTCCCCTGTCAACTCCCCTCACCTTCCTCCACACTCTGAAAAAAGTCAGAGTTATTTTTTGGAGAACCATCAAAAAGGCTAAAAGTGTTGAAATGTATCCGGGAATAGTGCCCCATAAGGCGGGTAAAGTCCCCTGTCAACTCCCCTCACCTTCCTCCACACTCTGAAAAAGTCAGAGTTATTTTTTGGAGAACCATCAAAAAGGGCTAAAAGTGTTGAAATGTATCCGGGAATAGTGCCCCATAAGGCGGGTAAAGTCCCCTGTCAACTCCCCTCACCTTCCTCCACACTCTGAAAAAGTCAGAGTTATTTTTTGGAGAACCATCAAAAAGGGCTAAAAGTGTTGAAATGTATCCGGGAATAGTGCCCCATAAGCGGGGTAAAGTCCCCTGTCAACTCCCCTCACCTTCCTCCACACTCTGAAAAAGTCAGAGTTATTTTTGGAGAACCATCAAAAAGGCTAAAAGTGTTGAAATGTATCCGGGAATAGTGCCCCATAAGCGGGGTAAAGTCCCCTGTCAACTCCCCTCACCTTCCTCCACACTCTGAAAAAGTCAGAGTTATTTTTTGGAGAACCATCAAAAAGGGCTAAAAGTGTTGAAATGTATCCGGGAATAGTGCCCCATAAGGGCGGGTAAAGTCCCCTGTCAACTCCCCTCACCTTCCTCCACACTCTGAAAAAGTCAGAGTTATTTTTTGGAGAACCATCAAAAAGGGCTAAAAGTGTTGAAATGTATCCGGGAATAGTGCCCCATAAGGCGGATAAAGTCCCCTGTCAACTCCCCTCACCTTCCTCCACACTCTGAAAAAGTCAGAGTTATTTTTTTGGAGAACCATCAAAAAGGGCTAAAAGTGTTGAAATGTATCCGAGAATAGTGCCCCATAAGGCGGATAAAGTCCCCTGTCAACTCCCTCACCTTCCTCCACACTCTGAAAAAGTCAGAGTTATTTTTTGGAGAACCATCAAAAAGGGCTAAAAGTGTTGAAATGTATCCGAAAATAGTGCTCATGAGGCGATTGAGTCCCCTGTCAACTCCCCTTACCTTCCTCCAGAGCCAGTTCAAAAACTTTAAGTTTGGTAAGAACCATGCTGGGGGTCTCCAGGCAACAAAATGTATCCGAGCCAAAGTGCACATACAGCGGATGAATTCCTCCATGAAGTTACACAGCCGTTTTTTTCTGAGTCCTCTCAAAAACCGGGTTTCCGATTTCGTGCAGAAGGTAGCTTGTAAAACATGAACGGTTTTTTACAACGGAGGAGGGGAAGTCTGGATTCCCCTCTCCGTTGTACCTTGCAACGGGGTAGGGGAAAAGTGTTCGCGCTTCGTCCCGAAGCGCCGAACACTTTTCCCCTTCTCCAATTTTTCAGATCCCCTCTCCATGTAATTTTAAAAGTTCAGTTTTTGATTATTTTAACATATAATTGACCGTTTTCTTTCATTTTTTTTTCATTCCACGGGTGGGGGCCTATGGCAGGCTGCCTATGAGCTCCCAAATTTGGCCCGGATCATCGGGATTTGTGGGATAAGCTCCATAAACTGACAAAGTCATCCAAATATGTCGCTTTTATCGCTCAAAGATATATCATGCAAATACATTAAAATAGTAAAAGGTACAATTGTGCTCGGCATTAACCGGAATTTGATTATATAGCCCCCAAAAAATAATTAAAAATCATTTCGTGGGGAAAAGTGTTAAAACGCCTGATTAAAGCATTTGCGGGACCCCAGCGAGCTCCAGACTATGTGCATTGTGTCGGGGACCCTGGAGAATGATAAAACACATCATTTAATACAAAAAACACCATTAAAAGTCACTTTTAGGGGCAAAAAACAGCCTCTGTCCACTTCGTTAACAAAGTGATGGGGAAAAGGACAAAATCGTGATTAAAGCATTTTGCGGGACCCAGCGAGCTCCAGACTAGTTTTATTGTGTCGGGGACCCTGGAGAAATATAAAACCCATCATTTAAATGCCAAAAACACCATTAAAAGTCACTTTTAGGGGCAAAAAACAGCCTCTGTCCACTTCGTTAACAAAGTGATGGGGAAAAGGACAAATCGTGATTAAAGCATTTCCGGGACCCCAGCGAGCTCCAGACTAGTTTCATTGTGTCGGGGACCCTGGATAATGATAAGACCCATCATTTAAATGCCAAAACACCATTAAAAGTCACTTTTAGGGGCAAAAAACAGCCTCTGTCCACTTCGTTAACAAACTGATGGGGAAAAGGACCAAATCGTGATTAAAGCATTT
Organism: Notothenia rossii; assembly: GCF_949606895.1. Lineage (NCBI taxonomy): Eukaryota > Metazoa > Chordata > Actinopteri > Perciformes > Nototheniidae > Notothenia > Notothenia rossii. The sequence goes on from NC_136902.1 coordinate 41,078,516, forward strand.
GCGGACCCCAGCGAGCTCCAGACTAGTTGCATTGTCTTGGGGACCCTCCACAATGATAAGACCCATCATTTAAATGCCAAAAACACCATTAAAAGTCACTTTTAGGGGCAAAAAACAGCCTCTGTCCACTTCGTTAACAAACTGATGGGGAAAAGGACCAAATCGTGATTAAAGCATTTGCGGACCCCAGCGAGCTCCAGACTAGTTGCATTGTCTTGGGGACCCTCCACAATGATAAGACCCATCATTTAAATGCCAAAAACACCATTAAAAGTCACTTTTAGGGCAAAAAACAGCCTCTGTCCACTTCGTTAACAAAGTGATGGGGAAAAGGACAAAATCGTGATTAAAGCATTTTGCGGGACCCCAGCGAGCTCCAGACTAGTTTTATTGTGTCGGGGACCCTGGAGAAATATAAAACCCATCATTTAAATGCCAAAAACACCATTAAAAGTCACTTTTAGGGGCAAAAAACAGCCTCTGTCCACTTCGTTAACAAACTGATGGGAAAAGGACAAAATCGTGATTAAAGCATTTGCGGGACCCCAGCGAGCTCCAGACTAGTTTCATTGTGTCGGGGACCCTGAGAAAGATAAAACACATCATTTAAATACAAAAAACACCATTAAAAGTCACTTTTAGGGGCAAAAAACAGCCTCTGTCACTTCGTTAACAAAGTGATGGGAAAAGGACAAAATCGTGATTAAAGCATTTTGCGGGACCCCAGCGAGCTCCAGACTAGTTTCATTGTGTCGGGGACCCTGGATAATGATAAGACCCATCATTTAAATGCCAAAAACACCATTAAAAGTCACTTTTAGGGGCAAAAAACAGCCTCTGTCCACTTCGTTAACAAACTGATGGGGAAAAGGACAAAATCGTGATTAAAGCATTTTGCGGGACCCCAGCGAGCTCCAGACTAGTTTCATTGTGTCGGGGACCCTGGATAATGATAAGACCCATCATTTAAATGCCAAAAACACCATTAAAAGTCACTTTTAGGGGCAAAAAACAGCCTCTGTCCACTTCGTTAACAAAGTGATGGGGAAAAGGACAAAATCGTGATTAAAGCATTTTGCGGGACCCCAGCGAGCTCCAGACTATGTGCATTGCGTCGGGGACCCTGGAGAAAGATAAAACACATCATTTAAATACAAAAAACACCATTAAAAGACACTTTTAGGGGCAAAAAACAGCCTCTGTCCACTTCGTTAACAAAGTGATGGGGAAAAGGACAAAATCGTGATTAAAGCATTTTGCGGGACCCCAGCGAGCTCCAGACTAGTTTTATTGTGTCGGGGACCCTGGAGAAATATAAAACCCATCATTTAAATGCCAAAAACACCATTAAAAGTCACTTTTAGGGGCAAAAAACAGCCTCTGTCCACTTCGTTAACAAAGTGATGGGGAAAAGGACCAAATCGTGATTAAAGCATTTCCGGGACCCCAGCGAGCTCCAGACTAGTTTCATTGTGTCGGGGACCCTGGATAATGATAAGACCCATCATTTAAATGCCAAAAACACCATTAAAAGTCACTTTAGGGGCAAAAAACAGCCTCTGTCCACTTCGTTAACAAACTGATGGGGAAAAGGACCAAATCGTGATTAAAGCATTTGCGGACCCCAGCGAGCTCCAGACTAGTTGCATTGTCTTGGGGACCCTCCACAATGATAAGACCCATCATTTAAATGCCAAAAACACCATTAAAAGTCACTTTTAGGGCAAAAAAACAGCCTCTGTCCACTTCGTTAACAAAGTGATGGGGAAAAGGACCAAATCGTGATTAAAGCATTTCCGGGACCCCAGCGAGCTCCAGACTATGTGCATTGTGTCGGGGACCCTGGATAATGATAAAACCCATCATTTAAATGCCAAAAACACCATTAAAAGTCACTTTTAGGGGCAAAAAACAGCCTGCCTCCACTTCGTTAACAAAGTGATGGGGAAAAGACCAAATCGTGATTAAAGCATTTCCGGGACCCCAGCCGAGCTCCAGACTATGTGCATTGTGTCGGGGACCCTGATAATGATAAAACCCATCATTTAATGCCAAAAACACCATTAAAAGTCACTTTTAGGGGCAAAAAACAGCCTCTGTCCACTTCGTTAACAAAGTGATGGGGAAAAGACCAAATCGTGATTAAAGCATTTTGCGGGACCCCAGCGAGCTCCAGACTATGTGCATTGCGTCGGGGACCCTGGAGAAAGATAAAACACATCATTTAAATACAAAAAACACCATTAAAAGTCACTTTTAGGGGCAAAAAACAGCCTCTGTCCCACTTCGTTAACAAAGTGATGGGGAAAAGGACAAAATCGTGATTAAAGCATTTTGCGGGACCCCAGCGAGCTCCAGACTATGTGCATTGCGTCGGGGACCCTGGAGAAAGATAAAACACATCATTTAAATACAAAAAACACCATTAAAAGTCACTTTTAGGGCAAAAAACAGCCTCTGTCCACTTCGTTAACAAAGTGATGGGGAAAAGGACAAAATCGTGATTAAAGCATTTTGCGGGACCCCAGCGAGCTCCAGACTATGTGCATTGCGTCGGGGACCCTGGAGAAGATAAAACACATCATTTAAATACAAAAAACACCATTAAAAAGTCACTTTTAGGGGCAAAAAACAGCCTCTGTCCACTTCGTTAACAAAGTGATGGGGAAAAGGACAAAATCGTGATTAAAGCATTTTGCGGGACCCCAGCGAGCTCCAGACTAGTTTCATTGTGTCGGGGACCCTGGATAATGATAAGACCCATCATTTAAATGCCAAAAACACCATTAAAAGTCACTTTTAGGGGCAAAAAACAGCCTCTGTCCACTTCGTTAACAAAGTGATGGGGAAAAGGACAAAATCGTGATTAAAGCATTTTGCGGGACCCCAGCGAGCTCCAGACTAGTTTCATTGTGTCGGGGACCCTGGAGAAATATAAAACCCATCATTTAAATGCCAAAAACACCATTAAAAGTCACTTTTAGGGGCAAAAAACAGCCTCTGTCCACTTCGTTAACAAAGTGATGGGGAAAAGGACAAAATCGTGATTAAAGCATTTCCGGGACCCCACGAGCTCCAGACTAGTTTCATTGTGTCGGGGACCCTGGATAATGATAAGACCCATCATTAAATGCCAAAAACACCATTAAAAGTCACTTTTAGGGGGCAAAAAACAGCCTCTGTCCACTTCGTTAACAAAGTGATGGGAAAAGGACAAAATCGTGATTAAAGCATTTTGCGGGACCCCAGCGAGCTCCAGACTAGTTTCATTGTGTCGGGGACCCTGGAGAAATATAAAACCCATCATTTAAATACAAAAAACACCATTAAAAGTCACTTTTAGGGGCAAAAAACAGCCTCTGTCCACTTCGTTAACAAACTGATAGGCAAATGGACAGAAGGGGGAACACGGCCCAGCCGCTGCTCCGCTGCTCCCAGACTATGTGCATTGTGTCGGGGAGCCAGGTCAAACCCCTCCATGCACACCGCAGAACCAGAACCTCACGACCCTGGTGACCTTAAAGGTGTTTGTCTTTGTTTGTTTTTGTACTCCACATAGACAGGCAGGTGTTCAGCACCGCGGGCCCGCTGCTGCTGCTGCTGCTGAAGGTGGAACACTTTGAGTCTTTTTATTTCTCTTTTCTCCCTGCTCCTGCACACACCTTTTGTTCCCCTCCTCTGCCTTACACATCCTCCCACGCTCGAGCACTCCTCACTCGGACTAAACCCCTCCATGCACACCGCCAGAACCAGAACCTCACGACCCTGGTGACCTTAAAGGTGTTTGTCTTTGTTTGTTTTTGTATTCCACATAGACAGGCTGGGGTTCAGCACCACGCACAGAGCCTACCCGCTACCCTCCAGGGCGCATCACCACATTTTACAAGCCAGGAAAGGTGCATGGATCCTGGGTAAACATTGATTAAGTGTTTTTAAATGTGTGGAACAGTGTTTTGTCACTTTCAAAACTCTCCTGTCATTGACCGGAGAATTTGGGTCGATTTTGTATTCAATCTGGCCATTAATATTCCAGTGAGACGAAGTACGTACATTGACCGGAGTGATCCCATGTTAATGTTGTCCAAATACCGAACATTCCCTAACCCTCCGTGGGAGGGTCCTTCGGCATCTCCATGCCGCTCACCAGGGGACCTCAGCTATGGGGCAGCATGCCCGAGCCATAGTTTACTGGCCCGGGATGTCCGGGGACATTCAGGCCACCAGGGACGGGTGTGCAGACTGCAACCGCAATGCTCCGTCACAGGCGGCTACACCCCCCCGGCCGTCCCCACCCCCGTCCACGCCATTCGAGGCGGTGTTTGCTGACTTCTTCGACTATGGGGGCCGTCACTACCTAGTTGTCGGGGATCGGCTCTCGGGCTGGGTAGACGTCCTGAGCTCTACGCGGGTACTGCCCTGGCGGGCTCAGCTGGCCTGGTCCAACACCTCCGGTCGTTCTTCGCCACCTTCGGCGTACCGGAGGAGCTCTCGAGCGACGGTGGTCCGGAATTCAAGGCGAGCCACACCGAGGACTTCCTCCGCTTATGGCACGTCGAACACCGTGTGTCTTCCGTTAGCTTTCCGCAGTCGAATGGGAGGGCGGAGGTTGCGGTTAAGACTGCTAAGCGCCTCTTGATGTCCAACACCGGCCCGTCGGGCAGCCTTGATCAGGACCGCTTCCTGCGCGCTATGCTGCAGTTGCGTAACACGCCTGACCCCGACTGCGACCTCTCGCCAGCACAGATCATCTTCGGCCGCCCACTTCGTGGCTCGCTCTCCTTCGTGAACCGCCTCGAGAAGTTCTCGAACCCGCATATCCGCCTGCTATGGCGCGAGGCATGGGCGGCGAAGGGAGGACGCCCTTCGGACCCGTATGTCCCGTACCACCGAGTCTCTGGGGGCTCACTCGAGAACGCTCCGCCCATTGGCACTCGGCGAAAGGGTATTCCTCCAGAACCAGCAAGGCCCGAGCCCCCACAAATGGGACAGGTCGGGGATCGTGGTGGAGTCGCCGGGCCCACGACCAGTATCGGGGTCAGGGTTGACGGTTCGGACGTCTGACACTGCGCAACCGGCGGTTCCTCCGTGCCTACACGCCGGCCACACCCTGCGCCCGCGAGCAGTCGGCTGCGCCGTCGCCGCCGCCCGCTGCCCTGGGTCATCAGCCCCCACCTATCCACCCGGGCTGGGCGACGCCCCAGGGGATTGCTCAGCGGCCGGCTGTCGGGCCCCGCGACTCGGCTATTGGCGCTTCCCCACCGACGCCTGCTGATGGGGGCGTCCTCTGACCTCGCTGTTCCTACGGGTGCCTTCCTGGGTGCACCGCTCCCGGTGCCGCAGTCGCCGCCGACGCTGCCCCAGCCGACTCGGCCGGGCCGCTTGAGGAGGCCGCCTGCACGTTACGAGCCCGAGTCTGGCAGCTGGATACGGGATGTAGACCGTTAACCTATTCCGGCCCATAGCTTTCCGGTCTGGGGGGGATGAAGAGTTTATCGCCGGCCACTAGAGGGCAGTGTCACTGCTGTCGCTGCCTGTTATGCCGTGCTCTGACCCGGAAGTGCCGAGCGGCCATTTTAGTTCAAACATTGTTCATGCACTCCGCCTCGAGTTGAGACGTTCGTCCACTCATTCATGTAAGACTGTTTCCACTATTATATTATACATATATTATACTATATATATATTATACTATTATACTACTATACTCTGTTTCGTGGTATATATTTGTGTTGATTGAATTGCATGGATGTAATACTTTGTCAGCTTATCTTGCTGCATTATTCTGTTTTAGGTGTCGTCATCCTTGTCAATAAATCAACGAAACTGACATTGAGGAGTGTGTTTTCTTCAAAGGGTACAATTCGGGCCAGTGGAACTTTTTCTTTTTTATGGCCCAAGAGCATTTGTCCAAAAAATCAACTAATAATGAAGAAAATGAACACATTTCAGGCTCGACATTAAGGGCTGCCCGATGGCCGGGGCATCTAGTATTTAGCTCGGGCAATGAAGCCTCACCTGCTGGTTGCCCGATCGGGCAATCTATTATGCCAGCAGCTCGCGGATCCAGTAATGAGTGACCCGACAGTAAAACTAAACATATCTATAACTAGTTTAGGTAGTTTGAGAGTAATTAAAATAGCTACGAGTGATATTCTAACCTGAAGTGTGTGTTTTGTCCGCTCACCGCTGCATGTGATGTGTGCTGCGTGTCGACTCATCAGCAGCAGCTGATCTCTCTCTCCCTTAGACTTCACTCGCGTTTATGTCCATATTGATCAGATCTAGCTAGTTCTAGCTAATGATATGACTACCTGCTTATTAAAAGACACCTAAACAATAAGTGTCGCGATGCAACTGGGTGAGGCCACAAAGTAAAGCGCAGCATTATGCATTTGTTTACATGCCCACCGGAACCCCGAGGCATTAGGCTTGTTTGAGACGCGTTGCGGCTCGCCTCGAAAGTAGACGAGAATAGCCGATCGCAGCCGGGGAAGGTCTCAAAAAGCTCTTCTGAAGTCGGACAGCTCCGAGTCGGCTTCTGCTTCTTCTTCTACTTCTTCGCCTTCTTCTTCTTCTTCTCTCGGTTTTTTGGCGGATTGCAAACCACTTTAAAGAGCCTGTGACACGAACCCAACAACTGTTGTGCATTGAAATAGTGGGCTACTAGTAATCTCGAACCGTCAGTTTAAAAAAGAAAAAGCGATACCGTTCTGATAAATATCAATAATTTCGAACATCGCGGGAAAATTCCTTCGACTCATTTTGAGGATTTGGGGGAAGCCGGAACGCTTCACTGTGCGGCGAGAGAGCCAAACACGGACAAAGTGTGTTGTCATGCGTAGTAATGGTGAATTACTGTGTTTAGGCACGTTAATAACGTTTTAATGAAGTTGACTACAGTATATTCATATTTGTCAGTGCTTTCATGTCAATTTGGCGAACATAAACATAAATGATCGTGGTGAAGATGATGATTAAATTAGGATTAAAAATCGGTAGTGAGAGCTGCTGAATTTCCTCCCGTCGGATGTGATATAAAAACAAATCGATTATTTTTGTAGTTGTAAACTCAAGTGGATGAAACTACATTTATTAGTGCTTTCATGTCAATTCGGCGAACATATGATACATTAAATGATCGTGAGGATGATGATTTAAAAATCTTTTGTTTGAGCCGGTCTGCATTTCCTGATGAGAAAACAAACCTTAGCTTTTTGTAGTTGTAGTCAGTGGTGTAGGACGCGTTGGACGCGGGGGTACGCCGTACCCCCACTTATTTATAAATGTAGGATCCTAACTGTGTGTGTAGGGTGACCAGGTGTCCCGCACTGTGCGGGACTGCACATACAGCATTTTTATTATTTGTCCCACACATTGAGACTATGTCCCGCATTTGAGTGATAGTCGCGCAGAAAGGCCGGATCGGTTCGCTGACAGCCGGCACCGCCCTTTATTATTATATTGTCTAAACGGCATCATGTAAGTTGCGCTGACAGGCGACACAGAGGTCCCCAAGCCCCCCCCCTCGTTGACAGTTCACGAGCGCGTCCATAGTGTCTCCCGTCCACCCACCACTCCGTCCACCCAGTAAAAACATTCCCACTACACCACTGGTTGTAGTAATACACCAACATGGATTAAACGTGTTTTTTTTTTTACCACAATGTTGGGGAAATTAATGGATAAAATGCACGGATTATTATTATTATTATTATTATTCCCACTCCGATCGGGACACGAGATCCACCGTTTCCCCGCAGCGAGGCTCCCCCCGTTGACAGTTTACGTGGGCTGGGCTGGGTGCAGTGGCGGACTGGCCATCGGGACGAATCCCGATGGGCCGGTACCGAAGTGGGCCGGTCGGATAAGTCACTAGCACATCCCCCACTCCCCCCGTTGACAATTTACTAGTGGTACCGAAGTGGGCCGGTCGAGAGTCCCGGGCTGATTTTTAGTCCCAGTCCACCACTGGCTACATGACCGTATGACCGCCCATATTGACGCACCTAATTCCTAAACTTCTAACAGCATAAACCGATCCTTCAGCCTCATATGAGCTCTCAGACACGTTCAAAATTAAACTGTCATCGCTGTCTGAGCTTGCTGCTGAGTGCCCCATCGTGCGTTTACATGCAGATGCTGGGATCCTCAACGGTGCAGCTGGAGCGCTGTGCCCGCAATGACCTCACACATAATTTGCGGGACTTGAAGAATCCCCGAGAAGATCTAGAAAATTGTCAACATTGAAGGGCAGATTAATGGTTTTCAAAGTACAAATATCCAAAATCAGTTCAGTAACGGTTTTCAAGCGGACAATATTTACTCAAATTGATGGGTTTGGATGATGGGGGAAACTCGTGTTACAGGCTCTTTAAGGTGCATACCGCCACCTCCGGAGTCGGCTTGACTCGGTTTGCATTATAAAGAATGCACACATGTGTTTTAATCGTTAATGTCAGATATGTACTAAGTAAATACATTTGTTCCTGCTCAAGATTAGATTAAACTTTATTGTTATTGCACATATTACAGGTAGGCTACTGAGACAACGAAATGCAGTTTAGCTTCCAACCAGGAGTGCAACAAGCAGTAAAGCGAAAAGTAATGTACACAATCTAAAGAATAAAATATAGAATGAATTGAATGATGAATAAACAGTGAGGGGTATGAATACACTAGATATACACAGCAGCCTGTGAGCAGTATGAACAGTGTGTATGAATATGCTAAGATATATAAAGTATGAAAACGCTAAGCAGTGCAAGTATAGTATAACATATTAATTTCATGATGATAAACATTGTGGAACCATGATGAAAAATGTGAATGGAAGTGGCGACGTAAAACTGACACAAAACGACAACAAACTTTTGCCGAGCCAATGGAGAGCTTCATCAGCAGCACGGGGTAAAAACCACCAATGAGCGCTCAGCTCGAGATACCAGCGAGTCGTTTCCCATCAAGCATTTCGCCTCCGCAGCCCGTGGAGAGGAACTGCGGCGCCTCGCCGCGCCTCGCTCTCAAGGCTGCGCGCTTCTTTGTCCCGCGAGATTTCAACGTCTCATGTGAGCGAGCCTCCAGAGCAAGTCGGACAAAATGACTAACCATCATGCAACGCACGAGCAAGACGTTGATCGAAATTGCGCAGGTTTGCGCAGGTCTCGCTTGTCTCAAACAAGCCTATTACCAACAGATCAACGCACAATCAACCCATACAGGACATCTCTTTCTCCACATTAAGTGTTAGACATTAGAATTGACTATTCTTGTCTGTCACATACTCTTCTTGTCTGTCACATAAGTGGCGCAACTGAAGCGGTATTGTGCTAAAGGGAAATCATTGTGACCGAAGAGATTTTGATTTGCCGGCTAATGGGATCTCTGACGTCGCCATTTTGTATGCTTCGCGGATGCGCTCGGCTCCTCTCGACTGCTGCTCTGGTCTGCTCGGTCAGCTTCCGGATGAGGAGGCATTCGTTCGACCAATTTACAGTTGATAACATTACAACATTTTTTAACAGGGGCCACAATAGTGTAAATGTTTGTTTTGGCAGTTACAACTGAATGTAATGTTTTCTACTTTTTTACATCTGATGAAGGCATTTGCCTTCAGATGGAAAGTGTCTTGACCAACAACTTAAGTATTTCTTATAGCTATGCAAGGCATGCAAGCGAGCAAACACAAACAAGAACAAACAAACAAGTGAAATGAAGAATAAAATTGAAATTGTATAATATAATATTGTGCTGGTTCATCTTATAATTCAGTCTAGAGAATGCACCAGACAGCATCTAAGACCTGCAAAAATCTAAATGTTCTAGGCCTAGGGGGAGGCCCCCCAAACCCTTTGTGGCATTTCGTCCGCACACATTTTTCAGGGCAATCTCTATTGGGCTCAGGGCCATCTGTAATTTAGCTTAGATGGCCCACAGGGCTAAGCTAATTTTCCTCAATTGTTCATATTTGGTTTTATTAAAATAATTATATTGTGGTCATTGTTAAAAAATGTTAATAAAATATTATTATTTGTATAATGCGCTTTCTGCCATCCTGTCATTAGGAGTTAGACATGTAAGGGCTATGTAATAGCCTAGATTAGAACCCTCATTATCCTAAACTTCTGGGACATTTCCCTATTTCTGACATTGGATGAATGTAATTAACTTTAGCTCTCTAGCTAGTTTCTTCACTCAATTTAAACCTAAGTATAGCCTATAGCTGCAATATAAGTTAGTGTACATGTTGTCGGGCGTCCACTGACTAACGTAGAGTGTTCACACAGGATCTGCTGGTCATATGATGTCCTGATGAACAGGAACACAAGCAGCCCGCTGGACTCAGATCTCTAGATACCTCATCACTCCTTCGATGCTCCGGTTCAAGTCCGGGCTGCGGTGGTTTGTTGATACATGTCGTCTTCTTCTGTTTGCTTTAATCGAGGCTACGTAGTTATGCAGTGCCCCCATTGTCAGTAAATGGAAGTACCACAAAGAATCCCGTTTAGTGCAATTATTTCACAAGTTTTGTATATACACAGCTCGGAAAAAATTACCGAGGTCCGGACCTCGGTGACCCCAATGGTGGATACGGCCATGCGCACAGGTCTACGATCCCAGCTTCAGCAGCAGGAGGAGAACGCAACTGCCAAATCAGAGCAGGCATGGGAGACGGAGGACGATGATGAAGACAGGTCCTGGATGCGCCCAGCAGCTCCTGCGGCCTCAGGGTCCACCAGTGAGCCAGTGGGAGAACTGCTGTCACTGATGAGGGACTTTCTGTCGGGGCAGCAAAGGCGAGAGGAGTTCCTGTTAGCGGAGCTCCGAGGCCTACGGACTTCTGTTCCAGTTGGTAATCCGTTTCCTCGATCGGACTCCGGTGGCCAGCCTGATCGGCCAACGCCTGGGTGGAGGCACTGTGCGGAGCCAGAGGTTCCACAGTACCAGTGTGGTGAGAACATTGAGAACTATTCATTGCGGTTTGAGCGCATTGCCAAAACGTGGAGGTGGCGAGAAAGGGAGTGAGCATGCCGGCTCATTCCACTGCTATCAGGGAAGGCATTGGAGGCCTATACTGCAATGGACGAGGAGAGAGCCCACTGCTATAGAGACCTGAGGGAAGCGTTGCTGACAAAGTTCGACATCTCCCCAGAGAAGTTTCGGCAGCAGTTCCGGTCCATGGTGGTACCGTCTGAAGAGAGCCCCATCGAGACCTACCATCGCCTTAAAGGTCTCTACCGGCACTGAATTCGGCCAGAGCAGCACACCAAGGAGGAAATTGCAGAGGCCATCTTCGGATACTCCCACCGGAGGTGAGGACCTGGGTGAAAGAGCATGAGCCTACAGAGGGTATTGCGGCTGCCAAGCTGGCGCTCCAGTACATCAACGCCCGCATGTAGTGGCTGATTACCTTTCCAGGTTGCCGCACATCGCCAACCTCGGGGAGGGGGAGGATAATGTGACGGAGCAGATCACAGAGTGACTGACTCCACCACTGACAGCCGACATACACAAACACAGCACATAACATTTCCTGCTCTCTTCCGTGAAATGAACCATGCAATTTATTATTTATTTTGCGTTTTTTAATTATGGGGAATGATTGTGTTAAGAGGTAGTTAACCTGTTTATGTTTGAGTCGGATTTTTGTCGGACAGAGCAAAGAAATAACGACTGTTTCTGTACGACTTCCAATGCCTTTACACTGTAATCATAGACTACGTGTTGTGTATGCCTCTTCTATGTTTGCCCTGCTTGTGTTTTCATCATGTGTTGCTGTTTTTAACCTTATATTGAATAGTACGGTGTCCTTGGGTGTCGTGAAAGGCGCCTCCAAATAACATATACAGTGGGTAAAAAAGTATTTAGTCAGCCACCAATTGTGCAAGTTCTCCCACTTAAAAAGATGAGAGAGGCCTGTAATTTTCATCCTAGGTATACCTCACTATGAGAGACAAAAGAAGTTCTATTTTGGTTTCATCTGACCATATGACATTCTCCCAATCCTCTTCTGGATCATCTAAATGCTCTCTAGCAAACTTCAGACGGGCCTGGATATGTACTGGCTTAAGCAGGGGGACACGTCTGGCACTGCAGGATTTGAGTCCCTGGCGGCGTAGTGTGTTACTGATGGTAGCCTTTGTTACTTTGGTCCCAGCTCTCTGCAGGTCATTGACTAGGTCCCCCCGTGTGGTTCTGGGATTTTTGCTCACCGTTCTTGTGATCATTTTGACCCCACGGGGTGAGATCTTGCGTGGAACCCCAGATCAAGGGAGATTATCAGTGGTCTTGTATGTCTTCCATTTTCTAATAATTGCTCCCACAGTTGATTTCTTCACAACAAGCTGCTTACCTATTGCAGATTCAGTCTTCCCAGCCTGGTGCAGGTCTACAATTTTGTTTCTGGTGTCCTTTGACAGCTCTTTGGTCTTGGCCATAGTGGAGTTTGGAGTGTGACTGTTTGAGGTTGTGGACAGGTGTCTTTTATACTGATAATGAGTTCAAACAGGTGCCATTAATACAGTTAACAAGTGAAGGACAGAGGAGGCTCTTAAATAAGTTAGAGTTCTGTGAGAGCCAGAAATCTTGTTTGTTTGTAGGTGACCAAATACTTATTTTACTGAGGAATTTACCAATTAATTCATTAAAAATCCTACAATGTGATTTCCTGGATTCTTTCCCCCCATTCTGTCTCTCATAGTTGAAGTGTACCTAGGATGAAAATTACAGGCCTCTCTTATCTTTTTAAGTGGGAGAACTTGCACAATTGGTGGCTGACTAAATACTTTTTTGCCCCGCTGTATTATAATTTTTTCAATGCATTTGTTGTTTATTATGATATCTATCGAGTCAAACTTGACAAAGGGCAAGTTATGGCCAGAAAAACATACTATTCTATAGATTTGATTCCATCTATGCATCTTGTCCAAGATGACAGTTCAAGGATGGCTTTAGGAACATTGAAAAAGCATATGAAGCGACCTTTACACTCAAAACAATACACATTTCTGTATCTGCATAGTCAACCTCTTGCTGTTTACTATCTGTTTTTCTGCTGTGGGACGAATAAAGGATTATCTTATCTTAAAGGGAGATACTAACCGGTCAAGGCGAATCTTCCTTCTTGATTTCTGACAATGTGGTTTTGAGTTAATTGTGTCACCTGTTGACGGTAAGCCTGGTGGGAGGGGCTATGGGTTCAAAAGGGACGGGGTTTGGCCCTGGAAGTGGTCACTCGGGAGAATGTTGCAGTGAAGGCAACAGCTGGGACGTGTTTGAGAGATTGTTGCAGAGAAGAAAACACCAGAGCATGTTTACTCTCCATGAGTGATGGACGGCCTGATTTGGTGACTTTTATTTTGTTTGTTTAAGTTGTGCTGTTTCGCTATATTTTTGTTGCTGTAATTAAAGTTTTGGAGCTTAAAACAACCGACTAAGCCTATTTTTCGAACGGACAAATAGAACCCCTTCACATAGACTTACAGTGCATGAGTTTAAAATGTAAGTCTCACTATGCACATGAGACCACATGTGGTACATTTTAGCTGCATGTTAATCATTTAAAGTGAACATAACTTTGCGTGAGTTCCTGCTGCGTGTTGTGAATGTGTGTCCATCTCAAGCACTGACCGTCCTCCATTGACTCTCTCTCCATTCACAGTGCCTCCGTCTCTGAACAGAGGGTTGGAAACAAACACAGCATTACTCTTCCTCCTCCACTGCTAACGTCTGGATCAGAGCCAGGCTCTCCATCCAACCCCCTCATCCTCCTCCCCCCTTTCTTTCCTCGTCTCATCACAGGGTCCTTGCCTGGAGGCTGGAAGCACTCCAAGTAGCGGCGGGAGGGGGAGGGAGATGGAGAGGGGGGGTGGCTTGTGACAAAGAAGAGCAGAAGCTCTGAGCATTGCAGGGCAGAATGAATGACCCTCAGCCGCCCCAAAGCCTGAGGGACTGTTGGCTCACTGATGGCTCTGTTCATGTTATTTAGACGCAGATGCTGCAAAAGTTTGCAGGGAAAAGACAGTGCTTCCAGGGAAGCCCCCAGAACACCCCAAGGGGGGAGAGAGGAAATGTGTAGGCCATGTCTTCATGCACTGTAAAAAATGCAAATGACTTAACCTTTCTTCTGGATGTATGTGGAGATAATCCTACTGCACTGGCAGATCATGTTGTACTCTTCTATAGATCTTGCTTAGTTTATGTTAATGTGACCTCTTTTTACAAATCTTTATGAGACAAGGAAATACATAGCCAAATGGAAAACATGCCTTGAAGCAGCACCAGGCCCTGTGGGTCAGGAAGTGGAAACATGTAAACTTACTCTTACAGAAAACATTGATTGTATTTGCCATCAGCAGATATTGTAGAAAGAAGCAAATGAACTATGTTAAAGGTATGGTTTAAGTTAGGCAATCAAAACATTGGGTTAGAGTTAGGAAGAAAAAAAGGAAAAGTTGATTGCAAGTCTATCATAGGACACTCCAGTGTCTGTCAGAATACTTGCAAATCAAGCAACCCAATCATGTCTGACTGTGTTGCAAAAAACACAATGATCTCCTCAATAAAGACTTCAATTATGAGTTTTCTTGTTTATATGATGACAGCATTGACTTTTACATCACTGGTTTCTAGATTTAAGACCAGTAAGTATAATGGATACAAAATTGTCTGGAACCGGCTACAAGTTATTGGAAGCGCAGTGCAAATTCTTGAAATTGCAGAGAATTCTGCACCCAAAATCTCTTCAACATTTGCGCATTGTGAGTAGAGTCATCACAGAGTCTATGCACTCCTGTAGATAACCTGTGATGATTTAAGGTGTTCAAAAGTGTATATTTGATGTTAATCTGAGCACAAAATAAAATCACTTGTTTGCAATCTTTTTGCAGTGTGTCCATCTGGCCCCACCGAGCACTGTGACAGAAACTGACTGTCGAGCCATCTGATGGCACTGCGCCTTGCCCAGCGGGTCTTTGCAGCAGAAGTGGCCCAGTCCTGTTTTGTCTGACCCACAATTCATGAGGACAGCCTCAGAGACAGAGAATATCCCTGCCAGAAAGCTTAGCAAAAAAATCACCAGGCTAAACCAAGTGTACCACATAAAGGAGACAAGGAACTGTATCGAGGGAACAAACAACCATGCAACCATGCAAGAAAAAAACTAAAACCACACAAATGCATCCTGAAATAGTTGTCTTTATAGAACCACACATCCAAACCAATTCCACACAAAGGCACCAGTGAAGGCCTCTCACCCATCCTGAATACACTACAAACATTGCCAGCTCCCAGAGGAAAGAACATCATTCAGTTTTCCACAGTATGCAGATAGATGGAGGATAGATGTATGTATTTTAGTAACAACGTTCCAAATCAATGTGTCAATATTTGGTACAGTTGACTTAAAGATAACACACCAGTGTGAATCATTACTGGTGTAAAATCAGATTTTGTATTTTGGTCATCCTTATTAGAATGGTTCCAGACTTGTGAATCACTGCACATATATCTGAGTTGTTCAGTGATTCACACAGGACTGCTGTTGTGCATACTGTTTCAGCTGGTTGGTGGTTTTGTTCTTTGTAGATAATTGGCAACAATTGATAGTGTGTAGGTCTTTTACTGTAATGGTGTACTTTGGCTAGCAAAAATGAGAACTCTTGAATTCTTTCAACGTCCGGGTTGATCTAACATCATGCCAGCAGGACAAACATAACATTCACTACCAATAGTTTGAGAGAAATAATAATTAAAGTTGATGCTTTTAACAGTCCAAATACTTAATATGGCAGTGCTATGATTAGGCTAACAGAATGAATGTTGTACTTATTGTAAATAAACTATGGCTATGCTTGTACACCTACAGTACTTACTTACTCTACAGCTGTCAGACTGAGCAGTGAAGCTCATTTAGATAAAGGGTGAGAGCCAGCATCTTCCGGTTGGTGCTCATAGTAAAAAAAACATGCTATATAGTAGCACAAACAGATGATGGAATCCAAGGGGGCCCTACTAGCCTTTCTTACAACAAAGGTGATGCGGAGTTGAGCTATTGTTGTCATAAAAACAATAAGAAAGGGCTGGGAGCATTTTGTGATGGAACACTGGGAGGAGGCTCTGCCCTGTTTATACTTTTAGAAATGGAAATATTGGTTTTCTTGAAAGACTTAAGTTTTAGCATTTGAGCTGTCGCCATCATGGTTCTTTTAGCAACGAGACGTGACACAAGAGGGTAAAACACAATAAAACTACACTCTGCATTTTTAGGTGATATAACACACCATGGAAAGGTCCTACTCCTAACCAAACTGTAAATGTATCCCACAATTGATGTTGATATACATAATTAATTAATATGGTAACACTTGATCTAGTTTTGGCCAATGAAAGATATTCTACTGAAATATTTTTAAATTAATTATGAGTAAGGATGATTCATGGTTGAATAAATAAATAAACAGTTGTAATGTAACTAATTTTGTAATAACCACTACAATATTTCAAAATGTGGCGACATGTATTACATATTTGCATTGAACTTGTTTACTACATAATGTGCAAATTATTACAAAAGGAGGTGTTATTACATAATGAAGGGAAAATATATTACATTTTGTATAGGCATAGTTAATAAATGATTCATTGTTATTTCATACAGGACCAAAAAGAGCAGTCTGTTATCCTATTTAACAATCTCGTTTTTTGTTTCACCCGGTGACAACTTTAAACATGAGCTGATCACTCATTATTAAAACAAGGTCCGGAACAGGGCCAAAAAAAAAAGTCTTATACCCGATTTAATCATCCTTCTTGTTTTTTTTGCTTCAACTGGTGCCTTAACTCACAAATTATTGTGTTAATGGATTTTCTTATATCTGATGTCTTGGTCCCTGGATGGTGGTTTACTACAGCATCTGTGGAACAGAACAATTACAAATAACTAGAAGTTCACAAAAGACAGCAGGAATTATAACAATATCCATAACATATATATTAAAGCATGGGCTGGCTTGTTGAATAATGTGGGAATGCAAATAGTGGAAGAATAGGCTTTGTGCATTTTCGTCTGAGTGTGGCGCTACTGGTTGGTATGTTTTATGGAATTTGGACCAAGCATCTGCATCTGTAACAGTTCTGTTTAAAACTTTTTAAAATGTAATTGCATTCATCTTTAAAGGTGGGGTAGGCAAGTTTGATAAACCAACTCGAGATACACTTTTTGTTATATTCCATGGAATGCTCTTAACATCCTGATAGCAATGAATATCTAAAGTGCTTTGACAAAAAATCCATACAAAAATTTCATCTGTGGAAGCCGCAAACTGTAAAAAGCACGACCAATCATTTTAGCCGGCCCAGCTAAAATAACTGGATGGCCTACCTGCCTGTCAGCCTTCCATCTGTGGACAAACTTTTCTCGTGCCCTCATTGGTCATGTGCATGTTCGTGTGTGTTGGAGGAGGGGCTCTGTAAGGAAGTGGCAGATTTTTTTCTGGCTGTGTATTTTCAAATTCTAGTGCACTCGAGCTGGTTTATCCAAAATTACCTACCCCACCTTTAAAAGACTACTTTTATTGAATGAGAGTTTTACCTAGCACAATGAGCCTGGGGTGGTGGGAAGGGAGAACTGGGCCTTGGCGTCGGCAGTTGTAGTCACCTTTGAGTATTAGAATTTAGATGAACAAAGGCATAGAAAAACCCTGAAATATGTACTGACACAAAGCTACAACCCTCGATTTTGTTAGTAGTAGTATTATATACATACGTATACAATATACAACAATACGCATAGTGCAATTAGCAGTACCAGTAATAAAATAACTGAATAAATAACTAAGCTGAATAGTGAATAAAGTGATATGTGAAAAGTAAAATTACAGTGAAATGAAATGACAGTGCGTTCCTCACCACTGCGATCTGGCTCCTCTGTCCTCTTGACTTGTGGTTCTGCAGGCTTAGTTCGACCTATGAATTTCAACAATGCTCCTGTAAAATATATAGTTATAGTATTATGGGTCAACATTAAAATAACATACATTGGAGAGCAAAATGTGAAATTCCATTGACTGTAGGCTACATATTATCCACACATTTGTCAGCAGGGGCAATAACAACTAAAGTGTGAACTAACTTGAATGCATTAGTCCACAATACATAGCCTAACTAATGTTAGCCTACATAGTTACTAACATCAGAACACATAGACTAACTGTGGTTACATTACTTAAAAAGCTCATCATCTTCACCAGTCAGAAAATGTCCGTTAGTGGCGATGCTAATTTCCGCTATGTTAAACTCTATTGACTTATGCTAAAATGTTAGCGATCTAAAGGTCCGCTATTTTTGGCTGTTTTGGGTCGTTAGCTAATGTATTTGTTGTAGTATGGAGAGACGGGACATACAGATTAAGCAACTAGACTATTAGATTCAGAAACATACCTGACTCGTGCTGTATTTTCCTCTCGTTTCTTTTACATTTTCCGTTTCGAAGCACCTGATGAATGCTTTACCTTAGATAGCGCCATCATCAACAGACAGAGGCGGCAACTTACATTTCAATCTGCCAATCAGATCAATCTATTGCTGGAGAGGGGGGGGCTCCCCGAAATCTGTGAGATTGATTGGTGATGATCACTGGTACGTAATGTGTCCAATGAGAACGTTAACACGTTTTAGAGAGTTATAAAAAATATTTGTTTAGCGAAGACGGAGGTCAGCCACTGTCAGCCGGAAGTGGTGTATTAGATTACTGTTTGGGCTTACTGCCGTGGATGGGCTGCATTCCACTCCAAATAGCCGGTCGGACGTAACCAGAATCCAAACGCCAGCCGTTTTATGGATTCTCATTTAATTTCCAAGAATATCTCAGTACTGGGTTATTTCCAATTTCAAAATAAACATATATATTAAACAAATAGAAATAAGAAGTAAGTATATTATAGTATATTCAAGAATGAAAAGATATGTGCTAACGGCGGTAATTAATTTTTTGAATTAATTGTGTTAAAATATTTAACGCATTTAACGCATGCGCAGAATGGCCCGCCCCATACATCCCACCAGTGGCAGCGCCAGGGTATGGCTGGGCTACAGCCATACCAAGAAATGGCTTAGCCCCATCTTGAAAAATGATGTTAAAGTAAGCAAAATAAAGTCTGCCAACTCACGTGGAGTAAATTGCACAGACAGCAGAGTAACGGTACGTCTACACTACAGGCATCAAAAAATGCTTTCAACGCTTCGCCCATTCACTTGAATGGGGTGACGTAGAAGATTTTTAATCTTCGCCGAACTGCATTGTGGGGAGCATGGCATGGCTTTGCAAGCATCACGAGCATCTATCGGCATCAGCCAATCAAATCCCGTTTATGCAAATCCCGCCAGTGCAAGCGCAGCCAATCAAACCGCATGCAAGCTGGGAGAGCCAGACCGCAGTTCATTTCCTCATATTCCAAACGAGATATTACGGTAGCAAATCACCCGGTTCTTTACAACCGGAACTATTTACCGGGATACAAACCGGAGGAACCAGGCATGGAGGGAGGTGGCAGAGACAGTGGGTGAAACTGATAGTTTTTTCGCCTGTTTGGAGAGTTTATATCCAGTTTACTTCGTTTTAACATTGCTATTGCTTTGTATGTCGGGGGCGGGAGATTCATGTGATTGGTTGCTCGCAAAAAATCGCCAAGCTTCAGACACGCCTAGCTTCAAGATTTTTTCATGCCTGTAGTGTAGACGGGCCTTAAGATTGATTTCAGTAGCCACTTGTCTGGAAATACTGAAGACTAGAAACGGTTTTGAAAACTTTTGTCACGTAGTGATCGTCTTCTCAATAGAACATCTTTGATAATGTCTTCTGGCCTATCAGAATCACGATAACGGTGTGGTGTTGTTGCAGGAAGTCCCGACGGAGAATACTTTTGCTGTAGTACATCTCTATACATCGACACAACATTACGTGTTGATAGAAATCAACACGTAATGGAATAAGACCCCAGGGTTTGATGATTGATAGGTGTGTGGGCTGTCTTTTCATTTTGACAGCCCTAATATAAATATGCATATATGCATATATAGGCTATATATATATATATATATATATATATACATATGCGTGCATATATGCATATATATATGAATCCATATATATATATATATATATATATATATATGCATATTTATATATATTAGGGCCGGGACTTTAATGCGTTAATTAAGATTAATTAATTACACAAAAATGTACGCATTTTAATCGCGCTTATTTTTGCACCGCGGAACGTTTCTCACTGGATGAGTTTCAGGGGTACCGATTATACTGGAGAACCAACTAACGTTCAGGACTTCAGACAACAACAAACCACAGTGAACAATAGTCAAACATGAACGAAGAAGCTGATGAGACCGCTTTGCTTGGCCCCGTGGATGGGACATTTTGTTTTAAAAAACGGACGGATGGAAGCGTCGATAAGAGCACGGTTGTTTGCAAATTATGCAAAAAGGAATTTGCATATCACTGCAGCACATCAAGCCTCAAGTATCACCTCAATGCAAAACATATAGCAGCTAGCGTGGAAGCTAGCGTGCACGTTAGCCCGACTCGGAGTACAAGGACCCACACCCAATTCGCGTTGATCAAACAGTGGCCTATGCAACAGAGAGATTTTATTTTTCATCAGGATATTGGAAGAATAGGAGGGATTGAGGTCAATCACTGGCACTTTTTTATTTTATTTTAAATGGTACACTTTATGTTGAACTATTTATTATGTTGTTGGTCCAACTGGCACTTTATGTTGAACTGTTTATTGTTTTGGCCAAGTTTATTGAGAGAGTTGGACTGAAATTGATTAGATTTTAAAAATCAACTGTTGGTAAATCAACAAAGTCTGTTATGGCCTCTAAAGCAACAGAGAGATGTTTTCTAATAGTCAGGGTTTCCAATGTTCTGAATGTAATTGAAAGTATTGTGTTTTACTTAAAAAACAAAGTGTTATAGTTTACAGAAGGTCTACCTACCTGAATCTCTGAAATGTACTATATTCCTAAATATGCTATTGATACACTTTATGGCAAAAATTGCACTTTTCTGTTGGTCTTGGTTAAGTACCACCTTGAAAGAAATAAACAATGTTTTGTTGCTTAAGCTTATGTATTCAGTCATTATTCAATGGTATACTAAAATCCATGTGAAAAAAATTGCTTCTCACTGTTCTCAGGTCAAATATTTATATGTGATTAAAAATGTGATTAATTTCGATGAATTAATTACAAAGCCTCTAATTAATTAGACTATTTTTTTTAATCGAGTCCCGGCCCTAATATATATATATGCATATATATATATTACATTGCATTTAGCTGACACTTTTATCCAAAGCGACTTACAATAAGTGTGTTCGACCGACAAGATACAAACTTGAAGAAAACAGAATCATATAAGTACATCAGGTTTCATAGAGCTAAAACATTTCAAGTGCTACTCAACTGGCTTTAGATAAGCCAGCCCTTTATTAGTATATAAGTGCTTTGTAAGTAATTATATCGCTCGAAGTGGAGTCGAAAGAGATGAGTTTTCAGTCTGCGCTGGAAGATGTGCAAGCTATCTGCTGTCCTGATTTCAATGGGGAGCTCATTCCACCATTTTGGAGCCAGGATAGCAAACCCACTTGTTTTTCCTGATGGGAACTTGGGTCCCCCTCGCAGTGCGGGTGCAGCGAGCCGTTTGGCTGATGCAGAGCGGAGTGCACGTGCTGGGGTGTACAGTTTAACCATGTCCTGGATGTAGAAGGACCAGACCCATTCGCAGCATGGTACGCAAGTACCATTGTCTTGAAGTGGATTCTAGCAGTTAAGGGAGCGGAGGAGCGGGCGTGGTGTGGGAAAATGTAGGAAGGTTGAAGACCAGACGAGCTGCTGCATTCTGGATGAGCTGCGGAGGTCGGATGGCACATGCAGGTAGACCAGCCAGGAGGGAGTTGCAGTAGTCTAGGCGTGAGATGACGAGAGCCTGGACCAGAACCTGCGTTGCTTTCTGGGTCAGCTGGGAACGTATCCTCCTGATGTTGTAAAGCGTGTATCTGCAGCAGCGGGTTGTAGCAGCGATGTTTGCAGTGAAGGACAGTTTGTTGTCTAGGATCACACCCAGATTCCTTGCAGTCCGAGTCAGGGAAACAATAGAGGTGCCGATGTTGATTGTTAGTTCAAGAGTGGGACAATTTTTTCCCGGAAGGAAAAGCAGTTCAGTCTTGTCAAGGTTGAGCTTGAGGTGGTGAGCAGACATCCACTGAGAGATGTCCACTAGACAAGCAGAGATGCGTGTGACGACCTGGGTCTCTGAGCGGGGAAAGGACAGAAGTAATTGGGTGTCGTCAGTGTAGCAGTGGTATGAAAAACCATGCAGGCTAATGACAGATCCGAGCGAGTTTGTGTACAAGGAGAAGAGGAGGGGACCAAGAACAGAGCCCTGAGGGACCCCTGTAGTTAATTGACAAGAGTCGGACTCGGACCCTCTCCAAGTTACCCTGTAGGTGCGGTCTTTGAGGTATGAGGTGAGAAGGGAAAGTGCAGAGCCTGAAACTTCAAGTTCTTGGAGAGTGCGAAGGAGGATCTGATGGTTCACCGGTCCAAGAGGGTGGAGAAGATGGAAAATAGTTTTTGGGGATTGGAATAGAAAGATTGGATCTTATCTTGAAAGAAAGTGCTTTTTCCTGAGAGATCGAAGCAGAGAAAGAGGAGAGGAGAGCCTGATAGGTTAGGAGGTCATATATATATATATATATATATATATATACATATACATACAGTTGCAAGAAAATGTGTGAACTCTTTGGAACTACCTGGATTTCTGCGTAAATTGGTCATAAAATGTGTTCTGATCTTCATCTAAGTCACAACAATAGACAAACACAGTCTGCTTAAGCTAAAACCACACAAACAATTATATGTTTTTATGTTTTTATTGAACACACCATGTAAACATTCACAGTGCAGGGTGGAAAAAGTATGTGAACCCTTGGATTTAATAACTGGTTGACCCTCCTTTGGCAGCAATATCCTCAACCAAACGTTTCCTATAGTTGCATATCAGACCTGCACAACGGTCAGGAGGAATTTTGGACCATTCCTCTTTACAAAACTGTTTCAGTTCAGCAATATTCTTGGGATGTCTGTTGTGAATAGCTCTCTTGAGGTCATGCCACAGCATCTCAATTGGGTTGAGGTCAGGACTCTGACTGGGCCACTCCAGAAGGCGTATTTTCTTCTGTTGAAGCCATTCTGTTGTTGATTTACTTCTGTGCTTTGGGTCGTTGTCCTGTTGCATCACCCATCTTCTGTTGAGCTTTGTGAGACTGACCGTTGAGCGCCAGACCAAGCAAGGAGGCAGAGGCAGAATGTCCAAAATACAACCCGGTGTGGGCTGTGACAAGCTTCAATTGGTGGACAGATGGCCTTAAGTTCTCCAGCAAAATGTCTTGATAAACTTGAGAATTCATTTTTCCGTCGATGATGGCAATCTGTCTATGCCCTGAGGCAGCAAAGCAGCCCCAGACCATGATGCTCCCTCCACCATCTTCACAGTTGGGATGAGGTTTTGATTTTGGTGTGCTGTGCCTTTTTTTCTCCACACATAGCGTTGTGTGTTCCTTCCAAACAACTCAACTTTGGTTTCATCTGTCCACAGAATATTTTGCCAGTAGTGCTGTGGAACATCCAGGTGCTCTTTTGCAAACTTCAAACGTGCAGATCAGAACACATTTTATAACCAACTTATGCAGAAATCCAGGTAATTCCAAAGGGTTCACATACTTTT
The DNA here is from genome assembly GCF_949606895.1 of Notothenia rossii. Lineage (NCBI taxonomy): Eukaryota > Metazoa > Chordata > Actinopteri > Perciformes > Nototheniidae > Notothenia > Notothenia rossii. The sequence continues at coordinate 41,102,322 of NC_136902.1, forward strand.
TCTTGCAACTGTATATATATATGCATATATGTGTGTGTCTGTATATAATTGTAAACTGTATATTATTTTCATCATTCAATGGACAATGGAGTATTTGTACTTTTTTAATATATACCATCAAACATATGTTCATATATAAATTGGATAACTATACAAAACGAAGTGAGATAACTGTTTATGAATATCTGTTCAACTTTATGTAAACTTGTGTAACTCATGAAAGATAAATGAGTGTTTCAATAAAACTATTACATATAAAAATGTATAGTTTAGTTTTAGTTTTCATTGCAATATCTTTTTCTTATATGCATCAATATATAGCCATACATGTTCCATGCATATATTGCAATATATTTAAAAAATATAAGGACTACTTTCCCATATATGGAAATGTATGATCCAGTATATACTGTATATATATATATATATATATATATATATATATCCAGTTTTGGATAGTCTGCCGTGGTTTCATTCCATCTCATAGAGCTGTTTGACGCTCGGCGTAACCTTGGCACACTGCCACTCCAACATCCAATCACAGACCTTGAAGATTAATCCTGGGGTTTGTCAAGCAAAGGGACTGTAATCCCAAACGATAGTTGAGGATTATGGGTAGTGTAGTGTCTTCGGCCATCCTAAACTCAGAAAAAACTATTTGTTTCTCCGAATCGAAGGGGGAAAACACAAAAGCATTTTACACAACCAATCAATGTTGTGTAATTAACTAGTTTAACAAATTTCTAATTTTCAAATTAACAATTGATGTGTTTAGTTGATGAGTACTGCAGATTACTATGCAAACTTTGAGACCAAGCTGTTGCCTGGCAACGCAATTCTGTTGATAGTTATTTCATATTGCATTAATACCATATCCCAATTAGCATTGCGGCTTAAACATCCAAATACCGAGCTTCAACCATAGCTAAGGATCTTGGGTAATCAGTTCAGTGGCTGTGTATCACACGTCTGTTTCCGGTGACCATTTATTTTCCTCACGGACGGCAAAAAAAGTCAGACATTATACGATTTAAAATAAAAACAGTCATCGTGGCTTGATATTAAGTGAGACTCACACAGCTCTTCCAAGACCCGACGGAAAAAAAAGATGTGGTGCAGGCACGAAACATACTACCAATAGAAATACATTGCTTTTAAAATCGTTCTGTGTGACACGAAAATAAGGGGAGAATCGTGTTGGTGAACACGAATCAATGGATTAAATGTTGTGACTAACACGAAATGCCGTGAGACTGGGTTGTGTGTACACACGCATTCATTAATTTTACAATTCATGGTACATTCATTTACAAACCGGTATCAGTGTAATTTTGTAATGTGTATTGACAATTAAATCAAGGTACAAACAAATAGTTTTGTTGTAGTTGGTATCTACCATAGTATCTACACAGAGATAAGCCCTGCCCCCTTGCCAGCGCAGCTTGCGAGTAAACACAGTTAACAGCCGCGGTGACACTCGAGCGATTAGAGCGATGTCATATTCGCATCGCGTCCGGTGTGATCACAGCATAACACTAAAACACGGAAGACAGCCAAACTGAACAACACAGTGGTAGCTATCTGTTAATCACAAGGAAGCTGTTTCTGATGCTTCACCATGAACAGTGCTTTTGCCTAGTTTGAGACCGTTAACTTGTCAAGGAAATGTTTACTGAGATAATAAATGAAGTAAGAAAATACTTAGTTCTCGTAGACACATACATACTTCTTATGCAACCAGTGGAGTCACCCCCTGCTGGGCATTAAGATTTAATGGCTTCACTTTCCAGACATGGAGGTTGCCCCTTTGAATACAAGAAGGGCACTGGCACTTCCTCTCCAGTCCCCCATGGATCTGAATGACTTACCATCTTGGAGACAAACAGGCAGTTCCGTCTGATTATCAGGCTACATCAGTTGGAGCTCTTTTTACAAACAGTCATTTAGGCTTGGAAGTCAGTCTGTCTCACACCCTCCGATCTGTTTCTGGTTCCCTGTCTGTCTGCCAGTGTTGGGCAAGTTACTTCCCAAATGTAATATATTACATATGACTTATTACTCTCTTTTGAAAGTAATAAGTTACATTACAATATTACTGTCTCTGAAATGTAATGAGTTACACTACTTTAGTTACTTTTTAGTTACTTTCACCAAAATAACCGCAAAAGAATAGCTAGGTATTTTAAATGCTAAAATGTAGTTTATTGCAGCTCATTATGCATCCAGTGAAGGGCATTGAGGTATAGCATAACAACTGTGTTGGCCCTTAAGGCTACTAACAACTTGTATTACAGGGCTTAGTTGAATACTCGATTCTGATTGTAAATTCTTAACATGTGACACGTTGTTAATACAGCAGTACAGACCGCTGTCAAGGACTATAATGAAGGTTAACATATTGTAAATCAAGGCAAATATTATTTAAACCATGCTCATGGTTTGAAATGGCAAACATTGAAAGGCAAAAGTATTATTAAAACCATGTAGCCTACTACATCATCACCTTGGTCCCATCATGTACGCTGGGAAGAGAATATTTACTGTGCTTGAAAACTGGTATCACATCATCATGTGAGGTTGACTTTGTGACCTGGAGAACATTTCAGCCTCAACATCAGCTCGTTGATAATAAGCTTGGGATATGAGATATTTTTGTAGCCATTCGTGGTGAAGGCATCTGTGCTATTGTATGCATTATTTTTGACCCAACATTTCTAAAGGCATGTCAGAATATGGTACTATTTTCACATGAATATTCTAGCCATTGTCTATTTTTATACCACAAGCTGCAAAATGACCGCCTTACCCCACTGTACATGCGGGTAGTTGTTTAGATATACCTGGCACCTGCGGGCCGCAGAGGGGCGGCGTAGTTTCGGGCGACGAAGACTGCTGCTCCGGGGCCGGCGAGTCAGGCGGGAGTAAGCTAGTGTCCACAACGGAGGGTAACGTGATGTCCGCATCTGACCTGTTGCTACTGTCTGCAGTAGATGCAGTGTTGCTGGCGTTTAGTGATGGTTGCTTTAACCATTTTCGTATAAACGATTATCCACAGATCAGATGTGTGTCACTGCTGTGGAACCACTTTGGAAATGATGCACGCGCAGCGGAGCAGGTCACGCGCACCTGACACAATTTGTTGTTAGTATTTTTCGCTACGTTCTCTTTTTTGAATGGTTGCATAACGTTCAACTTCCCCGAAGATCTCGACGCGAAGCCTGAAGGGTAAACACCAGGTTTACTAATCTACCCGCACAATTTGTCCGGTGTCGGAATGTCTCGCTATGTTAGTACATTCTTAAAAAACAAAACACCATTTAATTTCGGGTTAAAATGTGTTGTAACTGCGTTACTGAGCATTGTAACGGGTAATATATTACCCACATTTCATTAGTAATGCGTTACATTACTTTGTTACAGCAAAAAGTAATATATTACTGTAACTCCGTTACTTTTGTAACGCGTTACACCCAACACTGCTGTTTGCACATCACTCCATGTGTTTATGTCCTCTTATCTGTTCTTCAAAGAGCGCCTGCCTCTCATTTTATGGATCGTTTTCTTGTGGTGAGTACAGCTGCAGCGTATACAGCTGGGAATCCTAGTATACTTCAAGATTAATCATAGCAAGCGGCTTGTTTACATTTTAAATGAGAAGAAACATATCTCACTGTGTAATTGGTGTGAGTGTTTAATTGAAAGTTACAGTTGAAATGGTATCGCTACATACAACCATCCACCCCTTTCCCTCTTTAATCTACTCTTGTCCTTAATCCAGCTCCTCTGGCTCTCGATGGGAAATCCACTGCGGCTCAGAGCCAGGTCTACACACACAACCCAGTCTCTCTCTCTCTCTCTATCTCTCTCTCTCTCTCTCTCTCTCTCTCTCTCTCTCTCTCACACAGGAGGCTATTTAGCCATGGGAAGTGACCACGACCCCTCAAGTAATCTTTTATGCTAACAATTGATTACAATGTAATATTTCGACACATTTTTTACATTTTCAATGTAAATACTTTCCACAATATCATACTTTTTGTATCTTTTGTGTGTAGGTTAAGAGCTCTTTTTGCAGCCTCTGCAACTTGATGCGTTTCCTGCAAACTAAATGATTGTTTTGTGTTCTTGCAGATCATGTGAAAGGGTCAGGGTTCAGTATATTATAAAGGAAATTCATTTTAACAATGTTAAACGTGCTACTGTTAGTCTGTCATAGATTTGTCCCGCACAGACTCCCTGTGTTTGTGTGCAGTGTGCAGTGTTGGGCAAGTTACTTCCAAAATGTAATATATTACATACTTATTACTGTCTTTTTAAAGTAATAAGTTACATTACAATATTACTGTCTCTGAAATGTAATGAGTTACACTACTTTTATATTACTTTTGAGTTACTTTCACCAAAATAACCGCAAAATAATGGCTAGGTATTTTAAATGCTAAAATGTAGTTTAGTGCAGCTCATTATACATCCAGTGAAAGGAAATGTGGTATTGCATAACAACTGTGTAGGCCATTAAGGCTACTAACAACTTTTATTACACAGCTTAGTTGAATACTCGATTCTGATTGCAAATTCTACATAAAAGTATACAGTAGTACAGACCACTGTCAAGGACTATAATGAAGGTCGCTAAGGAGGATCAAGAAAGAGAAAGGAAAAGAGGTTAAAAGACGGAGCGCTGGACTTCAGATAAATCACCAGAAGAAGACAGAGAGGAAGTAAACAATAACAGGACACGGAATGGGCTCAGTATTTTGTTTATTATATGGCCATGTACAGGCCCGGTTGCAGAACAAAATGACTCAGGGATTACAGGGGACGCAGCAGTAGTAGGTTTACGTGAGCAATAGTGGCCGGCAACAGCAATGAAAAATAGCATTGATGGTCCCCAATAATAATAATATAATAATAATACATTTGATTTATATAGCACACTTTAAAGACATACATCATCTCAAGGTGCTTCACAAAGCTATAAGGAAAATAAGTAAAAAGATATCTAAAGGAGCATATTGGATAAAATATGGCAGTATAAAAAATAAAAATAAAAGGTTAAGAGCATAAAAGGTTTAAAAAATAAATACAGTAAAGGACAGTCAGTAATGCGGTGTGGAACAGGTGGGTCTTGAGGCATTTCCTAAAAACTGAGAGTGATGCCGTGGTCCGTATGTTCTCTGGAAGCTCATTCCACAGACGTGGACCCAGGGAGGAGAAAGCATGGTTTCCCATGGTGACCAGTTTTGTCCGCGGAACAGCCAGGAGCTGTCTGACCTGAGTGTGCGTGAGGTATGGGAATGTTTTCTGGTTAGCAGTTCCTGTAGGTAGGTGGGGCCAGTGTGGTTGATGGCGTTGAAGACCATTATGAGGACTTTGTAGTTGATCCGGTGTGTTACAGGGAGCCAGTGGAGTGAGTGAAGGATGGGGAAGGATGGTGATGTGCTCTGATTTGCTTGTTTTTGTGAGTATTCGGGCGGCACAGTTTTGTACATATTGTAGTCTCTGAGTGGTTTTTAATGGAATGCCTGCAAGCAGAGAATTGCAGTAGTCAATGCGGGAGGTGATGAAGGCATCCGGTTTGGTGAGGGAGTGTCGCATATTGGAGATGTTTCTCAGGTGGTAGTATGAGGCTTGGCAGACCGTCTTTATGTGTGCTTGGAATGAAAGGGATGAGTCCAGTTTCACACCAAGGCTCGTTACAAGTGGGGAGAGGGGAATGGAGTGGCCATTGATAATGATATGGGGGATATCAGTTGTTTGTGTTTGATGTGGTGTTCCAATCAGAATGGCCTCTGATTTGCTGCTATTCAGTTGGAGGGAGTTGTTGCTCATCCAGTGGTGTATGTGTTCCAGGCATCTTGAGATATTTGAAAGTGCCAGATGTTTATCCGGGGCAGTATGGAAATAAATCTGTGTGTCATCAGCATATGTGTGGAAGCTGATGTTATGGCTCCTCAGTATTTGTCCCAGGGGCAACATGTACATTAAAAAGAGCAGTGGCCCAAGGACTGACCCTTGGGGTACACCAGAGGTGACACAGTGTATGTTGGAGGTGCTTTTTCCAAGACGGACATATTCCTGTCTTCCTGTGAGGTACGAGTGGAAAAAGGCCAGAGCCTTGCCAGCGATTCCCACCTCCTGGAGTCGCCGACACATGATGCGATGGTCAACAGTGTCAAATGCTGCACTTAAGTCCAGCAAGATGAGTAGGCTTGGGGAACCAGAGTCAGCCGCCACCAGCAGGTCATTTAGAACCCTGACCAGAGCTGTTTCAGTGCTGTGAGCTGGTCTGAAACCAGACTGGAAAGTTTCATAGAGCTCATGAGTATGGAGATGGTCGTGAAGCTGAAGGGCAACAACTTTTTCCAGAACTTTTGCTCGAAAAGGCAGGTTTGAGATGGGGCGGTCATTTGAGAGTACCTCAGGATCCAGGTTGTGCTTCTTCAAGACAGGTCTGATGGCTGCCAGCTTGAGGGAGTGGGGGACCTCACCACTCAACAGGGATTTGTTAATTATGATGATGGCAGTTGGAATAATGGATGGAGAGCAGGTTTTCACTAGGGAGGTGGGGATAGGATTAGTGCTGCATACCTGGACTCACATTCAGGTTCAGGTCCGGACTCAAGTCCTGTCACAAACGAGCTGAGGACCAAAATGCAACACACGGGAAACCAGGGATAGTCGGCAACCAGCTTTATTGAAGGCAATAGGCTGGACAAAACGACAGATAGTAGGCAAAGGGCTGGTCGGGGACAGGCGAGGGTTCCAGGAGAAAGCAAGACGGGAGTCGCAGGAACAGAACGGGTCAGGGAGCAGGCGAGGCAGGCTGGGTCAGGGACAGGCAGGATCGAAACCGGGAGAGCAATCTGGAGGGTAATGCGGGAAAGACTGGCATGCTGCAAAGTACGATCTGGCACTGAGGTAAAAGTGAAGTGAGCCTAAATACTAATGGAGCTGATGGGTGTAACAGAGTGAGAGAGAGAGACAGGGTGTACCAGGTGAGTAAGGAACGTTAATGCAGAACATAGGTGAGTGAGAAAGCAGACTGTGACAAGTCCAGAGGTTCAGGTTCAGGGGCCTCATTTATAAAGGGATATACGCTCAAAAAATGGCGTACGGCAGTTTCTACGCAATGTTTGCGATTTATAAAATACTAACTTGACGGGAAAACGTGCGGTCCTCCACGCAAACTCTAACCCATGCGTACGCACTTAGCACAAAAACGGGAGAGACGAGAAACTGCGACACCTTTGGCAGAAGGAAGAATGGAGAGAAATATGTGGAAATAATACCATAAATAAAATGTTACCTCTCATTTATCATATATGAAGAATTCATTTTCAAACATTGATTAAAGCCAATCTTAAAATGATTTAAAAAACGCCTGTTTGACACTCCTCAGTGCACACAAAAACATAACTGGGAGAAATAAATAAATACGGATATGTTATTTAAAACCACCTCGAATATGTTGTGTTAATGTTATGAAATGTTTTCTCATAAATGATGAGGTAAGCAGGAGGACAGAATTACGTCTAAACTGATGCCGTTTTGCATTTCTATAGGTTGTAGATACGAGCATGGTTTTATATGTTTAATACATGTTTAATCGTATGCCGTTTGCCAAGACTTGAAAGAGAGCACCATATGTGGTAAAAAATTGTACAGCTAATATAACACAACACATTAGTTGTATTTCCTTTAACTGGTGGATATAGAGTTGCTGCTGAGGGGTGGGGTGGGGTGGGGGGGGGGGGGGGGGTTGAGATGCACAGGCTGCAGTGGAGACGCTGCGCACAGCTGATCGCTTGGATACAAACCGCCAAATACAAAAAAATAATTTAGATCCAGCCGTCATGACTCCACTCCGGAGGGATTCCCCGATCATTTCTTACAGTTTCTCATCAAGTCCCCGGTACAAACACACTGCCTGAGGAAGGCTATGTGTATTTTTTTTGTCATTAACCTTTTTCGGACCACTTATTTATTTATTTTGGTGACGATCCGACCTCCATGCTGCTAGTCTAGTTCAAACTGCATCCACCAAACAATATGATTTATCTCGACCTCCCCAAAATAACCAAAATCTCACACGATGTGAGATGTTTTTTTTAGCTGTTCTGTCGTAATTTCCTGCGATCTTCTCCATGCAGTCAGTCAAAATGAATGAATGAAAGGGCGTTTCATTGACTATTTATAGGCAAACATGGGCGTTAAGTGAAGCCCGCAAAAGCTGCACCGCATTTCGAGTCGGTTGTGATTTATAAAGGGAAACCGGCGTAGGAAGTGCCATACGCACTTTCGCCGGTACGCAATGTTTGGTGAATCGGAAAGTGGCGGAAAATGTATGGACCTATTTTTCGGATTTCTACTACGTAAGCAACCTTCCCACGTCAATCCTACGCACAGCGTTATACATGAGGCCCCAGGTCCGGACTTATAAGTCCGGACCTGAACCCATGGCTTGTGTCAAGTTGTGTGAGTAACTAAAGTTAACTTATTGTCAGCTAATTATCAATTGAAAATAAACTCATAATCAACTCAAATTCAAACTCGTCAGGTTTATTGTGCTCCTTTCCAACTTGTGTCTACATTTCTCTACAAAGTACAAATGTAAAAAAAACACTTTTTGCCACTTAGTCTACAAATGACTTATGACAGCAACTACAGTGAACTACTACAAAGTTCAAACATATATTACTTGTTATTTATTACGTGTTACTTTAAACTAAAGTAACCAAGTAACCCAGTAACCCTGAGCTGACTGAGCCTAAATCCCTAAAACTTTGCTGAAAGGTAGAGTGTAGGGTAGACTATACGCATTACACTGTTACACACCTACTATGCAGTATACACTGTAGTGACTACTACTCGACCACGCTGTCCACTATGTCTAAGCCAGAGGTCTGCAACCTTTTTGACCAAAAGAGCCATTTTGCTCCTTTTTCCCAAAAAAATTTTTTGTCTTGAGCCGCAAAACATATTTCTTAGCTTGATAGCTAATAAAGTTGTATTTATTGTTATATCAGACAAAAACTACAGTTTTTTTGCATTTATTAGGCTATTTATTACATTATATACAACTGTTAACCTCTAATAAGAAACAAAGATCTCCTATAAGGAGAATTAAAAATAATACACAGGCCTACTTTAAAATAAATTAAACACAGCACTTGGGGAGTCCTCTGCACATTTGAAGGAAAAAAAATATTATTAAAATGGGCCCACTTTGAAAAAAATAAAACATATAGCTGCACCCTAAAAATAGTTAAAGATAGGGTAGGTAAGAATGGAGAAACCAGCTCGAGTGCGCTAGAATTTGAAAATACACAACCGGAAAAAATATGCCTCTTCCTTCAGACTTCCTCACAGAGCCCCTCCTCCAACACACACGAACGCCCACATGACCAATGAGGGAACGAGATAAATGTGCACGGATGGAAGGATGACAGGCTGACAGGAAGGTAGGCCATCCAGTTATTTTAGCCGGGCCGGCTCAGATGATTGGTCGTGCTTTTTACAGCGCTAATGCTTCCACAGATTAATTTTTGTATGTATTTATTGTAAAAGCATTTAATATATTCATTGCTATCGGGATGTTAAGAGCATTCCATGGAATATAACAAAAAGTGTTTTCTGAAATAAATTACATACCCCATTGAATTATGACTGAAGATCGTCAGCTGTCTTCCTCTCCGTTTTGTTCCCGTTGTTTCTCGATACGTAAAGGCTGCAGTGCAGCACCTTTGACAACTTCTCTCTACATATCAAACATACCGGTAAACCAGCATCGTTTGCTGTGAAAGCATATAACTCTGTCCACACAGAATTAATTCCTGTGTTCCTCCGGTACTTTTCTTTGATTTATCCATAGTTCGCTCATCGAGCCGGGGGTCAGGTTATTCACCCGCAGGAAAAGGCGCTCGCGCGGGACCGTAGCAGGATGTGACACATATTTTAGTTGACCTAATTAAAACCGTTTTGTTTTTTATTTATGTGTCACAGTATCACCTCAAAATACAAGATACGAAACATTTTCAAACATGCAACAAAATATAAATAGTCCTACAAATACTTTTATTTTATTTCCTTCTTATTTTTTGTCTAAGCTCAAGGGAGCCAGAGCAGAGGGCTTAAAGGGCCGCATGCGGCCCAAGGGCCGCGGGTTGCCGACCCCTGGTCTAAGCCAATCACATCGCTAGCTTCCCTTGACGTCACACAGATCTCGCGAGCAGTTGCGATATCTTGCGAGACTTCGTGAGTTCAGTAATGGCCGCCATATCAGAAGCCGACACGATGTTTTTCGTCTTTTCTCAGCGCAAATTTCTCGATCTATGGAAGGTTTTAGATGGTTTAGAACAAAAAGGAGAATATACGTAAGTGCTAGTTTTTTTGCGAGTCCAAGTACCAGTTCCCGACGTTCCGGTTTTAACCGGACTTGAACCGAAACATTTTACAAGTCCAGTACCGGTTCGGCGTTCCGGTACACAGTACTAGAGAGAATATGGTAGAAAGCTTCACATTTTAAAAAATAAATATATTTTGCAATTTTTTTCTGCTTTACATCTTGTCCATTAAAGTGCTATATTGTTCAGGTTCAATTACGAAACTATTAAATTACGGGTTTGAGTGCGACCATATTAATTTGTGAATAAATTATTTGTAAATAATAATTAGAAGCTGAGTAATCGGCTGCGGAGCAAGCTGCTGACGTATGTGCTCAGTGGGCGGAGTTACAGAGACAAACATAACTTTTTTCTTATTTCTTAACATGATTGAGATTTATAGAACGTACACCCCTCAAGATTAACATAGTTCTACATGATTGATTCATGCTTCGACGAGAAACATGAATAAATTAGGTTACATATATTAAATGCATATTTGTAAATTGAACAACCCCACTTTCCCCTTTTTTTCAGCCACTTACTGTAGTGTGACAGTCATTTAGTCACTGCTGCTCTGTTACTAAAGATGGTTATGTCAGTTAGTGCAGAGCATTTTACAACACCTCAAAAATGTCTGCAGAGATTTCTATGAAATGATCTGTAGTTGTCTACATTGCTGAGAAACCTTCCATGAAATGTTCCATGATTCCTCATGGTGGTCCCCAGACTATGATACCTAGAAACATTACTGTAGTTTGAACAATATATAAGCCTGATGATTACTGTTGACCACTGATCTTTCACCTTGGTACCACTGTGAAGGTAAAAATAATAAAAAAAGACAAAATTCCCTAATGAATTGCAGGTTTGAGGGCCTAAATAGGTTCAAAAACGTTGAATTCAAAAAATGCAAACCTAGTTTAAATGTATGTAAAATAGGGTTTGTGCATATTTGTGTGGCAAAATGGCTCAACATCACCGCCTAGAAGGCTGCCCCTATATATTTCAATATTTTACAGGTATGAAATGCAGTGGTTATAACACATGAGATAACCAAAAAAGATACATTTGAGCGAGACATGAAACCAAGAGGAAGTCGGCTAGTTTTAATTTTATGCTGTTTTTTTGACCATTTCTGGGTTTTGTATTTGAATGAAATCTCCTACAGATTTAATTGGATAGACTTCAAATTCAGACTTGTACACTTGAAATATAACAGAGCTGCTTGAGTTTTGTTAATCATTTTACCTACTTCAAACGATGAAAGAAACGTTCAAAGATCTCAGCTTTTGGTGGTTACCATGTTATATTTCACCAATAGACCCACTTTAGTAGAGACATAAATAGACTAAAACGAAGGTCCTGCGATCTGAAATGGAAAACCATTTCTCCATCATTGTTTGCAGTAGATAAAGAACGGCGCAGTATGCACGTCTCATTGTGCATATTTTGAAACCAGCAGTCATGCCCTGACAAAAGCCGCACTGAGATTGTTTATAGAAGGCTCTCATGGATGAAATGTTTTTGTGATATAAAATAGATTGTGTTTGTGTGTGTGGGCGATGGAACAAATTATCATTGTGTATGCATTTGCCCGCATGTCTGTGTGTGTGTGTGTGTAGTAAGGCATGTGTATTCATGCACGTGAGTTTACACAGCTGTCAAATAGCGGGCAGCAGCATAGACATGTATTGTTTGTGCTGCTTTACCTGCCTTTGGCAATGAAAGAGGCTGTGATAAAAAGCCAATTGTGCAGTTAGATTCAAACATTCACATCATCATTATGGATTTGGCTGCTAAACGCAAACAAATTGCTTGTTGAAGTGTGAACACATTAAAACAACTATAGCTGTCCCCTTTGATGAAAAGGACAACAAAAGAAAATATGTTAACCACAAAAAACCACAGCGGTGTAATCACTCCCGGGTCTAATTTTAGAGGATATCCTTTTTGTGAACAAAGACATCTCTCAGTGGATCTGGGTTGAGCCACAGTCGAAGCTCCACGGTCTCCTGAGAAAGGGTGGATTGGGAAAAGATGGAGCAGAAGAAGGCGATATGAGAGCTCATGGCCAGAAAACACTAAGCTAGTCAGAGAATTATGTGCTGCAAATAGACAATTACATTTTTCATGCAATATAAAATAAATAAACACTACGAGAATGTCTGAAATATCTTAGATTACCATTAAGATAAAGGATTGGGCAACCATTCAGACCGGTGCACCTTTAGCTGTTGAATTAGCTGTTATTAAAGATCTGCCTCCACTTCACAGAAGAAAATAACGTTTAAATCCTCTCAGGAGCATGAAGGTGTTCAGCAGGGCCGGACTGGGACCATAGGTCAGGCCGGGAATTATACACCCAGCCAGGCCACTAACAGTTTTTTGGGGCGCTTTGCTGGATGTATCGTCAATATTTACAACGTTGCTACCGGTATAGTGATAGTCCTACACACTGAAAAAAAGGGGAAAGTGGGGTTGTTCAATTTGCAAATATGCAGTTAATATATGAGACATCATTTATTCATGTTTCTCGTCGAAACATGAATCAATCATGTAGAACTATTTTAATCTTGAGGGCTGTACGTTCTATAAATCTCAATCATGTTAAGAAATAAGAAAAAAGTTATGTTTATCTCTGTAACTCCGCCCACTGAGCACATACGTCAGCAGCTTGCTCTGTAGCCGATTACTCAGCTTCTAATTATTATTTAAAAATATTTTATTCACAAATTAATATGGTCGGACTCAAACCCGTATTTTAATAGTTTTGTAATTGAACCTGAACAATATGGCACTTTAATGGACAAGAGGTCAAGCAGAAATTGCAAAATATATTTATTTTTAAAAATTTGAAGCTTTTTCTTTTTTAAACAAAGGAGGGGGGGAGGGGTTCTACCATATTTTCTTCCCGCATCGGAGGAGTAAACTGGTTCTGTCCCGAGAACATCTCTACAAGGTAAAAGTTATTTAAAGTTATTTAATGTCATCAAATATTCGTCATAGTTACAGGTTATTGTAATAGATAAGAAACAAAAGAAATTGAACACTATGTAGCGAGGACTTGTACTTGCCTTTAGCAAAAAACACCATGCAAAGAATCCCGTGCACCTCTCACAAGCATTGTCACTACTCAACCCTTTGAACTGGTGTCAATAGACTTTCTTCATTTGGACAAATGCAGCGGCGGCTATGAGTACATACTGGTAATCGTTGACCATTTCACTCGTTTCGCCCAGGCTTACGCCACCACTTCCAAGTCTGGCAAAACTGTTGCTGATCGCATATTTAATGATTATGCTCTCAAGTTTGGTCTACCAACACGTATACATCACGACCAAGATGGCGAATTTGAGAACCAGCTTTTTGTCCTGCTGAAAAATAACTGGTGTACTTGGGTCACGAACAAAACCATATCATCCTCAAGGAAATGGGCAAGTTGAGTGTTTCAATCGAACACTGCTACAGATGTTAAAGACACTTACTGATAAACAGAAGATAAACTGGAAGGAATCGTTAAACAAGCTGATCTATGCATACAACTGCACACGTTGTGAGGTAACAGGCTTCTCCCCTTTTTACCTTCTGTTTGGAAGATCCCCAAGGTTACCCATTGACCTACTGTTTGGTCTATCATCTGAAACAGGAAAAACAGACCATCGAACATACATGGAGAAATGGAAAAGGGAGATGCAAGACGCGTACGAAATAGTGCAGGAGAATGCAAAGAAGTCAAGAGAAAGAAGTAAAAGACATTATGATGGAAAAGTGAGAAGCTCCATGCTGTACCCCGGTGATCGTGTCCTTGTTCGAAACCTGACACAGAGAGGAGGCACTGGAAAGCTTTGTAACCATTGGGAAGAGAACATCCACTCTGTAATCCGCCAGGTCGGAGAAGACATTCCAGTTTATGAAATCAGACCTGAGCAGGGAAGAGGAAGATCGAGAATAATGCATCGCAATCTGTTGCTACCTTGTGATCACTAACATCTGGAAATTCAGCCAAAGAGAGTGTCCAAGCAAAAGAATGAAAGAAGGATGACAGAGACAGCTGCTGAAGACACAGCTCGGGAACAGGAAGACGACGAAGAGGATTTTGAGTACTACTACAAGCCAGTAGAACATTCTCAAAGGCCCTTTATTGATGTAACCATGGAGCAGTCTAACACACAAGATGGTGCTGAACAGAACACACCAGTGTTGAGTACAGATGAGCCAGTGGTTAAAGAGATGCCTATAACAAACGCACAAGAGTCTGATACACAGCAAGAAGATGTGCTGCCAGAGGAAAATTGTGAGTGTGGAGATGTTCAACCAGTTGAGGAAGCACAGAATGAGAACCCAACATCCCCATACTCAGATACAGGTGGAGATGAAAGGGAGCAAAGAGATGATCTACCAAGGAGGGAAAGGCGAGCCCCTAGATTCTTCACTTATGATCAACTTGGGACTCCAACATGCTATAGCGCAGCACATGCTAATGGAATGCTTTGCCAGTATCAACCAAGTTTATTTAGGGAAGGTCAACTAGTGACAATGTGGACAAATCCATTTCAAGCTGCCCAACCATTATATGTGCAGGGATACTAGGCATAAAACAGATATGGACAGTGTATTATAGAGAATGGTAGGACTGAGACCGTTTGACACAAACAGAAACAGTAGTTCAGTAGATTTATTGTGTTCATGCCAAAATGAATCACTTTATTGACACACCCCAAGATCAAATTGAACATTCCAGGTTTAAAACCTTTAGTTTATGGATTTTGAGATGTCGGGACGACATTAAATTTAGCAGGGGAGTGTGTAATAGATTGTTTTCGTAACATTGACAATATTTTAACTTTTACCTTTGACCTTTGTTAATGTAGTTTAATTGTAGGATGTTTGGAAAGGATGAGAAGGTATTCTGTCTGCGCTTGTTTGTGTTCGTTTTGGAGACGTGTGATCTGTTAAACTGTGATTGACTAGATGGCCTTGATCTGGGAGACGGAGATCGATTGCTCTTGTCTCCGCCCACATATCTGGAGGGTTTCGCCATACTTTCCTCACTCGAGTAAAGTACCGGAGAATGAAACCTAACTTTGACTCTTGTCAAAATTCTTCCCTTCTATCAGGTATGTAGATAGTACAAAACCATAACAAATTGGGCCAAACTATAACATAACATGTGTAAGGAGTGTTTTAAAGTCGTTGTGTGAAATATTGAGTGTGTTATTATTACATTTTATCAGCTTGGGCTGATGTGTGTGATAGCCGAGAATGTGCGTAGTAACTGCGTAGCACGCATTTGCCACCATCTTGTGTATTGTGTATGTAATATGTTGTCTTTATATTTTAGTTAAATAATTCTGTGAGGGTTTTGCTATGTTTTCAATTATATTATCTTATCAATGATATTTTGGTAATTAA
Organism: Notothenia rossii; assembly: GCF_949606895.1. Classification (NCBI taxonomy): domain Eukaryota; kingdom Metazoa; phylum Chordata; class Actinopteri; order Perciformes; family Nototheniidae; genus Notothenia; species Notothenia rossii. Next base: position 41,118,122 of record NC_136902.1, read on the forward strand.
GGAGTCTCATGATTGAAATACAGTGTTAATAGCCAAGTTGTATGTGCTATTGAAAGGTGTTAAATTTGCCGCCATCTTGTGTATTGTGTATGGACACAGTTATATGTAATATGTTGTCAATTATATAATCTTATCAATGATATTGTGGTAATTAAGAAGTTTCATGATTGAAATACAGTGTTAATAGCCAAGTTGTATGTGCTATTGAAAGGTGTTGCATTGACAGGATGAAACCTAACTTTGACTCTTGTCAAAATTCTTCCTTTTTATCAGGGGCGTAACATTTGGGGGCTTGTCCAGGATGAATGTGACGAGGGCCAGCTGTTCCAGATAGATATCCCCGATCATCATTCAACCCATCTTCACTACAAATAGGGTGGACAACGACATGTGGTGGTTCAATAGCTACGGAGAGGGACTTGTATACAATCTGAGGTCAACTACGGGTGCCAGGAGAGTTACGCTGTCTCGTCTGCAAAGTGAAGGTTCTACATTACACTGACAATGTCCACAGGAAAAGAGATTGAAATTGACTCCTCAGCGCTAGAAGACTTGAAGCTAGAAGTTGGTGGTAAACTGTACACACTGACAAGGGATTATTTGATTGAAGTGTGTGATTTCCTAACTATTACCGGGTCAACTTTTGAGTATCAGGTAAAAGCCGTTCGTCTCTCATCTCACATGTTACAATGCACTTAGAGAGAGAAGAGCTCAGTGAACTTGAGGATCAGGGTATGGCAGAGCTACTTGTTCTAAAAGATAAAATAGTTGAGTTACAACTGGCTGCTTTATTAAGAGAAGATAACAGAGACAAAGAGCAGAGTTCAGGTGACAAACAGACAGACGTGGTGCAGGAACATGTCATACAGCCGTCAGAGAGAGAAAGTTTGCTTAAAGAGATAGAGAAACTACAGTCAGCCTTAGCGTTTTCACTACAGGCAAAACCAGAGCAGGCAAAACCAGAGCAAAACCAGAGCAGAACCGTCAGAGAGAGAAAGTTTGCTTAAAGAGATAGAGAAACTACAGTCAGCCTTAGCGTTTTCACTACAGGCAAAACCAGAGCAGACCAGTGGGGCCCAAAGGTTAGTGAGTGGGGAAGGTAAAATCAACCTGACTTTACCTACCTTGAGGAGGATACTCAGGTCCCATTACCAAGAAAAAGGAGCAACATAACTGTACAAATAACTGACCTCAGAGGTCCAAAATAACAAGGAGACTCCACAAAACTTCCTGATCCGCACTCTGGATTTAAGACAGAAAATTCTGTTTGTTTCACAGGAGGCCGAATCTGGTCTAAGATATGATCCTGTCCTCCTAAAGAGTATGTTTCCCCACACTGTTCTCACAGGCCTGCAAAAGGACAACATTGAAAGTGATCTTCAGCCGTATTTGCAACAGACAAAATCAGGTGATGAGCTGATAAAAAGAAACTACTTACCCAGCAGCAGCCAACCGCTGTGCACTCAGCTCAATCCAGCGAGACAACTGCAGAGAAAAAGGAAAAAAATACTAATCCAGACCAAAACAGCAGATTTCAGCCTGATGTTCTGAGTGGACTGAAAGAAATGCAGTCTGATATGGCATTACTGAAAAACATAGGCGCTGAAGTTGCACAAATCAGAGAGTCAATGCGACAGCCTAACCAAGCACAGCCACAGTATTTCACCTCACCTATACCACAAGAATGCATCCCCCCTCCTCAGTTCCAGTATCCACGGCAAAACCGCTGGCCACCCCCAGGACCAGGGCAGAGAGGCGAGACAGCCCAATGCCAAAGAGGGTTTGCACCACAACACAACTTCTCTGGGCCAAGTCGTGCACGTTTAAGAAAATGTTTTGGCTGCAAGCAAAATGGAAGTGAGTATTGCACCCATTGCTACAGGTGTGGTAGTAGTGAACATTTTCTCGCAGGTTGCAGGCTGAGAGGAAACGGACCAGACAGAGAGGTCCCTTTAAACGAAACAGGGTTACCCCCACTGGACAGGGAGTAACCAACAACAGTGTAATGTCCCAACAGAATTGCTCATACTGTGGTGTCCCTGAAAACGGACAGAAATTCAGAAAATGTGCATCGTGTAAAGAAGACAATTACTGCTCTAAAACCTTTCAAACTGAACATTGGCCAAAACATTACAAAAAATGCAAGCAGCCCCCTCACACACATGTTAATCAGTGCTCTCAACCAAGTGCAAGCAAAGCCCACACCAGAAAAGAGGACAGCCATTCTCGTCTTGTGGCGTTGGTAGGAAAAAGGTGTATAGTTGAGTTCTACATCCAAGACCGTAAAACTAAAGCATTGTGGGATACAGGCTCCCAAGTCTGCATTGTTGATGAAAAATGGAAAAAGAGACATTTGCCACATGAGAAGCTAAGAGATGTTTTAGAGTTACTGGATGCACCGGATAATTTGAACATCACTGCTGCTAACGGAGAGAGCATGCCTTACAAGGGCTACATTGAGGTAACTTTTGGATTAGCTGCAGAAGGAGCTGATCCCAAAGAACTTATTGTCCCAATGCTAGTGATGAAAGGCAGATCTCTCTCACAGCCTATTCTAGGCTATAATGTCATTGAGCAAATAGTGAAAACCAGGACTTCAGAACAAATGGATGTTAGAAGAAGAGAGCAGTTGCAGGGGACTTTAACAGCAGCTATTCCCAGTCTTGAGAAAAATAATGTCACAGCCTTCATTGACCTAGTGAATACAGAACAGTCATGTGACTATATGGTAAAAACCACAAAAGGGAGAGTCATGGTTCCTAAACACTCTTCTGTTCAAATTAACTGTAAAGTACAGACACAGCCACTGAAGAAAGACACTACCCTCATCTTCGAGCCTGACATACATCCTCAGTGGGCTGAAGGCCTTGAGTTTTGTGATACATTGGTGATGCTTAAAAGTGGTGCTTCACCTTACATTATTCTCGATGTGCAAAACCCCACCGATCACGATATTGAGTTGGCAGGAAGAACTGTTGTGGGCAGAGTGCAGCAAGTCCTGGCTGTGTATCCAACTACAGTGTTAGAGAAACCAAATCAGCATCCTCCAGTGTCAGTCAATCAAGTGAATGCAAAGAGTGAACATGATGCTGACATTCCATGGAATCCACCAATTAACCTGAGTCATCTAAGTGAAACCGAGAAAGTAATGGTGCAAGATATGCTTCGTGAGGAATGTTCATCTTTTTAGAAGTCAGATGGTGATATTGGATGTATTGAGAAGCTGAAGTTGAGCATATCACTTACAGACACAGATCCTGTAGCACGAACGTACGTGTCTGTACCAAAGCCACTATATAAGGAGATGAAAGACTATCTACATAACCTTATTGCACAAGGATGGGTAAAGAAATCCAGCTCACCATATGCCTCACCTGTTGTCTGTGTAAGAAAAAAAGATGGCACCTTACTTCTTTGCATAGATTACAGAGAGTTAAACAAAAAGACACACCCTGACAGACAACCGATACCCCGAGTGCAGGACATCCTTGACAGTCTTGGCGGTCATACTTGGTTTTCATTGTTAGACCAAGGGAAGGCCTACCATCAGGGTTTTATAGATGAAGACAGCAGACCTTTAACTGCATTTGTGACGCCGTGGGGCGTGTATGAATGGATAAGAATTCCATTTGGGCTGATGAATGCACCAGCAGCCTTTCAACGGTGCATGCAAGAGTGTTTAGAAGAAGTGTGAGACAACATCTGCATCCCCTATTTGGATGACACACTTGTGTACAGTCAATCGTTGGAGGACCATGTGAACCATGTCAGAAAAGTGCTACAGCTGTTGAGAGGATATGGAATCAAATTGAAGCCCAGCAAGTGTGAACTTTTCAAGTGTGAGGTTCGATATTTGGGAAGAGTTGTTTCTGCCGAAGGTAGCAAAATCGATCTAGCTGACACAATCGCTGTGAGAGAATTGAAAGATAAGAGACCGAAAAATGTGGGAGAGCTTCGAGCTATCATGGGCTTGCTAAGCTACTACAGACAATACATACAGAACTTTTCCCGAATTGCTGGACCACTTTATGACTTGTTGAAAGGTACAGCAGAAGACAGTAATGTCACAGATAGCAGGAAAAAAAAGATGAGTCACAGAAAAAAAGAAAGTGCCATCACACAAACCAATCGTGTCGACTGAAGAACATCAATGCATCATGGAACGGCTAATAGATTGTCTGGTTGAGCCCCGAGTCCTCAGGTTCCCTGACTTCTCACTGCCATTTGTCCTCCATACAGATGCGTCAAACCAAGGTCTTGGCGCAGTCCTATACCAACAACAGGATGGTAAACTCCTTGTGATCGCCTACGGTTCCCGGACACTGACAGCCTCTGAACGAAATTACCATCTCGACTCAGGAAAAATTGGAATTTCTCGCATTAAAGTGGGCAGTAACAGAAAAATTCAGAGACTATTTGTACTATGCGCCTACATTTACTGTATACAGTGATAATAATCCACTTACCTATGTCCTGTCGAGTGCCAAGCTTAATGCAACTGGATATAGATGGGTAGCAGAGCTTGCCGACTTTCACTTTAACATTCGATACCGTCCAGGGAAAGAGAATGTGGATGCTGACAGTCTATCAAGGATGCCTGTAAATGTTGAAGAGATGTTGAACAAATGTACTGAAGAGCTCCCATCAGACTGTGTGGCAGCTACAGCCCAAGCAGTCGAGACTCAAGACTCAAGCTTATCGTTGGTCTGCCCAGTACTTACCACTCTCCAATGTTCATCAGTGAGTGAAGCAGCGTATAAATCATTTTCAGTTCCTGAAATAAGAAAAGCGCAGGAAGATGACAAAAACATTGGTCCAGTGATGCAGTGTAAACTGAGGGACAAAAATCCAGATAGACATGAATTTCATGCATTGAGTAAACAAAGCAAGTGCCTTCTCCACGAATGGGAAAGACTCCATATCAATGACGATGGCATTCTTCGCAGGAAGACAGTTAACAAAACACAGCTTGTATTACCTGAGAGGCATACAATCACTGTAATGAAAGAGTTGCATGATGAGATGGGCCATCAAGGCATTGATCGTACAACATAATTAATTAGAGACAGATTATTTTGGCCATTCATGCAAAAAGAAATTGAACACTATGTAGCGAGGACTTGTACTTGCCTTAAGCAAAAAACACTATGCAAAGAATCCCATGCACCTCTCACAAGCATTGTCACTAGTCAACCCTTTGAACTGGTGTCAATAGACTTTCTTCCTTTGGACAAATGCAGCGGCGGCTATGAGTACATACTGGTAATCGTTGACCATTTCACTCGTTTCGCCCAGACTTACGCCACCACTTCCAAGTCTGGCAAAACTGTTGCTGATCGCATATTTAATGATTATGCTCTCAAGTTTGGTCTACCAACACGAATACATCCCAACCAAGGTGGCGAATTTGAGAACCAGCTTTTTGCCCTGCTGAAAAAGAACTGTGGTGTACTTGGGTCGCGAACAACACCATATCATCCTCAAGGAAATGGGCAAGTTGAGTGTTTCAATCGAACACTGCTACAGATGTTAAAGACACTTACTGATAAACAGAAGACAAACTGGAAGAAATCGTTAAACAAGCTGATCTATGCATACAACTGCACACGTTGTGAGGTAACAGGCTTCTCCCCTTTTTACCTTCTGTTTGGAAGATCCCCAAGGTTACCCATTGACCTACTGTTTGGTCTATCATCTGAAACAGGAAAAACAGACCATCGAACATACATGGAGAAATGGAAAAGGGAGATGCAAGACGCGTACAAAATAGTGTAGGAGAATGCAAAGAAGTCAAGAGAAAGAAGTAAAAGACATTATGATGGAAAAGTGAGAAGCTCCATGCTGTACCCCGGTGATCGTGTCCTTGTTCGAAACCTGACACAGAGAGGAGGCACTGGAAAGCGTTTTAACCATTGGGAAGAGAACATCCACTCTGTAATCCGCCAAGTCGGAGAAGACATTCCAGTTTATGAAATCAGACCTGAGCAGGGAAGAGGAAGATCGAGAATAATGCATCGCAATCTGTTGCTACCTTGTGATCACTAACATCTGGAAATTCAGCCAAAGAGAATGTCCAAGCAAAAGAATGAAAGAGGGATGACAGAGACAGCTGCTGAAGACACTCCTCGGGAACAGGAAGACGACGAAGAGGATTTTGAGTACTACTACAAGCCAGTAGAACATTCTCAAAGGCCCTTTATTTATGTAACCATGGAGCAGTCTAACGCACAAGATGGTGCTGAACAGAACACACCAGTGTAGAGTACAGATGAGCCTGTAGTTAAAGAGATGCCTATAACAAACGCACAAGAGTCTGATACACAGCAAGAAGATGTGCTGCCAGAGGAAAATTGTGAGTGTGGAGATGTTCAACCGGTTGAGGAAGCACAGAATGAGAACCCAACATCCCCATACTCAGATTCAGGTGGAGATGAAAGGGAGCAAAGAGATGATCTACCAAGGAGGGAAAGGCGAGCCCCTAGATTCTTCACTTATGATCAACTTGGGACTCCAACATGCTATAGCGCAGCACATGCTAATGGAATGCTTTGCCAGTATCAACCAAGTTTATTTAGGGAAGGTCAACTAGTGACAATGTGGACAAATCCATTTCAAGTTGCCCAACGATTATATGTGCAGGGATACTAGGCATAAAACAGATATGGACAGTGTATTATAGAGAATGGTAGGACTGAGACCGTTTGACACAAACAGAAACAGTAGTTCAGTAGATTTATTGTGTTCATGCCAAAATGAATCACTTTATTGACACACCCCAAGATCAAATTTTACATTCCAGGTTTAAAACCTTTAGTTTATAGATTTTTAGATGTCGGGACGACATTACATTTTGCAGGGGAGTGTATAATAGATTGTTTTCGTAACATTGACAGTATTTTAACTGTTACCTTTGACCTTTGTTAATGTAGTTTAATTGTAGGATGTTTGGAAAGGATGAGAAGGTATTCTGTCTGCGCTTGTTTGTGTTCGTTTTGGAGACGTGTGATCTGTTAAACTGGGATCGACTAGATGGCCTTGATCTGGGAGACGGAGATCGATTGCTCTTGTCTCCGCCCACATATCTGGGGGGTTTCGCGCAGCGCCATATAGACTGAGAGTTACGTCATCTCCGTTCACTCCAATGGACCACTTTTTTACAGCAATGGCGGATGGTGGAGCCTCTCAATCGTTCCCCGGAAGTTAGCGCCAAGGCTAGCAGAGCTGTAGAGTTGCAGCATAATAGCCCGTTCGTGACGGACTTTTAAAGGTAAGAAGAAGTTTAAAGATTTATATTGCGGATATTATCAGTACATCCAGGGTGTCCGCGGGGTCTTAAAAAGTATTAAAAGTTGATAAATCAATTTAGCGAAAATTAAGGCTATTAAAAAGTATTAAAAAGTATTAAACGGCATTTTCCAAGGTATTAAGAAGTCCCACAGCAACGACAACATGAAAAACCCTTTAATTTACTGAAACCATAGTGGTTGAATACACAGTATTAGGAAACACTTTATACTTACTGGACATGTTATACTCATTACATACTGTATATAAAATATGACCAACAATGTGAGACAACTTTATAAAAATTCATATCACATCTGTTACTGATGCCATTTGTCATACTTTGTTAAACTCACAAATAATAAAGTTCCATAACTTCAGTTGGGAACAAAGACCACACCTTATCTCCCCAAGGCAATTTCCCATCCAATAGGTGTGCTATATAGGTGTGTATAACCAGTGCTTGAATTGGAATAAAAAAGGTGCCAGTACTCTAAATCAGCAACAAGTATTTCGCACAAAGTCATAGTATATCCTATAATGCTGGTGGGTTTGTCTCTTTACTGTATATTTTAGAAAGGCTCACTGTACTTAAACAAAATGACTCAGGGTGCATCTGAGATTAGAGGGGGTGCAGTGGTAAAGTGCTATTTTTATAAGTGGGGAGTGGACCTGACACCCTCTAGTCTAGGGGGGTCCGGGGGCATGCTCCCCCGGGAACATTTTTTTAAAAATATTGAAGTTAGATGCATCAATCTGGTGCAATTTGAGAGCAAAATCAAGAGATATATGGATACCTCTCAACATCCATAATGAAACAACTGTAAACAGATTTACTTTTTCTTTATGGATATAAAAGAAAGTAAAGCTTGACTCCTACTGGCTGGTTAAATGACTCCTCGTCCCTGAGACCACTACCAGTTTTTTGTGCCATTTTGCTGGATTTATTTGTCAATAGCATTGCTGCACAAAGTGATAGCCCTCTAGTTTAAATCTAATACCCAAAAAGAAACATATGGAGATGGGTTACTATTTAAAAAAAATTGTAAATCTATTTGGGAACAGTGGGGCCGGGCCTCAAATCCTATAGGGGGGTCCGGGGGAATGTTCCCCCGGTAAGATTTTTTTTAAAATGTTGTACTTAAATGCATCAATCTGGTGCATTTTGAGGGTGAAATAAAGAGACTACACCCATATGAAACAAAAATGTATACATTTAAATAATCATAAAATCATAAGTACATGGCCATAACCAATAACATACAATATCCAATATGAAAAAACATTGAAACTTGTTTATTTATTTGTTTTTGGTTCATTTATAGTTGTGAGTGTGTCTGGGCTCCTGAATCGGCCTCTCCTGTCTCCCTCCTCTCCCCCCTGCTCCTCTTTGAGGCAACAGCAAAGACTAGTTCTAGCTCTCAACAAGTTTATCTTACCTTTTTTCACCTAGTTAACATTTTGTTTGTATTATTCATGCATATTTTACTAATCACTACCCCCTCAAATGGAAATATGTGTTTACATAAATGGTGACCGAACCGTTTGAGACCCACTGAGATAACTTAAACTAATTTAACTATTGTTAGAAATTAAAATCAATGTTTTAATGGGGAAATGTAGTTTAAACATGCCGTCAGTTTTAATGCTCTTTTATACTGAAAAACCAGAAATTCTTGTGTACAAGCAGTTAAGCTTTTAAGCTTTTATTCTGAAAATCCTTCATCTACGGTTAGCATTTAGCATGTGGCTAATATACGATTTCCTGAAGAGGTGAATTTAGTAGCGAAATGATATGGAGTGGTGCAAACCGAAGCTACTGATTTAACACTACAACTATAGATGTCGAGATACTACCATGCTGAATATTAAATGAAGGTACAGTTTATTTGAATACATTATTGTTTACAGACGAGAGTAGCATGTGACAACATCCGGAATGACCGGAAACCAAACGAGCCGAGAAGTATTGTTTAGAGTATTGATTACAGCGTTTAGAATGTGTTAAATGAAAAGTGATGAAAGAGAATATGAGGAGAAACGGCGTGTTAAGCATATATTGAATGTGAAAAGAACCTATCCTCTGTTTAAATGCAATAACGGACATTGGAGACGAGGTGAGCCGGCTGGCGGGGAGGAGCCAGCAGACGATATATAAACAGCACCGGAGGAGAGATCCATTCTCTTCTCTTCCCTATCGACGAGCGGATCACAGCTGTTTGTCTGACTGAACAATATCATGCTTGTGTCCAACCCGCGCCTTTTTTAATTAAAGTACCCAATTGAACTTTCACAGAGACTCCATTTAGTCTCCTTTTAAAGCTTCTCTCCTGGACGGGAGAATAACGAACACAGTTAACAATCTGGTGAGTTCCCTGACGTGATCTCGCTGACCGAGGAGAGAAAACCAACTGGCTGTTTCCTGGAGACGCTTGCAGCCATTCGACACACAAGAGCTCAAATCAATCGGTAAGAAGATGCCTGTTATGACAAAGATTCTTCACTAGTTAAACTAGGCAAAGTTAGATTTGTCTGTTTGACGGCAGCCGGCTGATCCTGAAAATAGCTGTGCATTTTAATGTTAAAACAACCCAAATTGATAAAATAATCACTCTAAAACCACGAGGCGTTGTTTTGTCACAAGCAGGGTGAGTTCACACTTTCTTTTGTTCCATTAACCCTGCATGCTATTAACCACGTGTGGGTGTTGAATTTTAAATATATAGTGTGTGGACATTGTACTTCGGATAGGTGCCTTGCTGCTTTCACATAGGTGTCTCTTGTTACGTTAATAGTTATTTAGCCTATGACGTAAGGGTATATAGCCCATTTGACGATTTTTTGTTAAGATCTGGAGACATAGCGAATCGGTTAAGGGCCGAGTAAGTGAAAACCAGCGGGGCATAGTGAATCAACTCAGGGTTAAGACCGAAGTCAGTGCTTTAAAGAAAGTCCTTTTCAAGAAAGGCTTGGTTAAGGTCTAAGCCTTTATCAGTGGTTAAAACTGTTCTGTTTAAAAAAGATATTGCGGGTGGGTTACGGTAATCGGAATTACAACAGCAGTGCAGTAATAAGACGACGGTCTATTATCAGTGGCTGATAGGTCTCCATATTAGTCCCAGTTTGGCGTGTCCAAATGGCAACAGTTAACCATAGTCGACTATAAAGTCAAATATTACGTGAACAGGTTTATAGCTAGTGCGTAAGGGTTCCTAACTTTAAGTGATGATATTAATAAGATAAAGCCCATAGTCGACTATAAAGTCAAATATTACGTGAACAGGTTTATAGCTAGTGCGTAAGGGTTCCTAACTTTAAGTGATGATATCAATAAGATAAAGCCCATCTTTTTTCATAGTAAACTAGATAGAAATGTTGTTATTTTAAACTAAGTGTTGTTTTGGCTTGTATTTCAGGGTTTATAATACCACACCAGTGGTTTACTTTGTTACGGTTCGTTTAAAGATCACCTCGCCATTGTTTAAACTCCCACCTGAGAGCCGCATGGACAAATATCTTTGTCTACAGGTCAGAGTGCGAAATAATCGGGTGCCATCTTGTTTACACCCCACATGTGGAAAAACAAAGACAGGGCAATCGCCATTTCGTGAAATGCAAATTCAATTTGCTCCTTTTGCTTTGAATTTGCATTTACACAGAGCATCCACCAATTAGAAGTAGCAGAGTAGAACATTTAGCAGACTATTTTTGTAATTATGAGAAGGATACAGATTACAAGTGATGTTGTTCCCCCACACAGAAAACTATTGTGTCCACACAACTAGTGAGGTCAAGATGTGACGGAGCGACAGAGACTGGCCCAACATTTTCCAGCCAGTACATAGATAGACCCCGTCAGAAGACCGGGGCTGTGTTTAAAGGGGAACTTCATTTATTCTTAGCCAGAAGTGCAGTTTTTAATCAAACAATTATGTGATTTATGGAGTCAGATTACATTTTTCTCATAAACACAATTTTATAATCGGTCTGAAGTGTCTGTTTTAAGGCATGAGCCGCAGATTAAATAACATAACACTGATGAAGAAGTTGTAGGGTTTTTACAACAGTTTCAAGAATCAGTCTTTATTTATTTATTCTTGAGTAACTTTACTGATTTATAGTGTAGTGCGTAAGGCAATATCTCATTTGAGTGAGGGGCACCAGCCCTTCATGCAGGTCACTCTCTGTGAGAATAGTTCATATTTTCCCTCCAGTTTGGAGACAGATTATTTTATCATATGTTAGTTCAGCATTGTCAACCAATCCTCTAATCCTAAAGTTATCGAGACGCATTAGCGACACCAGGGGTATTGTTTTTCGCAGCAACGATGATGCATAATACCATGACAAAAGCCATTATTGAGACAAGTAAACTATTAGAAGTGCTAATGGGAAATGTTTTGTGAATATGCATTTATGCCATCAGAAAGCCATACATCATATGATATTTTTGTACGCCTTGTGGGTACACGGAGAATTTATATTTATTTAATGCAACGTTATGGGTTTTACATGTCCTGTTCATAATAGGGTAATCATTGCAATATTAATTGAGCATGTTATGCTCAAAGGAGGGAGTGTCATGATTATACAGATATGATGATTTCAGTGACGTAGTTAATAAATAATAACATGTAGTTGACAATAGGTCTCATAACAACAAGAGGTATGCCAAAGCTTGGGCCTTCTCCAAGGAGGGAGTGGTCCAGTTTTAGATATTAGACAAATAGAAGTGGATGAATATGTCAGAACTCTGAGTAATATTATGCAAGTTTTGTCTACACAGCAGGCTAGGAAAACTACAGAGATACCAGACGAGACACCAGAAGAGACTCCTGTTCGGCCAGGTGATTGGGTGAGGGTGAATGTTCACAAAAGACAGTGGGCTCATCCCCGGTGGACGGAAGCCTGAAAAGTTGTAACAAACTTCACACGCGCTCCGGTTTAAAGGTAAAGAAAAAGGAGCAAATTGACACAACCTCACACATTGTCACCTTTCACTGGCGACTTCCAGAACATTATTGGGAGTTAGGACTGATTTGGCAGAGCTGGAACAAAACAATAAATAGAAATAAGATAAAGATAGAAACAGCTCAAAAGACAAATTGTCTATAGATTTTTATAGATTGTACATTAATGTGAAAACCTATTTTTTTTGTTTTACATCTGAAAAAGAGTCCAATTTTTTGTATGTTATTTTTGGACTCATTATTTAAATTCTGTAACGGACACAACCAGGGATAAAATAGAGATGATGACGAGAACAAAGCCAAACCAATTGTGGGGTGTCCTAGGGATAAGAGTTGGAATAGCATTGTTGATTGTGCTCATTACACTTGGCACCTTTCTGGTTGGAAGGGGAGTACAATATCAAGTAAAACATGGAACCATTAGTTCACTCATAGAGAATGCCCACATCACTAACAAGACTCCAGCTGTGTTTCACAGACTTTCACTTATCCTCAGAGCCAAAAGATCAGCTGAGCAACAAGAGGAGGAGTTAGAAATACTCGTTCCCAAACAAGAGGCGGTTATAATCCAGATGATTCACCCCCCTATATGCAGTTCTTGTATCAAATGATGAGGTGGGTTTAAGTGATCGGGATATGTAAGTGATGGGGATTTACAGATTAGGGGAATCTCTAAATACACTGGATCCATGTTTTAGTCTGTACCAGAAACACCCCCTGTTAAGTTTATGAACAACCGACCGGTGACCTGAGCACAATTATTGAAAATGATAGTTAGACACAGGCTACTAACCCACAAGTACAGCTTTGTACGTACAAACTCTATGAACAAAATTTCCTAGCAGATAGTGGCGACATTGCAGATATTTCCAGTCACCAAAGTTACTTATGTTCTAAATAACAGTGAGATTTAAAGTGATGGAGAAAATATGGAGACGTTCCTTTATAGTGTGTGAAATATGTGGTCCTTGAAGCATCTAGGTATTTAAATTTATGGAAGAAAGTGGTTTCCTGAAAGAGTTAATTGGAGTAAACATGTTACAGTGGGTGAAAACAATGTTTAGTGATATGGTACAATTATTAGAAAACATTAACTGGGCTTAGATGACATTTAACATCAAAGAAAGATAGTATGGTTAGGAAAATGGAGTGGGAAAGATTGGATTTATTTTACCTCAGTGTGTTAACTATAGATAATGTGTCCCGAGATCTCTCTCTCTCTATCTCTCCGCCTGTCAGAACGCTACGACCCCAACTTCCAAGCAGACAAAAGACCTCACCACGGAAGACTCCTCCTCCTCCATCGAACAGACAGAGAAGCAGAGCTGAACCAACAATGACAAGACTTTATCCAGAACCATCTCCACCTGAGGAATCCAGAACTACAGGTGACATAAAAAGGCACACTCTCATCGGTCCCCCACAGGACATGAAGTTCCAAGCTGAGCCACAAGATTTGAGCACAAGAGCAGAGTGTGGGACATGAGAGCGGAATACGCCCTCCATGCAACAAAGTAGAGACTGTAAAGGAGGAGATGAAAAGCAAAGCAGATGGGACACTGAAGAGAGTTACAGCGGAAGGATCCAAGAGCGGATGGACTGAGGAGAAGGTGGACGGAGAAGAGGACAGGACGGAGGAGTTGGCATGGTCCGGCAGAACGTGAGGGGGTCGTGGCTTGACAACCAGAGGGGGAGAGAAGGAAAACGGGAGTGAGTGAGTTTACACATAAACACACTTATTCACCAACGAGAAATACGTAAAGAAAAAGGTTTATTAGCCATGAATTAATCAATTGGTGAATTTATAAAGTAAGAAAGAGGAAACTATTAAATAACCCTAAAAACACACTGAGGGTAGAACATATTATTCAATCTTTTCATCATATGAACAAATTATTCTTTAAGAGTTTTTTTTATTCATGTGTGAATTTGGGTAAGATTTTATTTGTTACAGTATAGACCTACAGTTTAAAGGGATGGTTTTAGTAACCACTCTATAAAAGCAGACAAATCTTTATTTGTATGGAAAATGTTAAAGGTAGAGCTAGTACCAAGCCAAAGATAGTATTCCAATCTAGAGTATTGATATCTCCATTGTAGCATGGTTATTACCTCAGGAGGGAAGATTAAGGTGGAAATAACAGTTGTTTTTTGTCCAAGATGTAGAGTTTTAAAAAGACAAAAGAGAGATTGCACATTTTAATTTAAAAAAACTAATATAATTGGGAGTAATACATGGGGGGCCTTGGATCACTCATTGTGATGGTGCATATTTTACAACAAATATCGTTCAGGGAGAAGGGGTCGCTCGACCCACCCTGCAGATGTTTTAAATCTTACTTGCAGCTTCAGAGGGAGCGCACGGCACCAGAGTATGAGTTTTAAAAGACAAGCGCCACCAGCTCCTAAAGGTCATCCATTCAATCAGTGATGACCTGACTTTTAGAGATGTTATTTAAAGGAGAAACATATCTGCCATAGGTGTAAATTCCTGAATTGAACTGCAAACCATTAATGAAATGACTTCTGTTTTAAAGTTCTTGTTAAAGGAGGGAGTAATTATCACATGCTCTAGCACCCAAGGTTCTGTTAAAGGGGTTAGCATAGCTATTTAAGTAGACAAGAATTGAAAATAAATTAGTATAATGAGTTATTGATATTCCACTGGTTCTCACACCATTTCAGGGACTTTATCACTGCATTAGAACAGACCACCCAAAGGTAATGAGAAGGAACTTTTAAGCGATGAAACTCTACAACTGTTGTAACTGACCAAAATCTTCTCCCAGAAATGACTGTCTAGAAAGCCGTACCCCAGAGTAGAACGTACCGATTGATCACGACGGCCCCTTCTAGAGAACATATTACTTTCATACCTTAAATGGTATGAAAGGAGGGAGGGTACATTTCTCATGAGGAGATAATTACAAATGCTAGCAGAACAAGACGACCAACCCCCGTATTCAGATGTTGATGACAATGATGAGTTAGTTTAAATGATATGGATGTTCGGAGATGAGATTGATCAATGAATGTCCAGCTGATGTGATTCTTTACATTATGAAATCATGTGAAGAAGTGAGCAAAATAAAATGCTAAAATGGAGTGAATCCATTTCAATTTACTTTACACTATTCCAAGATAGTTTATTTTTTTATGTTTGAACACAGACAATAATTTATTTTGTATTTTTGTAAAGCCGGCTGTAAAACCATTCCATTTGATTGTATGTTTGTTAATATGAGATATGTAATATGCAAAGTTCAGATGAAGAACTCATTGATTTCAGTATTATACACACCTTTTAGGTGTGTAAGGAGGGACTGTTAGAAATTAAAATCAATGTTTTAATGGGGAAATGTAGTTTAAACATGCCGTCAGTTTTAATGCTCTTTTATACTGAAAAACCAGAAATTCTTGTGCACAAGCAGTTAAGCTTTTATTCTGAAAATCCTTCATCTACGGTTAGCATTTAGCATGTGGCTAATATACGATTTCCTGAAGAGGTGAATTTAGTAGCGAAATTATATGGAGTGGTGCAAACCGAAGCCTACTGATTTAACACTACAACTATAGATGTCGAGATACTACCATGCTGAATATTAAATGAAGGTACAGTTTATTTGAATACATTATTGTTTACAGACGAGAGTAGCATGTGACAACATCCGGAATGACCGGAAACCAAACGAGCCGAGAAGTATTGTTTAGAGTATTGATTACAGCGTTTAGAATGTGTTAAATGAAAAGTGATGAAAGAGAATATGAGGAGAAACGGCGTGTTAAGCATATATTGAATGTGAAAAGAACCTATCCTCTGTTTAAATGCAATAACGGACATTGGAGACGAGGTGAGCCGGCTGGCGGGGAGGAGCCAGCAGACGATATATAAACAGCACCGGAGGAGAGATCCATTCTCTTCTCTTTCCTAACGAGAGCCAGATCACAGCTGTTTGTCTGACTGAACAATATCATGCTTGTGACCAACCCGCGCCTTTTTTAATTAAAGTACCCAATTGAACTTTCACAGAGACTCCATTTAGTCTCCTATTTTAAAGCTTCTCTCCTGGTCGGGAGAATAACGAACACAGTTAACACTATCTAAAGACTCAGAGAGTAATTTACCTCACCAGAGCTGTAGTTATCAGCCTCTCAGTCTGACAGCAAAGGACTCTCCCTCCACCTTGTTGTTGAAAAAGCTCCTTATATCCGTTAGCGCAGCTAGCTAGCACCAGATGCTAACAACAATACACGTAACCGGTGCGCGCGCTTTCTCGCTTGCTCGCGCCACACATACACCAACACACACCCTCCCGAGCTTGAATGACACACAGAGACCAATCGAGGGCATTAGTATGATCTGTATGAAAGTGGCAATGTCGGCAGGCCACGTCATGTAGACAGCCAGTCACCCTCTGTGATGCAGAGTCAGACCCACATTTGCGCTGCGTTGCGTTTACAATATATACGTATATTGCCGGCGGCTGAGTACCGGCATTTTACTGAGTACCGGCACCTTGCCGGTACTCAGTAAGAAGTGCCGGTACCACATGGGTACAAATCAGAAGTGCCGGTACTGCGTACCGGTGAGTACCGGCCCAATTCAAGCACTGTGTATAACCCTTTCTCCTGTCTGTTACTCCCTCTTTCAGCACAAGAACCAGAGGGGGATTCAATGGAGCCTGAATACCTGCACTGAGACCCTCACCCTGCACCCTGAGTCTCAACTCTCAGTGTTTTTCAAGCCTTTCCCTGTTTTTTTGTATTAAACAAAACATTAAGCTTTCCCAATGGTCTGGTTTTCGTTTTGTGAAAAAGTGCAAATGCAGTGTTTGTATATAATAACCTCACATATTTTTTTGCTGTTGGTCATGAAATTGCTCCTGCTGACTTGAGCCAGCCATTTTTTCCTCCGCTCTGTGTCAGTGGGGAAGCCGTACATTCGTACTCCTTTCTCGGAGCGATTTGAGCATCCCCAGGCAGCACAGCAAACCATGGTGGCGACTAGGAGGCAGCACAGCAAACCAGAACAACACGGAGGAAAAGGCACAGAAAAACTGCATGATATGCTATTCAATGTTTATTGAATTCCATGTATTTGCAATGGATGTTCCTAAAACAACACATTTAACATCATCATCATCATGCTGCTGCTGCTGCTGCTAGTCCTTTGATAGTCACCTGTCGGTCTCATGTCCTTTCTGAAAGCCATAAAGATGACATTAGTCATTTAGATAACTTGTGTCCTCAATTACCATGGGATTACTGAAACTACCATGAATTTAAGAAAATGGTAGAAATTAATCTAATCTGAATTTTGAAGCATTCCTTTAGATCCCCTCCCTCTAAATATATCAATAAACATTAGAAAGTGATGCTCCTGACTACCATACAAGTTTAAGGAGATAATATTGGTTTTAAAGAATTCAAAGCTATAAATAAACAGCAACAGGCTCTTTAACCAAGGCACTGTTAGCCTAACATGTAAACTAGTTGTTCACACTAATCCTAATATTATCACTTAATATTAGCAAATTCTATTTTATTTTTTAAAACATATTGATGTAAATACATACAGATATCGATTTGTTGTATAAATATTGCAAATCAAAACCTTTATTCACTAATAATTACCAAAAATCGTAGTTCTATCTCCTGTTATCAATGCATTCACATTGCCCGCCATGAACCTCCGGGGAACGATCCTCGTCTACATGAACCACGTGACGATAATCGTTTTTGGACTTCCGCTGTCGTAACTCTTCTATCTATATGGCGCTAGTTTCGCGGTACTTTCCTCACTCGAGTAAAGTACCGGAGAATGAAACCTAACTTTGACTCTTGTCAAAACTCTTCCCTTTTATCAGGTATGTAGATAGTACAAAACCATAACAAATTGGGCTAAACTATAACATAACATGTGTAAGGAGTGTTTTAAAGTGGTTGTGTGAAATATTGAGTGTGTTATTATTACGTTTTATCTGCTTGGGCTGATGTGTGTGATAGCCGAGAATGTGTGTAGTAACGTCTACATGGTTACATGAACAAACACTGCGTAGCGCGCATTTGCCGCCATCTTGCGTATTGTGTATGTAATATGTTGTCTTTATATTTTAGTTAAATAATTCTGTGAGGGTTCTCCTATGTTGTCAATTATATGATCTTATCAATGATATTGTGGTAATTAAGGAGTCTCATGATTGAAATACAGTGTTAATAGCCAAGTTGTATGTGCTATTGAAAGGTGTTGCATTTGCCGCCATCTTGTGTATTGTGTATGGACACAGTTATATGTAATATGTTGTCAATTATATAATCTTATCAATGATATTGTGGTAATTAAGAAGTGTCATGATTGAAATACAGTGTTAATAGCCAAGTTGTATGTGCTATTGAAAGGTGTTGCATTTGTTGACTCACTCGAGTAAAGTACCGGAGGATGACACCTAACTTTGACTCTTGTCAGGGGCGTAACATTATCACAAGACGCATTGTTTGCAAAAAGCAGAGTTCACATTTGCCATTACAACGAGCAACGTAAATACAGCTGTCAATTTGTAAACATTGTCATTCACTGTTGTTAGCTAGGATAAAGCCATGAAAATCATAAGGTGAGTTTATATTGATTGACTTGTGCTTAGCGTGTTTTTATACTGTGAGTATTTGTAGAGCGTAAGTCCGGCAGTTGCTTGATTCACAATATTTAAAACTATGAACCTTGCCCGAAGTTATGCACATTAAACCGAGCTCAGTGGGGAGGGGGGAGTCATAGCTGATGGATGAGCTTGCGGCATGTTTGCATGTCTATAGGCTACGTCTTGTTTTAAATGATTGTTTCATGTCTGAGGCCTGTACTACGAAGCTGGTTCAACCTAACCTGGATATGTTTGAGTTAGCCGGTTGGCCTAATCCAAAACATACGCGCTCTCACTAAACGGTACTACGACGCGGGTTATCAAGTGGATCGTTCAAGCCAGCCGTGTCCTATCTAGTTAGATGCGCGTTAACATGAAAGGGGTGGTATTTGGAGCATTCGACCAATCACAAACATGGAGAAGAGTACTGACAGCGCAGCGTCATACTTCCTGAATGAAAAGTGAACTTTAATATTCGTAAAATATGAAGAAGTTAAACTTTAAACATCCATGACTTAAACACTTTATCCAGGATAAAAGCCACATAGCTGCACAGGTCTGCAAGGTGAATACAGCTGGTAAAATAAAAAGTGTTTGAATGCGTACATTAACAGGTTTATGATATCACTGCCCCGTCTAAGACACGATCTGACTTTAATTACATTTGACTCGATTGTTTCGTCAACTTAATGTGTTGCTTAAAATAATACTTCTGCATACAGTATGTGACACTGTAAGTGTTGCATGGCCAGATACGGCTCAGCTGACTCAGATAAGGAAATATATGATACATTATGATGTGATATGCCGCGGACTGTACTGTACTTAATGTTACTCTGATCCGGTTACTTATGTTGTGGCAGATATGTAAGTAAGCTTTCTTAACGCTAATGTTATAATAGTCAGATTGCTCTCAAGATGGGAGGTGATCTTCTATTAATGTTCACGTTCACACAATCGGTGATTTTTGTACTATACTTAATGTTACTCTGTTCCGGTTACTTATGTTGTGGCAGATATGTAAGTAAGCTTTCTTAACGCTAATGTTATAATAGTCAGATTGCTCTGAAGATGGGAGGTGATATTCTATTAATGTTCACGTTCACACAGTCGGTGATTTTTGCCGGCCGTTTTTCCTGCAACGGCAGCTTTTCTGTATTTGCTTTCTCCTGTAATATGACTTGATCGCTTTAAGCTCCGCACACTGAGCTCTGATTGGTCAGCAGGCAGTGCTTTCACTGAGTTGAGCTTTTAGCCTGCAACCTAACCTGCTCCGGGGCAGGTTAGCCACTCAGCATAAGTTACCATGGAGATCTAGCCTGCTAAAAAGAGAACCAGCTTCGTAGGACCGGAAACCCAAAGTTTTCCCTGAAGTTAGCCGGCTAAGCGAAAATCCTGCTTCGTAGTATACCCCCCTGCTGTCAGGCGGTGTAGAACTTTACTGCGTCGGTCCGGCTCTGCACGTCTACTCTTGTGCCGACTTTTAAGGGCGCTGATGCAGGTTGTAGGCCTACCTTGCGTTAAGCAACCATCTTTACCCATTTAAGGTTTTGATTGTTAAAGATACAATATTGTCTGTGGGACCGCAGTGTTTTCCCTAAAAAACTGTTTTTATGTCTCTGCTTTGATCCGCTCTGTGTTCATGTAAATACCGTAAATACACACAGATCAAAACAGAGACACAATATTGTGTGTGGGGGTGTGTCCCGGAAAGCGACACTTGATACTGGAAAGTGGAGGATATTAATGATTGTGTTACATTTTAGCAGCGGTGCACATGTATGAATATGGGGGCATGCCGGACAGATCTTAAAGTAAGGGTTACGATCCACCCGCTATGAAATGAACTTATCTTCCATATTTGCCGTACACTTGTGTTTACGGAAGTTGAGATGTTTCTCGGTTGTGATTGGTTGTTCCTCGTCACATGACAAGCGGTGCGCGCTGCTGCAGTGCACGTCTCCATTGAAACCAATGGAAATGAGCTCGCGAAGATGATGTGTATGGCTCCGTACAAAGTTGTACTCATTGCATTAGTATAGGCTACTGTAGCTTTTTACACTGGAGGCGCCCATCTCGGCCAAAGTCGGTTCATATTAACCTAAAGGTACATCATTAAATGGTAAATGTCGCCTTTAAGGAGCAGAACATTTTTGTTTTATTTGTGTGTGAATAACGAAATAATTTAAAATATGTTTTTCTGTGATAGGTAATTGGTGTGGAGAAGATTGACCTCAGCCTTGCTTTGAACATTGTTCCAAAGGCTCTGTAGTAAATGGTGAGTATTAAAATGTTTTGTGTGATTTACTTGACTAACTTAAACTTTATCTTTAACTAATTGAAAACTGTTATTAGTCTGACAATTTCTCAATATTTATTCATAACATTTAC
The DNA here is from genome assembly GCF_949606895.1 of Notothenia rossii. Taxonomy (NCBI): domain Eukaryota; kingdom Metazoa; phylum Chordata; class Actinopteri; order Perciformes; family Nototheniidae; genus Notothenia; species Notothenia rossii. The sequence continues at coordinate 41,139,402 of NC_136902.1, forward strand.
ATACTGCAAAAATTGCAGGGATATACACATTTTCTGATTTATTAGGCAAAAGTGATTCAGAAAGTGAGAGGCAAAAGCCAAACATTCTGCGATAAAGCCTCCTTCACAAAAGTGATAATGTTTTGTTTGTTGAAATGTTTATAAGGGTGTTTCTTATATGTAGTCTTATATTACAGTAATACTTATTTTAAGTCGCTTTGGAAAAAAACGTAAATTAAATGTAATGTAGTCTAACCTGGTTGTTCGTACTTGATATAAAAAGTTATTCTCACTATGGAGCCAAAACAGGAGTAGTGTGGTCCCTTTTCCGTGCTCTGGTGAATACATTTTGAATCAGCTGAAGCAACTTAACTGAGTTTTTGGTACACCCTGATAATAAAGAGTTACAATAAGCTAGCCTTGAAGTAACAAATGCATGGAATAGTTTCTCTGCATCGTTTTGAAGCAAGCACACAACTACAATCATAACATCATTAGAAAATGAAATGATTTCATGATATTTATGACTGTGATATTTTGTTTTTGATATTTTTCTTAAGGAAATTATACATCGAGTCAATAGTGTACACATTTCATTGAGCAAAATAGATTCTTTATTTTCTTATTCCCCTTCACTTCGGTTGATGATGTCGATTTAGGCCGGGATTGTCTTCTCAAGGGGCTGTGTGTGTACCTCAATGAGAGAGTTTGTGGTCAGTAGAAGTAATATTTGACCTTTTGATTTTTTTTGTTGGGCTTTAAAATATGTATTTATTGAAACACCACATAATATATACCCTAAACCCTAAAGTATGTGAACATCCCTGTTTTTTGTTTAATAGCCAGACTACACTGAAAAGCTAGAGGGCTTTTAATTTAAATGGATACAGGAAATTAATTTTTTTTTATCAGGTCAGACAGGAGTATATTAGATAACAAGGAGGCTTAAAAGTACTGAAATCTGACCAAATGTACTTTTTAAAAACAGGGATTTAGTAATGGGTATATATATGTATTGATTCGTTAGATCTCACTCTGTTCCTTTTGAGACTGTGCACCCTGCAGGCAGAAGATGAAGACGTCATTTTGCGGTCCATTGAGGGGATTACAGTGGGACTTTAAGTCATGTTGGTTAAACATAGGGTAAATGAATATACTTAATATTAAAGTAAATATTCAAATGAACATAACAATTTCATGTTTCTTTGACATAACATAGTTGTGTGTCTTTAACATAATGGAATAGTTTTGAGTACACATGTTTTTAATATGTGCAACCGATGTCCATGTTAAAATCATGTGAATCCAACAGCCTTTTTTTTCAGTGTATGTGGGTGAAGGTATGATGTTAAGTACCATCTATCTAAAGCCAGTTGAGTAGCACTTGAAATGTTTGGCTCTATGAAACCTGATGTACGTATATGCAGTGATGCAAACACACGTATGGTAAAAAAAGAGAGAACTATTCGAAGCAGAAAAAAAACAGCGTAATATACCATCTGATAAAGGCCTGTGCTATAATCCTTCAATTAACTGAATGTTCTTTATAATATACTCAGATCAATAGGAGACAGAGATGTTAAGTTATAAATCAAGGGTTTTTATTATTATTTACAGCAGGGGTGGGGAACCTTTTTCCTTTCAATTTGTACAACATCCTCCGAGGGCCGTACAAATGATTGAACTCAACCTCTGCTTAAAAAAACTAAAATCACAGCCCATTAATTTGGCCTTTCTTTCATCCTGTGCAAAGAAAAAGCAACCTCTAAATCCAGATATCTTACCATGACTCATGTTTGACGCATGCATGCATTCACGTGCACGGTTGTGGCGTGACCACCAAAACAAAAAGATATGGACAAAAGATGTGTGCAAATGTATTTAGTATCCTATCCATGTGAACATGATTTAAAGACCCAGTGAAGTGTGCTCCTGTGCATGATCTGTTATGCTAATACGTATAGTAAAGACCAAAATTGTCCATTGGAACCCATATCAAAAGATGTGGGCATAGCAATGAATTTGACGAGTTTTGAATTTGCCGCCTGGAAATCCGCAGTTGACCTCCGCCTTCGTGGGCGTGGCTTGCGATCTACTGCGTGACGTCACGAGATGGTCGCCGCCGAAGTGTTTACATTCATCACAGTTTATTGTTTCTCTGTTTCAAAGTCGAATTTATCAAAGTTTTTGAGCGAGTATTTTACTGGAAAGTGGGTCGGAGTCGACTGGAAGTGATTGCCAATCGAGAAAACCTGACAATGGAGGCGACAGTGAAGAAAACGTAAGGAAAAACACACGGGAAGCGATGCATTGCCGCTGGCTGTAGTAATGTCAAGTCTGCCGAAGTGGCGATGTTTCTGTTCCCAAAAGATGAAGGTGAGCCTGGCTGGTGTCATTGTTTCGTAGATTCGTTGATTGTTCATGACAAATAAAGGCCACTGGTCGATTCGATTCGATTCGAGAGAGAGAGAGAGAGAGAAAGAGAGACTGAGAGAGTTACAGGGTTGTTGTTGTTGTTGTTGTTAGCATCTGGTGCTAGCTGGGAGCTAACGGAGATTAGCTGTTTCAACAATAAGGACAGGGAGAGTCCTCTCCTGTGGGACTGAGAGAGATAACATCAGCTCAGGGAGGTAAAGGACTCTGAGTGATTAGAATTGTAAACTGTAGCCTAAATTATCTCAGTGGGTTTGGTCATCTATGTAAACAAATATTTCCATCTATGTAATATTAGTTGTATAAAATAGGTTAAGAAATCCTTCCAATGTTTTTTGATTATTGAAATATATGTTTCATATGAGTGTTGAGAGCTGTATCCATAAATCTCTTAATGTTGCCCTCAAAGTGCATCAGATTGATGCATTCAACTTCAATTTAAAGACAAATATCTTCCCGGGGTGCATGCCCCCGGACCCCCCTAGAGGGTGTGAGGTCATCACAGATAAAACAGGTTCACATAGATAGGATACTAGATAAGTGTGCACACTCATTATGTACACTACACATTTTTCTTGGATTTGTTAACACTATAGTCCCCAATATATTTGTAGAAAGGCAGGAGATGGAATTAAATCGAGAACATTTTTCATTGCGGGGGACCCCCTGTTTTGTGTCCCCCCCACTTCTCAAACCAAAGTTACACCCTTGTCTAGATCTATGACAAAATATTGTCCTCAACTAAATTGACTTCCATGGCCATGTTAATGATGTCATAATAAGATTACCTATAGAATAGAGAGCTTATCTTTTCACTATTAATGGTTGGATTTATTTTATTTCTACAGATCTGTCAAAGGCATGGGCAAAGCAAGTACAGAGAACCAGGAAGGACTGGGAGCCTACCAAATACAGTGTTCCTGGCAGTGAACACTTCACAAGGGACTCCTTTGATGAAAGTGCTCTACTACGAGCGCAAATGGGCATTGCGACAAAGAGGACCTTGATCCTGAAGAAGGGAGCAATTCCAACTGTTTTCCCCAGAGTTGGGACTTCAGCTGTGGGACAACTTTCAACGTCAACATCAAGACCGGCTCGATCTGCATTTGCAATGAGAGAGAGAAAGTGGGTAAAGTTGTTAGGCCTAATTTGTTGATGTTAAATCAGGATTTAATTCCAGTGGCTAGTAGTCTCCTGAATTATTATTGTTGAAATGGTATGAGCAAGGTCTAGGCCTATACTGTTTTGAATACTTTTGTAATCCATTTCATATTGTGTACATTTGCAGAAAGTAGAAGAACTCCTGGCAGAATCAGAAGTGGAGAGTAGCAGTTTTGCTTCCACAGAGGAATGAATGGAGATGGCCACTGACACAGACATGGCACCGGAACAGGTTTTTGATTGCCCCCAGGTTTTGTTTTAGATGAGCACATTGGCTGGTTTTACCTTGCACGTTATCATGACTGGCACACACAGTGGACACATGAAAAAAAACCTTCTTGGTAATATGCACACCTTAGATCTTACACTTGTTATGTAAAACAAAAAGCTTAGCATTAGTCTTGTTCCAAACATCAAACATGCAACCGGCAAACCAGTCTGCTAAATATAATTATTGTAGAAAGTTGCTAGTCAGGCATGATATTGACTTACATATGCATTGGCTCTAGCTAAGCATTACTGTAGGGTACATGTTTATCATGATAATATTGTCTAGAACTTCTAACCCCTCGAAAATATTTTCAACATCACACTATGAAATTTATGTTTTCACCTGGCAGGAACGACAGAGTCAAGATCAGGCCTGCCAGACAGACTGGACTCCAATAGCTACTCTCAGCATCAAGACACAGACTGGGAAACAACTCACAACAACAAAGACACGGTCAAAGGGTAATGCCACTATTGATTGGTTAATAGTACTGCACTATTAAATCGAAGTTTAATCAGCTCCTAAAAATAAAAAAACACAACAGTTTGACAGGATGAGCGAGTGTGTCATATAATACTGTATTACAGTACAGGATATTCCTTCTAATGTTGAGTTTGTTAACTCTAAATAGTAAGCAACAGATCAACATAGATTTGTGGTTTTATATAAACACAATATAGTATTCCATTGATCATTTCATTTCCAGCATGCCAGGTGACGCCCGAGATGCTGACTGCAAGTCTACCAGTACCAGGGAAGCAGAGAAATCTGAAAGTCCATGGCACCAGAGACCCAGCTACACCTGACCAGCCACCACAGGCTGCCTCTAGCAGCAGAAGCAGCCAGGCGTCAAAGCTGGAGCAACACCAACTGGAAGACGCGTCGTCCAGCAGTCCAGCTGCACCACCATCAGTATCAGGCTCCTCAGACTGGGAACCCAGTAGCCCCATCTCAGCGACTGATTCTTCTGACAAGTCAGATCTGTCAGAAAGTCGGGAAGCATTTGGGGATGAGATCTGCCACAAGGAACCCAAATACATCGTCTTTGGCTCCAGCCTCGGGAAACTGCTACAGTGGTGCCACTGTCCATCTTGCGGCAGCGTCGACATCCGTCAAGTGTGGACAACCACTGGAACACTACTTAAGATCCACCAAACATGTGACTCCTGTCTGCAGGCAACTGAGTGGCAGAGTCAACCGAGCATTGGAAACTTCCCTGCAGGCAACATGCTGTTGTCTGCAGGCATACTGTTTGCCGGTGCGTCGCCAACAAATGTGCTGCGAGTCCTAAACCACATGGGTGTGATGACCTACGTGAAACGAACATTCTTCTCACACCAGCGAGACATCCTGCAGCCTGCAATACAGGGTGTATGGACGCAACAACAGGCAGCCCACATTGCAATGCTGCAGACTGAAGGGCGACCTCTGGTTCTGGGGGGTGACGGCAGGGCCGACAGCCCTGGACACTGCGCAAAATGTGGAACATACACTACAATGGAGCTGGAATCTAATGTGGTGCTAGACCTACAGCTGGTGCAGGTACAGTTTATATTGTTCAAGTTCAGGGTTTTGTGTGAGAAATTGAAAACTTCCTCTGTAAATATTGTAATAGTAACAGTGTTTCAAATCATATTCAGCTCATTGCAGAGCTCCTGTCTAGTTATCTGCCTAACTGGAATGTTCCCTGCTGTATTTTCAGAGCAACGAGTGTGGTGGGAGCTACCATATGGAACTGGAAGGCCTGAAGAGGATGGTGGCCTTCTTTGAGGACATCCTGGAGATTGGCACTCTCGTCACAGACCGACATCGCCAGATTGCCAAATGGGTTAGAGAGAATATGCCGTTCACAAAACATCTGTATGACATCTGGCATGTAGTCAAGTGTATGTGTCAATGTTGTTTCTTTTGAAGTTCAAGGAGTAGAGTCTTCTATTGAGTTATCGTAAAGTTGTTATCACCAGACAGACATTGCAGCATGCAGTGTAACAAATCTTATTTGCACACCTCACTCAAATAGATAGATCTCTTTATGATGTCAGTTTTATTTATTGTCTTTGCAGCTGTTGGGAAGAAGCTGAAAGCCATCTGCAAGCTCAAGGGCTTTGAGGACCTGAAAGCATGGCAACAGAGCATCATCAACCACTTGTACTGGGCAGTGGTTTCCTCCACGCAAGACGACACAGAACTGATTGTGGATAAATGGAAGTCGGTGGAGTGGCATGTCCTAAACCTCCACAGGGGCCATGGTGGAAAGTTCCCCACATATGCGCACAAGAGACTACAAGGCAGGGCTCACAAGAAGAAGTGGATCAAACCAATTGAGTTTAGAGTCAATACTCCTTTTTCTGATATGGCGGCAGACGTGACATTTAAAATTACGTCTGTTGCGTCAGCAACGGGTGACTTTAATTTTAACCGTCATCCAATGCCAAAAGGAGTATGGAATGTATACAATGTATGCATACTGAGTGATTAAAAACCCAGGACATACCCAGCAACAACAATGTACTGACTGTCTTATGGTTGGGTACATAATCCAAAAAGTTACGTCTGAGCAACAAACATTAGAATTGATAATCCATAATGTCAAGCACTGCCATTGAAATTTGTTGATGATTGATCTGTTGATTGCAGGTTCACTATCAGCTGTCAAACTGGAGAAACTGGTGACAGACAAGATGCTGTGCAAGGACATCGGCAAGCTCTCTGCCGTACACCAGAAGTCCAAGGTGGAGGGCTTTCACAGCCTCATCATTCAGTTTGCACCAAAGTCTTACGTGTACTCCTACACTGGCATGTTGTGCAGGTTGGTCTTTTCAGCATATCATTCGAAGGCTTGTACTGTACCAGCTAAAGACTTGTTTCAGTTACTTGGGAATGGGCGTCTTTGTACCGTGCTGAACCAGGTCCCCGTGCTGTATAAAAGCTTGCGACTTTACGTCACATCTCCCATAGTGTGTGAAAATGGAGGAAGGAACTGTGATGAAGTTGTCAACTCCAAGACATACATTGCCAGGACTAAAATAAAACACTAAATCACTTTCTGAATCAATATCAAGTTTAATAGAGCTGTTCATGTATAGACATGGAATAATTACAAAAGAGAGATATGTCTTTTCACATTTTTAAAACTGTTTCTTTGTTTATGTTAACAGAACCCTTCTTGCCGGACTGCATTACAACGAGAATGCCAGCAGACATACTGCAACTACGAAGGCGGGAGAACAGAGGTTCAAAATCCGCTACCCCAAGTACAAGGCTGGAGGTCATGTTGTGAAGAAGATCCTAGTAGAGGCAACATTCAGTGAGTTTGAAATGAACTTACTCAAAATAATATTGTCCAGATTGGTAATGTACCGGTACTAATGATTTAGTAACTAATTCAGTTCAAAACCCCAATTGAAAGAATGATCTCGGCTTGATGACAGACACCATTTATTATTAGAAAACATTATAAAGTGCAAGTTTTGTATTCTGTCTTTGAACACTGTTGCGGGCTATGTGGATGATCTCATGAGAGAGGTGGTCGACCTCTGCAAGAAACCCAGCGCAGACAGGTCTGTACAGCTGGAGGAGCCTCCCACTCTGTCCTCGGCAATGGAGAAGCCTGACAAAGCAGAGGCCATCAAGGCACATGCCAATCGTTTCAAGACCAAATAGTCTGTCACTGTGCATCTTCAACTGTGGAACTGTATTAAACATTCACTTCAGAACTGTATTGTCACTGTCCTTCTTCGTAACCGTGATAGTCCATGGATGGAAACTGTCGACGAATTTGGTTCACTGCACAAGAGGGCAGTGGCATTCTTATGTCGCATCCTAGGTAACCCCAGCAAAGTCTCACCAGCTGGCGGTAGGCTGTGTATCGGTGGCGTCTGCAAGATAAAACATTATAGCATTGATATGACGACAGCTACTGTCAAGAGACTACTACAAATGAAGGACAATTGATAATAATAGGTCAACTTCAAAGTTACATTTTCTTATACTCAGATCATAAAAGACTAATATTCAAACGTATAAAGTTGCAAAAGTTGTCATGACATCATATTAACTGATACATTTATATACTAGTAATAGACTTTATTGTAAATAGTGTTTGTAAGGCTTACTCATTGCCCTCTTGCTGGAGATCGCCATAATGTTGCCTGTATCCATAGTATGCTATACGCAGCACCCAGATGTCTAGACAGCCAGATCGGAAGCCGGGGTGGACGATTATGCAGCTGTGGACACCATCCTCCTCCATGGTCCTGGTGACAGCGGGGATTTGCCGACAGCACACACTCTCGGCTACAGTGTCCATGTTGTTACAGTTGTCGCACTGACACCTAAAACATATACAACAGATGTAACATTATGATTAGCAGGAATGCGAGGATGTTTCAGTGTTGTCAGGTTGCGACATTTTGCAAGGTAACTGGATTTTATAATTTTAACTGGGAACTGTATATTGTTGAATTTTATGTAGAAGATCCAATAAAGTTAGACAATGTGCGCATGAAAATAATTTCTTGTTCTCGCCCCCTGATTATCTGATAGGTGGAATTATTCTCATAAGCTGCAGATAAGAAGCAAAACAGGGCTGGTCACCCTGGCGTATGTTTTAATTCAATGACCAGAAAATTCTAGTTTAATAATACTCTAGCACATGACATGTACATAAGCTAATTATTTCCCAGAGGCTGAGCCCAAGCAGAGATTTTAAACAAGGCAAAGGGCCCTTCAGTCTTCACACCCCCCCCCCCCCCCCCCCCCCCCAAATCATCATCAATTGACAGTGACAGCACAGTCACTGCTAACCTGCTAACCATTCAGTGTTCTGTAGCCAGTCAATGTCTTCCCCATCGTCCATGTCGTCGCCATCATCCTCCCCACTTGACGTCCCTGACGGCTCAAATCTGTAGGGTTCAATGATGTCCTGCGCTTCCTCATCGTCACTTCCATCTTCTGTGCCACTTTCCTCATCTATCGTGTCCGAAAAGCTGTCAAAATCAATCATTTCTCTCGCACTTGTATCACTTTCCAAAGTCTCCGCCATGGTTTACAATCACAACTGGGCCCATCTTGTGACATCACAGCCGCTATCGTCTGCAACTTCCGGTAGGCTCAGACGGCCGTTATTATTAAAATTAATAATTGATAAATAAATAAATAAATTAATAATTAAACATTATTTTAGCAATGAACAGGCACAATGATATGTAAGGAATGAAACTGCCATTTCACTTTGGCGCAAAAACATGCACTTCACGGGCACTTTAAGTGGGTGGGACCTAACCTCCTCTAGGGGAAGATTTTTTTTAAATATTGAAGTTAAAAGCATCAATCTGGTGCACTTTGAGAGCAACATGAGGAGATCTATGGATACATCTCTCAACACCCATATGAAACAGAACTGTAAGCAGATTTTTCTTTTGGGATATTTTACAAATCACTCCCCTTTCAAACTCTATTCTTGTTATTTTTAACAACTTTTTTGTTACTGTCCTATAGTATTTTATACCTGTTAATAATGTAGTCTCTAATGTCTCATTAATAACTATAATGATCATATCAAGGTGTGCCTTAACCTCACTGAGCTGAGGTTATTTGAGCCTCTCAGGAGAGAGCTCTCTTCCACCTGGTTGTATAAAAGCTCTTTAAATTCGTTAGCATAGCTAGCTAACCAGATGCTAATAACAACAGATCGCCACTGTGCTTACAACTAAAGACATAGCCTCGCAAACACTGCGGCATGTGTACGGCTCCTTATGGGTACTGCAATATTTGAAGAGCTGGAGCGGCGTTCTGATGCTCTCCGTTACGGCCCGTCTACATTACAGGCATCGAAAAATGCTTTCAACGCTTCGCCCATTCACTTGAATGGGGTGATGTAGAAGATTTGTAATCTTCGCCGAACTGCATTGTGGGGAGCATGGCATGGCATGGCTTTGCAAGCATCACGAGCATCGATGCTTGGCATCAGCCAATCAAATCCCGTTTATGCAAATCCCGCCAGTGCAAGCGCTAGCCAATCAAACCGCATGCAAGCTGGGAGAGCCAGACCGCAGTTCATTTCCTCATATTCCAAACGAGATATTACGGTAGCAAATCACCCGGTTCTTTACGACCAGAACTATTTACCGGGATACAAACCGGAGGAACCAGGCATGGAGGGAGGTGGCAGAGACAGTGGGTGAAACTGGTAGGTTTTTCGCCTGTTTGGAGAGTTTATATCCAGTTTACTTCGTTTTAAAATTGCTATTGCTTTGTATGTTGGGGTTGTTGGTTGCGTTGCTCGCAAAAAATCACCAAGCTTCAGACACGCCCAGCTTCAAGATTTTTTGATGCCTGTTGTGTAGACGGGCCGTTACTCCTTTCAGACGAGACATAACCACGTGAAGACACGTTACGCTCGTGTTGTGTTCAATGAACCTCTCCTTGGCCAGGAAAAACAGGCACTCGCTTGTTTAATTATTTTGCGATCTAGATTTCTTCTTGTTTTTTGAAGTGAGAAGTTGTCCGTCAGTCGGACGGACGGACGGACCCCCCCCCCCACCAAACGAGAACTCTTCGTTTCTCCACGAATTACACTAGTCACCCAAATCAGCGTTAAAAAAGCGGGAGGCGCCGAAAAGCGACTAATTTGCATCACTGTATGATTCTGTTTTCTTCAAGGTTGTATCTTCCTGGTCGAGTGCACTTATTGTAAGTTGCTTTGGATAAAAGCGTCAGCTAAATGCAATGTAATGTAATGTAAAAGTACCACTGGTGTAAAAGATCATTTGTATCACACATTAATCATAGCTATAAGTCCCTGCTGCACATGTGCTGAATGAATTACACATGAAACTGAGTTTTTATTGTTTGACTTTTTTTTTTATTACATTATTTAGCTGACACTTTTATCCAAAGCGACTTACAATAAGTACATTCGACCAGGAAGATACAAACTTGAAGAAAACAGAATCATATAAGTACATCAGGTTTCATAGAGCCAAACATTTCAAGTGCTACTCCACTGGCTTTAGATAAGCCAGTCCATTTTATTTGTCCACTTGATCCAATTGGTGTTTAAATATTACAATTTTGGTTTCATTATCTCTTACCTCATATAAGCCCTCCCAAGACCCTCTACCTCTGTGTGTGTGTGTGTGTGTGTGTGTGTGTGTGTGTGTGTGTGTGTGTGTGTGTGTGTGTGTGTGTGTGTGTGTGTGTGTGTGTGTGTGTGTGTGTGTGTGTGTGTGTGTGTGTGTGTGTGTGTGTGTGTTACGGCTGCTGTTTCTGTCTGCTCGTTAATCTGTCTGGGATTGTTTGCAGCTGTGTGCATGTGGGTAATATGTAAATGAGCTGTGTGGTTGCCCCGACGTCATTGGCTGTCATCTCCTGGTCCCGCCCTCGCTGCATCCGAAGAGGTGATTGGATGAGACGTCATCCAATCGAAGTGCACAGCCAGCGCACACCTGCTGGGGAGGAGTACAAAGGCTGGGGACAACTGACACTCTGGAGGCTCTGTTGAGAGGACAGACGCCTCTCGCATTTTACTCTTCATGCTGTGGTTAAGCTTGTGTGTCTATCGCCGTGTGATATTGTGTATTAGTAGGGTTGAGAGTATAGTTAGGATTTGTGACTGTTGCCTTTAGTTTAGCTGTGTTTTGTGTAGACTCCCTCGGTTAGTTGTACCACTCTTGAAGTGAGGTTTTCGTTCTTTATTTAGTGTGATAGTGTTATTTCCCGTATGCGTTTAGACTCCTTTTTTAGAGTCCTCCTTTAGTTGGTTATTTGTCAACCTGTGCCCTTTTGGCTCTTTTGTTTGTTTCAGGCTGCTTGCCTGCCATGTTGTTCACCTGTTGTGCATTAAAACAGCTTATAACTTTGACCAATTACATACTGATGTGTGTTGCATTCCTCTTCCCCTAGTTGGGACATAACATACCTGGGGGCTCGTCCGGGATATTAACTACTTTCCTGGGGTTATAAGTGGTTTGTATAGCTGAAAACAAATTGGTAAGGTTGTGTGCAGTTTTAGCTGGGTATGGCAACTTTTGATTTGGAGTCGTTTTTGGTCTGTCCTTCTCATGAGCAGTTAGTTCAGTGTCGTAGAGACGACGTATATGAGATAGCGCAACATTTCGGTCTCCCAGTGGCAAAACAATTATTAAAAAAAAGAGTTAAAGGCTCTGGTGGTGGATGAGTTGGTGGAAAGGGGTTTTCTGGTGCTGCCTGCACAAGCTGAGCTCACTGTGCCAAATGGCCGTGCTAAAGGAGAGGGTAGTGACAGCGAGGGGAGCGAGCAGTGTAAAGCACCGTCTGCGCCGCCTCGCTATAGTCCACCGTCTCCTGGTAGTCCTGATTCCCGGGAAGGGAAGAAACTTAAAGTCCGCCTCGCCCGACTTCAGCTGGAAGCAAAAGACAGGCAACTTGAGTTAGAGGCAAAAGACAGGGAGCAAGACAGGCAGTTTCAGTTGGAAAAAAAAAAAAATCGAAGCAGATAAGAAAGTCCGGATGCGGCAGATGGAGCTAGACTCCGAACTGCGCGCATCCGGTGCTTTTGACTCTGCCGGAAGAAACTTGCCATCTCCACCTCCTCCACCTGCCTTTGACGTGAGTAACAACATTTCGCTAGTGCCAACATTCTGTGAGACTGAGGTGGATGCCTATTTTAGCGCATTTGAGAGCATTGCTACAGCATTGCGCTGGCCGGTTGAAGTTGGGCTCTGATGGTAACGTGCAAATTACATGGAAAAGCTCGGGAAGCAGTTGTGGCTCTCGTTAGAGGACAGCCTGCAGTATGACTCAGTAAAAGGTGCCATCCTCAGAGTGTACGAATTAGTTCCTGAAGCTTACCGGCAAAAGTTTAGACACTATAGGAAGAGTCCTGATCAAACGCACGTAGAGTTCGCTAGGAAAAAGGGAATGTGTTTTGCTAAGTGGATTGCTTCATGTAATGCTACCGATTATTCTTCTCTGAGAGAATTGATCATGTTGGAGGAGTTTAAGAAGTGTTTGCCTGATCGCATTGCGGAGTACGTGAACAAACAAAGGGTAAACTCTCTCTCTGCTGCCGCTGTGTTAGCTGATGAGTATGTGCTGATGCATAAAACTGTGTTTTCCCCTGTCTCTACGGATAGATCCCGCCGTGTGTCAGCCGCACACTCGAGACTTCTCGACACTCCCGGTAACCCGAGAGCGTCAGCTCGTGTATCGGATATTAGTGTTAGTGTTGGCTCTACAACATGTTAAGATTGATATTGGACCCAGCCTTTGGCCAATTGTGATGTGTACATGTTACGATCCATTCATATTCTGCCCCAGCGTGTCCAAGCACAACCAGCGTCTCCTGCAATGGGCTCTGATTGTGCGGGACTACAGCAGTAGACACCCGTCATTAAAGGGTTCAGAGAATTTGTTGGCCAATGCTTGTCCAGGTTGAGTTTGAGATGTTAGTGTGTCCAGGTTGAGTTTGAGATGTTAGTGTGTCCAGGTTGAGTTTGAGATGTTAGTGTGTCCAGGTTGGGTTTTGTGATAGGTAGCTTCGTTAGTGTGTTAGGTTGAATTGTGATGTTATTAGGAGTTCGTTAGTGTGTTTAGTTCACAAAACCTGTGGAGTTGTGTTTTAAGGGGGGGAGTGTTACGGCTGCTGTTTCTGTCTGCTCGTTAATCTGTCTGGGATTGTTTGCAGCTGTGTGCATGTGGGTAATATGTAAATGAGCTGTGTAGTTGCCCCGACGTCATTGGCTGTCATCTCCTGGTCCCGCCCTCGCTGCATCCGAAGAGGTGATTGGATGAGACGTCATCCAATCGAAGTGCACAGCCGGCGCACACCTGCTGGGGAGGAGTACAAAGGCTGGGGACAACTGACACTCTGGAGGCTCTGTTGAGAGGACAGATGCCTCTCGCATTTTACTCTTCATGCTGTGGTTAAGCTTGTGTGTCTATCGCCGTGTGATATTGTGTATTAGTAGGGTTTAGAGTATAGTTAGGATTTGTGACTGTTGCCTTTAGTTTAGCTGTGTTTTGTGTAGACTCCCTCGGTTAGTTGTACCACTCTTGAAGTGAGTTTTTCGTTCTTTATTTAGTGTGATAGTGTTATTTCCCGTATGCGTTTAAACTCCTTTTTTAGAGTCCTCCTTTAGTTGGTTATTTGTCAGCCTGTGCCCTTTTGGCTCTTTTGTTTGTTTCAGGCTGCTTGCCTGCCATTTTGTTCACCTGTTGTGCATTAAAACAGCTTATAACTTTTACCAATTACATACTGGTGTGTTGCATTCCTCTTCCCCTAGTTGGGACGTAACAGTGTGTGTGTGTGTGTTTACAGAAAACTCACACTGGCAAAAAGCCTTGTGTGTTTAAAATCATACCAGACATAATCATGAATGTACGTTTTCATTTTTCTATTGTGTGATGATGAAACCCCTTTATTATTTTTGTTATGTGTTTGGGAGTAAACAATAATTAATTCAAAGACAGTAGCCTATCACAGAGACAAAGGAGTAAAGATAATACAAATATTCTGCAGCATAGATCACCTTGACAACAGGACAATATAATTCATGTTCCAATCTGTTGTTTTTTTATACAAAATCGGCTCCTGATTTGTTTTAATGTAACTTTAGTCTCACAGTCTATCTGGTCTAACTATGTTGATATTGTAAGTAATAACATTTCAGAAAGATAAGGGGGACATGTTATAGTGGATTATAACCATATTAACATCATTAAACGTCATCAGGGTTATAGTGGATGGGAATGTGATGTCATCGCTTTTATAAATTCCTTCCAACATGGAAAGGTAGTGAAGAGGAAATTAGATTTAAAACATGAAATGTTGGCGTATACATGAATGTACTGGTAGTTTCATTGAGCATGTTAAGCCAACACTTTTGTAGCTTATTCAGATAGCATTATATTAGCTATCTTAACTCTCATCGGATGATTATATAGTTACCATTGGGCCAGTAGATCTGAAGATCCTGTAACTCCTGTAAAGTTGACATGGGCCTCCAAATATTTAATATTTGAAATTGCCGGATAGTGTAGGCACTCATTCCAAACAGAGAGAGGCATCGACATCAGTAGCAGTGATCGGTCTTTTCTTCTCTTAAAGGTGGGGTATGTAATTTATTTCAGAAACACTTTTTGTATATTCCATGGAATGCTCTTAACATCCTGGTAGCAATGAATATCTTAAGACAAAAAATTCATAAAAAAACTTTCATCTGTGGAAGCCGTAGTAATGTAAAAAGCACGACCAATCATTTTAGCCGGCCCGGCTAAAATAACTGGATGGCCTACCTGCCTGTCACCCTTCCATCTGTGCACAAACTTATCTCGTGCCCTCATTGGTCATTTGTGCGTTTGTGTGTGTTGGAGGAGGGGCTCTGTAAGGAAGTGGCAGATTTTTTCCAGCTGTGTATTTTCAAGTTTCTCCAATTACCTACCCCATCTTTAATTGATAATGTAACCGCGGCCGTGCACACGTCCTAAAGTTTAGCTGTTCTACTGATCAAAGTTGCCCTAACTCAACTTGATCAAACAGCAAAAACTCCACAGATTCAATTTAAAGAAACACGATACAGTTGGCAGTCAACAAAAAGGCTTAAGACAAGGATTTTTCTCCCAAGAGTATGACATCAATAGACACATTTACAAACAATACTTTAACCAGTAAAAACAACAACAATTTATTATGAATTCATCTACTGTGCTATTTAAAATGGTATTCAGCGTATAAAAAACGACTAAATGAGTGCAGACAGTTACTGTTGGGAGGGGGAAGCAAGCAGGTAAAATCTAAATATTACTCACCGCCACTTACACGTGCCCTGTACAGACACAGCAACTGAAAAGAAAGTGATAAATTAAGAAAGGTGCAAAATTAACTAAACACACACACACTTAAGGGGCAGTGAAATGCACGTGAGGGCCTAACACTGCTGAATCCCAACTCCCAAGGCTGCCGCTCACGTCAGGGGTGCTGGATCCAGTGTGCGAAATACCCGTCAATAATCGGGGGGTCCCCATCTCCCGTTTATTGCGAAATATACCGGTCGAATATTTCTCAATATGCAGTAGGCCTATACAATATTTCATAGATGCAATCCAAGACAATCAGTAGTAGCAGCGTTTCTCAACCGGGGCGCTGTCAAATAATTATATATTCTAACGTTCATATGAATTAATACTCGACCGTTAAACAACCATCTGTTTTCGATTCTATGCGAGGAAATGGGAGCAGAGCTGGTCTCAGACGTGCACACACACACACACACACACGCACACACACACACACACACACACACACACACACACACACACACACACACACACACACACACACACACACCAACTTGAACGCCAAGGCTAATTATGCTTTTCTTCTTAACCCCGGAATCCACACAGGACATACGCACACGCTCATCTTATGCACAGCAAAGATCGAAAAAATAGTCTTTTACCTTAAGTGAGAATAGACCAAAGATGCCTTGGCTCGACTTCTTCTCGTTGCCGTCCTGGTTTCCAAGAAGAAGAGAGACGATGTCCTGCTTTAATCCAGCTTTTCACGAATGGCACTGGGTCGAATTTGTCCAAAGGGGGTCCGTTTAGGTCCACAAACAGAAGCGAAGACAGGCTCTCCTCGCGCAACCTGTTGCGGCTCTGGTTGTCGGTGTTATTCACGGCGGAAAAGCCTCTCTCGCACTCAGCAAACGTGGGGAGGTAAGTGCAACTTGCTATGCATAGCCATTCCAGTGTTTTGCCCGGTGGAGTGCCCTGCAATTTCCAGTCTCTAAACTGCCCCACGGCGTCCCCGGCTGATTCTCCGAGCGATTTAGCCAGACGGTGTACTTCTTGTTCGCCATACAAAGTCAAGTCTTCCCGCTCTCCTGGCCAAAAGCGCTTATCAAGAGCTTTGTGCGTCTGGACCAAGCTTGACTCCGGTAAGCGCTTGGTTAGAGTAGCAACCACCGATTCATAAAAACGAGGCTTGTTTATTTTCCCCCTGCCTTCTGTCAGCTCTACGTCCTTAAAAAAGCCCGATGAGACGCCCTGTTCAGCCTTCTTCGTTGATTTCCCCCCGGTCGTCTTCATGGCGGTCAAAACATTGATGGTTTGTTTGATGTGGACACTTGAGTCCACAAGTGTCATTTCTCTTCTCTGCAGCTTGAGAGACAGGCCCCGGAGTTCACGCAGGATGTCTTTCATGACAGCCAAATCTTCCACGAATCCTGAGTTGGTTAGGTGCTTGAGAAGTCCCTTGTATTTTTGCCTCTCAAGATCATTACGTGATGCGTTCTCACTGGATGTTTTAAAATGGAGTGCTAGTGCGGGGAAATCTTTCCATACAGCTTTTACTGTTTTAAAGCTGCTGGCAACCCATCTGATGGTGAACATTTGACCTATTTTCAGTATTTCCATGTTGAGCTCAGCCGCTGCTTCTTTCAGCAATCTGGAATTCCTGGTTGACTGATTGTAGAGTGAGTATAAATGTGAAATAAATATCTCAAAGTGATTATTGCCACCCACATCTTTAAGAGCATCTTTGACTGACAGTTCTAGTCTGTGCGCCAGGCAGTGTACAGACTGCACGTTCGGAAAATTGTTTTTGAGTCTGACGACAAGCCCACTGGCTTTTCCCGTGAGCACTGCAGCCCCATCGGTGGCTATGCTTATTAGGTGCGTCTTCAAAAAGTCATCATCCATTCCAGCTTTATATAGACTCGCCATCATCGAGTTATAAATTGATTCAGCATCGACCCCATCTGTGAGTTCCACTATATCCAGGAAAACATTATCTACATCCCCCTTACCACTGACATCACATCTTACGTAAATGATTAGATAGGGACGACCGTGAACGGTACTTTCATCAATTGTGATTGATACCTTTGAATCCATTTCTTTCACATTAGAGACGAACTTGCGGCGCATTTCCTTTGCAATGTGACTTATTATTTCTGCGCATGCATGGTCAGATTTGTGGATATTCCCAACTTCGGCTCCATTCAGCTCCTGCATTGTCATGAGGGGGTTGAGCTTTTTATAAGATAGCCTTTCCTTTGCTACGGTGTAAGCTGTTCTAAACGAGACTGTTGTTTTCTTGAGTAAATCGGACTGTACATCAATGAAACAGTTTGGGAGGGTTTCTTTGTCTTTCATCTGTACTATTTCCACTGACCTTGCGTGGGCCTGGCTGTCCCTGTGTTTGTATATCTTCTTTCGTAGCTGTTTTGCATCAGGACTAGTAACATCACCATTGATCCATTCTTCCGAGAGGTGTAAACCCGGTCCCTTTTCTGAGAGTAGCAACGTTTTTGCTTTCCTACACGCTAAGCATCCTAACTTTCCAGCCTTACGGCCCGGCCCGTCTACACTACAAGCATGAAAAAATCTTGAAGCTGGGCGTGTCTGAAGCTTGGCGATTTTTTGCGAGCAACCAATCACATGAATCTCCCGCCCCCGACATACAAAGCAATAGCAATGTTAAAACGAAGTAAACTGGATATAAACTCTCCAAACAGGCGAAAAAACGATCAGTTTCACCCACTGTCTCTGCCACCTCCCTCCATGCCTGGTTCCTCCGGTTTGTATCCCGGTAAATAGTTCCGGTCGTAAAGAACCAGGTGATTTGCTACCGTAATATCTCGTTTGGAATATGAGGAAGTGAACTGTGGTCTGGCTCTCGCAGCTTGCACGCGGTTTGATTGGCTGAGCTTGCACTGGCGGGATTTGCATAAACGGAATTTGATTGGCTGATGCCAAGCATCGATGCCGATAGATGCTCGTGATGCTTGCAAAGCCATGCCATGCTCCCCACAATGCAGTTCGGCGAAGATTAAAAATCTTCTACGTCACCCCATTCAAGTGAATGGGCGAAGCGTTGAAAGCATTTTTTGATGCCGGTAGTGTAGACGTACCGTTAATGTCAAGCCAAGGGTTGCGGTCTTTCCATTCGCCCACCTGCTTCGTTGTCCAACCACCCGGCGGAAAGTCACTAGCAGCAGTAGCAGCTACCTCCGCAACTGCTGCGTCTTCTGAGCGCTCTGCCTCAACTTCACCTCCTTCTGGGGAGTGACTGGGCGGGACAGGAGCCCCCGACTCGCTAACGGTTCTGGTAGCGAGTGCTGTGCTAGCTGCTGCGTCATCAGCACATAGCCGTGGGAACATGTTTCAAATGGGGGGTGCTGTGGGGATGACACCAGGGCCGGTTTTGACCAATTTGCTGCCCTAGGCAAGATTTTAGGTGGCAATGAAAAACCTCTACAAAAGACTAATACACTACAAAAAGAGAAACGTATTGATATGGTGGACAGCTTATATAAAAAGGCTTCAAATGTATTTAGTATTGCATGAACATGTTGAATTGGGGGGTGGACTTCAGATCCTCTAAGGGGGTCCGGGGGTGTCCCCCCGGGAAGATGTTTTTAACATTTTAAAGTAAAATACTTCAATCTGGTGCACTTTGAGCGCCCAATTACTAGAGACTGATCTAGGGGATACAACTCTAAACACCCATGTGAAAAAGATCGGTTTGTATGTGAACTTAACCAATAACCTACCATAGCCAATAACAAATAAATGTAGGCTAACTTGTTTTATTTTTGTGGTTCATTTATATCTTATTTTACCAGTTAACATTTATTTATGCATATTTTTAAATCTCTCCAGTTTTAAACAATATTTTTGGTTTACTGTCCTATAGTATACATTGGAATGATTTCAAACCTGTTTTTATTTATCCTAATAATTATAAAGGTGTCCCTTTGAAGTTTTTGCTTACATAAATTGTGATCAAAACGTTTGAGACCCACTGAGATAACTTAGACTAAAGTGAACTATCTAAACCTTCAGAGTCCTTTACCTCACTGAGCCTCTCAGTCTGACAGGACAGAACTCTCTCTCCACATTATTGTAGAAACAGCTTCTTATATCCGTTAGCGCAGCAGAAGCTAACAACAATCCCCGCCGGTACATCTTGTGGAAGTGCAGATCCTCTGTCCTCCACCAGGGGGTGCTGCAGCACCCTCAGCACCCCTACTTCCCACGGCCCTGCATCAGCATCATCTCTGGGTATCTCTTGGTCATCTCGTGGTGTCACTTTTTTGGATGTGAACCCAAAGTGCGCGAGTGAAACACTTTGGTTTAGCTTTCTCTTAGACATTTGAGTCCTCTAATGTAACGTCTTTCTCTCCTCTTTGCCGCGCATGGCTAATTTGCATAATTTGTGTCCGCGTCACGCAGCGTACCCGTGTCACGCGGCTGGCTCTGCTTTTGACAGCCAAAATAGAAGTTATTTGTGAATAAATGTTTTGAATTATGAATACTGGACATAGTAGGCTTAAAAACATTTTAGTGACCATTGCAAGTGACAAATACATATTATAATTTCAGACCCCCCCTAAATGTTGCTGTTGAGGCTTTCAGGGGGGCTCAGGTGTTAAACGGGGGGGTCGAGCTCCCCCGGACCCCCCCGTATTTCGCACACTGGCTGGATCCCTCAACAAAAGACACAAAGCACAATAGTACATCAATTCATTGGGATAGTAAAAACACTAATACTCTTGGGAGATAAGGAATTGGAGCAACAATGTAAACAAAAGCATCAAAACGAACAACTAACAAACCAAAATAAGGTAAACAGAATAGTAAAACAAAACAGCAGTGGTGGACAATCTATAAAATAACAAAGCACATGTTACAAAAATGTTGCCATAAACTTAGTCTTTGTAAAAAAAAAACATGATCGTGCATACCTTATGTCCCTCGGACGGCGCAGCCCCTCACACACACAATACCGCCGGTCTTATCACAGTCATGGGCAAAGCTACAGTCTGCTGGAGTAATGTGTAAAAGTTAAACAACCAGAGCCAAAAGTGTTTTACCTCTATGGTCGGCTACAACAAGAACAAATGTAATTTATTAATGAACTTTGCATAGAGCTACCGATGTTAAAGGCAATTATATTTCCCAGGTACCTTATTTATTTCTGATGCGAAACAGCTCAAAGGTGACCGGTGACAGCTGAAAGTTATTGGTATTGATATGTGCACTGTTGCTATAATACCCCAGAATGCACCGTAGTTCCCATCCTCTAGTCCAGTGGTTCCCAACCTGGGGGGCACGCCCCCCTTGGGGGGTCGCCAAAGATCTCAGGGGGGGCGCCAGGCCTCAGATGATTTGAGGCCAAATATCATATTCAGACTTTTTTTTTTCTTCTTATAATTGTTACGCAATAAATGATTGTTACTAAAAGCCTTGTCTCTATGTTTCCCTATCTCCTCCACCTCTGACACAGACTGACCCTGGTCCAGCCGGCCTTGTGGAGGCTCAGATAACACAGAGACGTCCTCTCAGTGTTTTCAGTGTTTATCTGCTTCAGCGCAGGCTAAAGACAAAGGGATGCTTATCTCCACCTCAGTGTTAACCTGAAGGACTCTGCTAGCCGGACACAAACTGTACAGTGTTAAACGCAGCTGAATGGTCTGTATTTTTTCACAGCCACAACACAAGTTAACAATAGACATGGTTTTATTTTATTTTCCTAACAAAATCATTATGGGTCTTTATTTTTCTTGACCATGTGTGCATTTACAGTTATTTCAATCCAAATGTTCATATCAATAATGGGCCAAAAAGCCTTAAAGAATGTGAAAACTGTCATGCTATAACTCTTTAAACAACACTGCAGCTCCCCTCCAGAGCTTTTTATTCTGTTGTAGCTGATTGTTTTGGACTTGCTACCCACGTAATAACTATTTTGTTTATCTCTGCTCTCAACACTACTGTGCCCAAAGGACACAGTCAGGGACTAGAGGGTGAATTTAGTGGAGCATTTAGCAGCTGAAGAGAATACAAAATTCCCTCGAGAGTTGTTTGAGAACCTTCTATAAACAATTTCAATGCAGCTTTTCTCAGGGCATAACTGCTGGTTTCTTTATATGCAAAATGATGCATGCATACTGTGTCATCTTTATCTTCTGCAAGCAGTGAGATTGGATAAAATATGTTCTGCTTTTGTACAATAGTAACTTCAAATGTTGATCAGGATGGACCACGATGAGGCATGGTCAATTTCGTGAGAGATGTCACATTAGAGAATTTTTACTTAATTCGAGAGTTTGTTGGAGATCAACTGCCAACAGGGGGAGGGGGGGGGGGACACAAACACCACTCCAGTAATGTAATACATCTACTCTGTGTATGCTACACTCTAAGAATTGAAATATGGATGTTGTTTGCATTGCCTATGGTGAAATTATGAACTTAATCATGGCAAAGAAAACAAGTTGTGAGGTTCTTTCGTTTATACCATCAATGAATTACCACTGTAAATAATAGAGGACCACAAGACAGATTTTAAGTAATGTATTATGATAAATAATTTACAGTTAAAAAATATAAAATAAATCTATTGATAAAAAAACAGGTTATAACCAAAATTGGGCGTAACACGTTACAAAGTAACACTCTACCAAATATGGGCATTACGTGAAGTCCGCAAAAGCTGCACCGCATTTCGAGTCGATTGTGATTTATAAAGGGAAACCGGCGTAGAAAGTGCCGTACGCACTTTCCTCGCCATTACGCAATGTTCGGTGAATCGGAAAATGTCAGAACATTTATGGACCTATTTTTCGGATTTCTACTACGTAAGCAACCTTCCCACGTGAATCCTACGCACGGCGTTATACATGAGGCACCAGGACACAGTTTGCACCTCACCGTCACATTCTTGTGACGTGGTTGTGTTCCGATAATCCAAAAATCAGCTCCTAAATTCTAACCCTATCTCCTATTCCTTGACCTCTGAGTGAAACGTCACGGGGTTAAGGGATAGTGGATAGTGGATAGGAGAATTCAAAAGGACTTAGGAGAAGAGACTGCGGTACTTTAGAGAATCCGAATGCACTTTCACTATCCAACGTGTTTATGATGCGCCAGCGGACGTCCTGAATGTGCGTCTGCTGATGTGGGGAAACTATGGAAACTACAGTTTTCTATAGCGGACTACAACATGGATGTATAATAAGAAGTATAAAAACTCATCTAGAGACTCTGCACCGTGCTCTGATGCTGTTGCTTTATGCTTTATGAACGTGGACAACAGAGAAACATATTCTTCATGACCAAAGTTGGAATTGAAATAAAAAAGGAAAGTGAAACTTATGCTCGTCACCCTCTCCCTCCGGTCCACATTAATACAAATGATCCCAATACGTATGATTGTATGAACTATGAAAATATCTTAAAATCAATACAAATGTATTTATTATAAACTTTAGTCCTTAACATCTATCACTGTGTTACAAAGTAACACGCTACTGTAATAATATTACTTTTGTCAGTAACGTAGTGTAACACGCTACTTTTATAATTCAGTAATCACACTACAGTTACTAACATTGCCCTGACACAGGTTACTTCGCTACTTTTATAAAATCAGTCATAATCACACTGACAGACAAGAGGGGTTTTTATATGTACGTAATCTGCGCGACTTGCGCGTCAACATCTCCACATGCAGTGCTGCATAAACATGGCTGAGTCAGCGATAACTTTCGAGGGGTGGAGGTATGCCCATTATTTTGAGTTTGTCCGAAGAATAGACAGGAATGTGACGGTGAGGTGCAAACTGTGTCCTGGGGCCTCATGTATAACGCCGTGCGTAGGATTCACGTGGGAAGGTTGCTTACGTAGTAGAAATCCGAAAAATAGGTCCATAAATGTTCCGACATTTTCCGATTCACCGAACATTGGGTAACGGCAAGGAAAGTGCGTACGGCACTTCCTACGCCGGTTTCCCTTTATAAATCACAATCGACTCAAATGCGGTGCAGCTTTTGCGGGCTTCACGTAACACCCATATTTGCCAATAAATAGTCAAAGAAACGCCCATTCATTCATTCATTTTGACTGACTTCATGAAGAAGATCGCAGGAAATGACGACAGAACAGCTAAAAAAGACATCTCACACCGTGGTTGCATTCCGATAATCCAAAAATCAGCTCCTAAATTTAAACCCTATCTCCTATCCCTTGACCTCTGAGTGAAACGTCACGGGGTTAAGGGATATTGGATAGGAGAATTCAAAAGGACTTAGGAGAAGAGACTGCGGTACTTTAGAGAATCCGAATGCACTTTCACTATGCAACGTGTTTATGATGCGCCAGCGGACGTCCTGAATGTGCGTCTGCTGCTGTGGGGAAACTATGGAAACTACAGTTTTCTATAGCGGACTACAACATGAATGTTTAATAAGAACGAGGGACTACTGTAAACTCATCTAGAGACTCTGCACCGTGCTCTGATGCTGTTGTTTTATGCTTTATGAACGTGGACAACAGAGAAACATATTCTTCATGAACAAAGTTGGAATTGAAATAAAAAAGGAAAGTGAAACTTCTGCTCGTCACCCTCTCCCTCCGGTCCACATTAATACAAATGATCCCAATACGTACGATTGTATGAACTATGAAAATATCTTAAAATCAATACAAATGTATTTATTATAAATGTTAGTCCTTAACATCTATCACTGTGTATATCACCATTCAAACATCTTTTAAAAGTTGAACAAACTCCACACAGCTCAGTAAAGACTGTGAAATGTTGACTTTATTTGATCATTTCAGTAAAAACTAACGTTAAAATGTCTATTTTTTATTATAATACTGATGAACGTTCAGAACAAAGCACTTTGGCAACTTACCACATACGTTTTAAAATGCTTAATAAGCAGCGTAACGTTCATGATATAATTTCTCGGTCATAATCGTTTGTTTCCGTGAACGGCCGACTGTTGAGTGACGGCAAATGCTGCTGCTGCAATGCATTGTGGGGCAGCATTTTCTCCTCTCCTTTCGTCAAGGGAGGTCCAGTGGTTCCTAAGCTAAAGGAGGTTATAAAGGAAGTTTGAAAACCTCCTTTCCTTTAATTTAGAGAATTGGAACGGCACTTAACATGGCTGCCACTGACGTACTTCCGGGTCATTTCACTTGGTTAGGAAGGTTCCTAAGCTAAATTAACTATTGGAACGCAACCCGTGTCAGATTTTGGTTATTTTGGGGAGGTTGAGATAAATCTTATTGTTTGGTGGATGCAGTTTGAACAGAGTAGCAGCATGGAGGTCGGATCGTCACCAAAATAAATAAATAAGTGGTCCGAAAAAGTCTAATGAAAAAATAAATACACATAGCCTTCCTCAGGCAGTGTGTTTGTACCGGGGACAGGAGACACCCCCTTGATGAGAAACTAAGAAATGATCGGGGAATCCCTCCGGAGTGGAGTCATGACGACTGGATCTGAATTATTTGTTTGTATTTGGTAGTTTGTGTTCCAGCTGTCGATCAGCAACTATATATCCATAATCCACCAGTTAAAGGAAATACAACTAATGTGTTGTGTTATATTAGCTGTACAATTTACCACATATGGTGTTCTTAGTTTCCATACCTCCTGTGTTTTACGAGCGACTTGTCAAGTCTTGGCAAACGGCATAAAACACGATTAAACATGATAGTATATAAAACCATGCTCGTATCTACAACCTATAGAAATGCAAAACGGCGTCAGTTTAGACGTAATTCTATCCTCCTGCTTACCGCATCATTTATGAGAAAACATTTCATAACATTAACACAACATATTCAAGGTGGTTTTAATTAACATATCCGCATTTATTTATTTCTCCAAGTTATGTTTTTGTGTGCACTAAGGAGTCGCAAACAGGCGTTTGTTAAATCATTTTAAGGTTGGCTTTAATCAATGTTTGAAAAAGAATTCTTCATATAGGCTATGATAAATGAGAGGTAACATTTTATTTATGGTATTATTTCCACATATTTCTCTCCATTCTTCCTTCTGCCAACGGTGTCGCAGTTTCTCGTCTCTCCCGTTTTTTTGCTTAGTGCGTACGCACGGGCTAGAGCAGGGATCACCAACTACATTTGTCCAAGGGCCAAAATGTATCCAATAGACACGGGCCTATCGCGGGCCAGCGATTTCTATATAGCCCAGAATTTTGAAGTTGTTGGCCGGGGGGGGGGGGGACCGCATAAAGCTTAGCAGACTCTTCACGCTAACGAAGGATCACTTCTAGGCAGGGTTGGGAGGGTTACTTTGTAAATGTAATCAGTCACTGAATACTGAATACCTGCTATGAAAGTAATCACAATACAGTTACAGTTATCTGTCTTAAAAAACGTATTCAGATTACTTTTGAAATACTTTCTTTTTTTATAACAGATGGGTATGTTTTGGTGCACAGGAGACACTTATTTTACTGTTTTAATGGCTTATCAAGAGCACAAACACAACATCTTGGTGTCATTCTGGACAGCTCCCTCTCATCTGCACCCCACATAAAAAACATCACGCGGACTGCATTCTTTGTACTGTCTTAAAACCTTTCCTTGGAATATGTTATGAATTGTAAGGTGTCCTTGGGTGCTTTAAAAGGCACCCCTAAATAGAATGAATTATCATTATTATTATTATCTGAAAAACGATGTAATAACTTTTAAAACTTTTTCCTGTCACTAGCCCCATGCATTCAGCAGCAGCAGGCCATTCACTTTGATTTGATCCCGTTATAAATGTCATCATTTCGACAATAAAGAAAAGCTACATAAACGTTATCTTGCACATTTTATCCAGCGCCATATAGATAGAAGAGTTACGACATCTCCGTTCACTCCAATGGACCAGTTTTTTTACAGCAATGGCGGATCGTGGAGCTCCCAATAGTTACCCGGAAGTTAGCTTGCCGCTGACTTGCGGGGCTATCTGCGGCTAGCAGCGCAGTAGAGTTGCAAGCATAATAGACCATTCGTGTTGGACTTTTAAAGGTAAGAAGATGTTTAAAGATTTATATTGCGGATATTATCAGCACATCTGAGTCAAATTAACATGTGTATTAAAGGATGTTAGTGGATTCCCTGAAGATTATCCCTAAATCAGTATATAGATTTAGGGAACGTTTACAGATAACAGATTAGGCTAGGATTCCGGATAAAGTTAGCAACACACGTTAACCACGTACAGCCTATTTATCCGTTCTCCTAATGTTATTTCAACCTAACGTTGTGGAATTAGAGAAAAGGGGCATCTTAAAGTGCTTTTATCCGGGGTGGAGGGAGTTAAATATGAGTTAAATATAACATTGGGGTGTGCGTGATTGTAGTGGGTTGAGATGGTGAAATAAGGATATTGTTAAATATGTTCTTTATTCTCGCGTCCAGGAGAGAAGCTTTAAAATGAGACTAAATGGAGTCTCTGAAAAGATTCAAATGGGATACTTTAATTAAAAAAGGCGCGGTAGTGTTACAGACAGAATATTGTTCCGGCAGATAACAGCTGTGATCTGGCTCTCCTGAGCAAGAAGAGAAGCACGAATCCCCCGTTCGGTGCTTTATATATCCTCTGCTGGCTCCTCCCCGCCAGCCGGCTCGCCTCGCCTCTAATGTCCGTTGTTGCATTTAAACAGAGGATTGGTACTTTTCACCTTCAACATATGCTTAACACACCTTTTCTCCTCATATTCTCTTTCATCACTTTTCATGTAACACATTCTAAACGCTGTAATCAATACTCTAAAACATACAGAAAATACTTCACGGCTGGTTTGGTTTCCGGATGTTGTCACATGCTACTCTCGTCTGTAAACAATAATGTATTCAAATAAACTGTACTTTCATTTAATATTCAGCATGGTAGTATCTCGACATCTATAGTTGTAGTGTTAAATCAGTAGGTTTCGGTTTTCACCACACCACGTCATTTCGCTACTCAATTCACCTCTTTAGGAAATCGTATATTAGCCACATGCTAAATGCTAACCGTAGATGAAGGATTTTCAGAATAAAAGCTTAACTGCTTGTGCACAAGAATTTCTGGTTTTTCAGTATAAAAGAGCGTTTAAACTGACGGTATGTTTAAGCTACATTATATCATCAAAACATTGATTTTAATTTCTAACAATATCCATTTTAGAGTTCCAGCTAGTATAATATAGTTCACGTTACACAATAATAAGGAAGAGAGCTATTTGTGTGATACATCGCTATTGATATGGATTTAGACTGCATATTTGAGACTTCCGAACAGTAAACAAAAACGTAACTTATGGGTGAGTGTTTTTAGCAGAGCCATATGATGTCCTTGTGATTCTGTTAATTATGATCTGTCTGTATTGTGTTGCAGCTCAGCTGATTTTGAATTGATGGCAAAGGGAGAGGGACTTAAGTGAGAGTGAAAACACAAGGTAAGTTTCAAATGGGTCAGCAATTTTCCATCCTATAGGTTGCTAGATGTATCTAACCCTTTCTCCTGTCTCCCTCTCTCAGCACAAGAACCCCAGGGGGATTCAATGGAGCCTGAAGACCTGCAATGAGACCTTCACCCTGAGCCTGAGTCTCAACTCCCTGAGTTTTGTAAGCCTCTCCCTGTTCCTTATTTTGATTAAACAGACGTTAAGCTTCCCAATGGTGTGGTCTTTGTTTTGTGAAAAATATCATTACCTCACATATGTTGTTGCTGTTGTTGTCTTTTGTGATGGTTAAATTGCTGACTTGAGCCAGCCATTCTTTCCTCCTCTCTGTGTCAGTGGGGAAACTTTACATGTTTACTCCTTTCTCTGAGCACTTGGAGCATCACCAGGCAGCACAGCAAACCATGGTGGAGACTATATGCCAGGACAACAAAGAGGAAAAGGCACAGACAAACTGCATGATATGCTATTCAATGTTTATTGAATTCCATTTATTTACAATGGATGTTCCTAAAACAACACATTTAACATCAACATCATGCTGCTGCTGGTGCTTTGACTCAGTTGACAATCATTGATAGGCACCTGTGGGTCTCCAGTCCTTTCTGAAAGTCTTAAAGATTACATTAGTACTTTAGATTACTTCAATTACCAGGGGATTACTGAAACCACCATGAATTAAAGAAATGGTAAAAAATGAGGGGTGTAACGGTTCACAAACATTTCGGTTCGTTACGTACCTCGGTTTTTAGGTCACGGTTCGATTCGGTACGTTTTCGGTACAGCAGAAAAAATTATCACAAAACATAAAATATTTTTATTTTTTATTGTATTATTATTAAACTGTGAATAATGTATTCACTCAAATAAATACAAAATATAATAAAATAAACATTAAGGTGCAGCATTTAGATAAACTGAAATAATCTGTATTTTAACTTTACTGTACTAGTACTCACAAAACATAAACTATTAGTTTTGGGTTTTTAATTATTATTAAACTGTGAATAATGTATTCACTCAAATAAATACAAAATATAATAAAATAAACATTAAGGTGCAGCATTTCGATGAACTGAAACAATCTGTATTTGAACTGTACTGTACTAGTACCTAAGCAGCCAGTTTGACATTATGACTTGCTTGTCATTGTATTTTCATGTTTTTTTAAAGAAAAATTTAATTGTCCACATTGCTTGCCGAAAGGGCAGATCTGCTGGCACTAACAATGTCTCCTGCTGTGGAGAACACCCTCTCATTAGGGACAGAGGTAGCAGATACAGCCAGGTAGCGCTTTACTAACATTGCAACATAAGGATATTTGGCGTTTTTAATAGCTTTGGCACGATCTGAACTTTTTGCGAGTGGTGGAGGCTTAAATGCTAGTATCAGTATTTTTTCTTTTGGTACCGGTGATATTCACGTTCGGGTGATGCCTTTTCAAATGAGTGTGCAAGTTTGATGTATAGCCAGCCGCGTAACCAATTTTAGTTGAACAATGCCGACAAACAGCTTTGGTTCGGTCCACCTGTCTTTGTCCGTCATCCTTGTACGTAACTGCGAAACCAAAATGTTCCCAAACCGGAGACTTCAATGATGCTGTAGGATTTTCGAGCTCTACTTTATCTGCGTTCGCCATTTCAACAGTTCCTCAAATTACTGACTAAATTTGAACGCAGTCCTGTGACCAGCTCTCATAGTATGCCTCTCGTCCAATGAAATGACTTGCTCGCTCTATGACGCGTTGAACCCAATGTGAGCAAATTACTCTGAATGCTGCGACGCAGCACCTGAGATTACTTCCAAAAAGTAAGTAAGTGTGAACAGCTATCTAAGTAAGATAGCTGTTCACACTGTATATTTTCTACTTTTTATAATGCTATTTTATTTCTATTTAAGATCTTTACATTTTCGATTGTTTAATTATAGTCTTTTAACTGTCTAATGTACAATGCCTTGTCTTTTGCTGCTGCAGCGTAAACATTTCCCCAATTGGTATCAATAAAGTACTTCTTATTTTATCTTAATCCTCAAATATTAGCAAATGTTACTTTAAAAAAAACAAAATAATTGATGTAACTACATACACATATCAATGTTGTATAAATATTGCAAATCAAATCCTTTATTGACCACTAATTACCAAAAATTGCATTTCTATCCTGGTTTTAATGCATTCAAATCGTGATTCAAATGGCCCGCCACGAACCTCCGGGGAACTATTGAGTCTCCCTGAACCACGTGACGATCAAGCATTTTGGACCTCCGTTGTCGCAACTCTTCTCTCTATATGGCGCTGATTTTATCTAACCATCTCCGTTTCTAACTTTCAATATATTTTAAAAGAGATCTCTCATCTGCGTGCGGGGGCGGGGCCTCACAGACGCGCTGCATCTCTCTCTCGCTCACAGACATGCTGCAGCGCTGTGCAGTGTGCACACAATTCTGCCGGTAATGAATATGACATTTTGTGAGGAAACTTTTCCACCAATAATTCCAATAAGTATTCCAAAATGTATTCACTTCAGGTTTATGAAAGTAAC
This sequence comes from Notothenia rossii, assembly GCF_949606895.1. NCBI lineage: Eukaryota > Metazoa > Chordata > Actinopteri > Perciformes > Nototheniidae > Notothenia > Notothenia rossii. The sequence continues at coordinate 41,170,037 of NC_136902.1, forward strand.
TGTAATCAGATTACTTGTTTTTCAAATGTAACTCCAGCTGAATACAGTTAGCCTACTTGATTTTTGTATTCTGACTACGTAACGCCGTTACAGGTATTCCGTTACAACCATGGTTACAACCCAAGCCTGCTTCTAGGCTACTGTCCCGCAGCTCCTGCCTCTCTGTTGGACTCTGTCGCAGCGGGGCTACTGCTGTGGTGCGGAGTACACAAAGCAGACTCTTCACAACGAAGGATCACTTCTTCTTCAAGGCATGGAAGGTTTCGCAGTACGCAGTCGACTGTCCCGCAGCTGCTGCTTCTCTGTTGGACTCCGGTACTGCACCTTACTCACGAGACGTTGTAAAAAACAAAATGGGTGGGGGGCGAACGCAGTAACCACTCCGCCAACGCCACAGTCACCCCCGTCGTGCGGGCCGGATGAGAATGTCTGGCGGGCCGGATGTGGCCCGCGGGTCGCCAGTTGGTGGTCACTGGGCTAGAGTTTGCGTGGAGGACCGCACGTTTTCCCGTCAAGTTAGTATTTTATAAATCGCAAACAATGCGTAGAAACTGGCATACGCCATTTTTGAGCGTATATCCTTTTATAAATGAGGCCCCAGGCCAGAAGCTGTTATCCACTGCTGTAAACACCACGTCAGACCATAGCCGCGGGAAGTCATTTTGCTCAGGGGGTGCTGCCAAAAGTGGGGAGGGGGGCCGCTTAAAAAAAAAAGAAAAAAGGCTGTGCCTGTCAGTGATACGAGCAGCATAAATTGTTTGTTAAAGGCAGGCAAAAACATCGTTTTTCACGCACTGGTCAATTTTGAGATGTTGTGCTATTTTGATCCCATGACATGTTTTCTTTCAGGCTTTTGGAAGGAAAACGTACAAAATACACATTTAAATGTGTTTATTTTACAATAGTTTGTCTATTTGCTTCTGTATAATTCTCCTAAATTCACCAAAAGTTAGCATTCTAACGTAACACAAAGTACCGTGACCGCTGTTTGCACCATGTCATCAGAGATATCGTTGGAAAGCTCCGTCTCTCCTGCACAATCTCATCGGATCCAAATATGGTCATTTCCTTTGTATCAGCAACCAATCGTGAAGGTACAAAAGGGTCTAACCAAGAAACTAAATTTCACTGGCTGGTGTCAACTTCTGACAACGTGATTCGTTCAGATGCGTCACGTGGTGTACTTCCTGGTTAGCTTTCCGCTAGAAATTTAAATCTCAAAATGGCAAAAGAACAGCGAAAAAAACGTTCACAGAGAAGACAACAACAATTGCCACTTGCACGAAGCAAGGTTATACAAAAACAAATGACCCCGAACATGAAATACCTTCACGTAGTGTGTCGAGCCGCAAGCTGTCATCCAAAGAACAGGAGGATTTTGCTTGCGCCACACTGCAATCTTTAAAGGTCGTTTTCTCAAAATGAGTTTTTTCTTTGAGTCCGAAATGTCCACTTCAGTTGCACTGACATACACCAAACCTTCAAGTTATATTCCTATCAATATTATGAAGGCTATTACAAAAGGGTTTGTTCATAAGTCATTCATAGCCTGAATTATATAAGATTTTATACCTAAAAACATGGCGATCACGGAGTGATAAAAAGAGATATCCAAAATCCCTTCTGTAAAAGTCTTAGATGCTAATATGACTACAAAATGAAACAAGAATTTTGAACCTGGCTTTATCCAAAGTTCCGATTTCGGTTCCTGAAATATATTAAAATATTTAATGAGAACAATTTTATCATTTGCATATTCAGAAAACTTGTAATACAAGAAACAATTGCCTTATTGTAGGTAATTAACTGGAGAAATTTATAGCTGATATTTTTAAGTTAAAAAAAATTACCCAATTCAACTGGGGTGTCTCGCCTTAACTGTTAGGCTTAATAAACCATTATTACGGTCGCCCTGAAGTGCAAGACACCACAGCATTTCAGAAAACACCACAGCATTTCACAAAACACAACAGCGTTTCAGAAAACACCGCAGCATTTCACAAAACGCCACAGCATTTCCGAAAACGCCGCAGCATTTCACAAAACGCCACAGCATTTCAGAAAACACAACAGCATTTCACAAAATGCCGCAGAATTTCCGAAAACACTACAGCATTTCACAAAACACAAAAGCATTTCACAAAACGCTGCAGCATTTCCGAAAACACTACAGCATTTCACAAAACACAACAGCATTTCACAAAACACAACAGGATTTCACAAAACGCCGCAGCATTTCACAAAACGCCGCAGCATTTCAGAAAACACAACAGCATTTCAGGAAACACCACAGCATTTCACATTGGACGGAAAGGGTATTCCTTTAGGGCAGGGTGGGGAACCTCCGGCCTCCGGGCTGTATACGGCCCGCGAGACCATTTGGTACGGCCCTCGAGGTAATTTATAAACACACGCAAAAAAGAAAAAAATTCAAGAAATCTATTATCGCAATTATCGCTGCTTTATTTATGTCTGTATGACGTTGTTGTGAGTGTGTACGGAGCAGCTACAGGTTAGTTTAGCCTAATGGATCCGATTCCATTCAGAAAACAAGCATTTTAAAAGCTTTTCGCCTGCCGTCTTGTCTGCAGACTTGTCAAAGCGTTAATTCATGGTTTTTACTAACCGTTATCAGTATGTAGTTACTTCGGCATCGCTTTGAAACGTGTATTACAATTACATCACGGTCAAATATGTTCATTTGGTTGTAGTTGGTATCGCCCATAGGATTTACATGGAGATACGCCCCGCCCCCTCTCCAACGCATCTTGTTTGAATGACAGGAGCAAACACAGCTGACAGCCGCGGTGAAACTCGAGCGATTAGAGTGATGCGAATATTGGGTAGTCTACCATAGTATTTATATGGAGATAAGCCCCTTAAAAACCATGAATTAATAAAGCATTACAGTTTTTCTCGATTGCTAACACACTAAAATTATACATAAAGCACAATTATTTTAACTGACACTCAAAGAGCAAAACATCGGCTCAAATCTCCAAAACTCTAAACACGTTTTCAGCTTTTCACACAATTTGCAAATCAGCATTGCACTTTTTGCAAACCACTGCACACGTTTCTCCACGTAAGACACAGGAATCTGACATAAAGTCACGTGTTAGCTGGTTTAAAACACTGATATTCAAAATGCCTCACACATGGACCAATGATCAAGAAACACGTTCGACCTGACCAAACACCTGAGAGCATAATTGTTGGCTCATTAATCAGGATGTTAGCACTATAAAAAGACCACAGGTGAGTACTTTCCTACAGCAACAATGGAAGCCAACATGGAAGCAAGAGCAAGAGGAAGAGCTGGGCTGAGAGTGAGAGGGGGAGGAAGAGGTGGGTAAGAGTGAGAGGAAGAAGAATGAGAGGTAGAGCTGGAGGGAGAGGACGTGGACAAAGAAGAATACGCTCTAATTACGTAAATGTTATCAACCATGGTGTGACGATGAGCGAGGCTGGACAGAGGGTTCAGCCTAATCTAAACCGATGTACTGTTGCCTCTGTAATCTGGACACTTAGTAGACCCTCCAGAAAAACGCGGGCAAAAATCCTTGATTATGCGGGCTAAATTCCTTGATTATGCGGGCTAAAATCCTTGATTATGCGATTAAACATGCAGGGTTTTTATGTGATTTTATGCGGTGAAATTGCGGGAAGTTGCGAAATATGCGGAAAGTTGCGAAATGAGCGGGGGAAAAGAATAACAATTTTTTTAAATATTGGGCTGTCTTATTTATTCTCTCTCACACACAACCTGCCACTAACGTTAAACCCCTTTACTATTCAATTAAACACATTCAATGTTTATTGTAAAAGCAATTGGGCTATTTTAATCACACACACACACACACACACACACACACACACACACACACACACACACACACACACACAAACACACTTCTCCGCCTCATTCTGTTTTCATTTACTCTTTCGTTATCTGACCAGCTTCAATCTTGTAGGTTACTCACTTCGTTTCTTGTAGCCCTCGGAAGGGTTTTGGAGGTTGATGCCTCGGTGAACGTGAGTTGAATGGCTTTCTTGTCCGCAGCAGCAGAAAGCATTTTCTGATGTTTGAATGAATCAAAGTGGCTTGCCACCGTCGATTTTCTCTTATGCTCCAACACACAGTTGCACGGGGTGCAGAATAGTTTCCCCCCACTTTTTGCCTGGTCTCTAGTAGAAATGTTCGTTGGTAAATGAGCTATATACAGTGTTGTTTACATTCTGTGATGCGCGAGCTGATGACGTCACGTCAATACGAGTTAACTTTTTTTTCTTCTCAACATTGTGTGGAAAAATGCGGGGATTATGCGGCCTTTTGATAAATATGCGGCCTTTTAAAAATCTGCGCCATTTTGCTGATTATGCGGTAAATTCTGCGATCGCAGAATCGCGTTTTTCTGGAGGGTCTAACTTAGACTTGAAAACAGGTTAGTTACCAGTTTTCAGCTCTGCATAATTCATGATATATTTAAGCAATAGCTCACGACAGGCCGTGGTATATGCTCATTATATCACAGCTAAGGGGCGTGGTTCGGCCCGACGCGAAGTAGAACCCCCTTAGCAACAGCTGCACATGCCCAGAGGCTATGATATTATTTACAATATTAATAAAACTATGAATTCAATTTTAACTGATTGACAATTTTAACTGATTGACAATGCAAAACACTGCACAGCGGCAGTAGCATTAAAGGAAAATATTGTCTTACCTTGTGTTGGGGCTTCACAACACTCCAAATGTAGCCTTCCTCTCTGGGGTGGCACTAATGAAGACCCTCATTAGAGCAGATACATCCACATTGTCCAAAATGTTACTATGGACATGCATCAAAGTCACCTGCAAACCTTTCAGAGCTGTTGATTGCGTCCATCGACTTTTTGGACTGCGGACATCTGGACTTCCAGTATGCTTGTGACAATAAGAAAGAGGAAAGAAAGAAAGAAGGTGAAATAATAATAAAAAAATGCTTTATGCTGTAGTCTGTGCATGTGCTGCCAAACTATATTGCTGCAACCAGGAGCACAATTTTCATGTTGCATATATCAAGTATTACTCTAGTTGTAGAGGGTGTGGGCTGAGGAGTAGCTGGTGGTCCACTCTTTTTATTGGTTTGTTTGTTGGAGAAAAAAATCCCAAATCCTTTTTTGCGCCATTCTAGAAAGTTGTCACTCTGCACTGTGTGTGTCGCGTCAATTATGTCACTATCCCACGACCTACGACCTAGATGACTCGGATTTGATTTATTTGGAAAATAAATTCAAGCCACCTGACTGATACAAATATATACTATGACTATTATATGCTACTGTATACAGCTAATTTTATTTTAATTAAAATCATAACTATTTTATGTAGTTTAATCATTTTTATTTAGGTGGTCACTCAGTTTTTCAAATGTACACCACTCGCCAAAAGGGGGTGCTGCAGCACCCCTACTTCCCGCGGCTATGCGTCAAACACATAGACTGTATATATAAATGGACGTAGGGTCCGTGACGTCACCCATAGGATTCTGCAGAGTTGCCCGAGAAGCCCTTAGTAGGCGGAGTCGGCCACTAACGGCTCGACAGTGACGTCAGAGTTCAACTCCCGCCTACTCCAGCCTGCTCCAAATAAGGGCAAAGAGGCGGAGCCGAGGCGGGACCTGCTGCCACCGAGCTGAAAGTTCCAGAGCTAGCTGAAGCTACCAAGCTAAGCTAACATGCTCCCCATCTGCACACTGCCGTGGCATTTTAAGTTTCTAAGGTAATCGGACATGAAACTATTCAGCAAAACTATAAATAATAATCTAAGTTATTGAGTTTTTAGCATAATACTTCAGAATCTTAAAATCCCTTAACGTTTGTATGCAATTGTGCTAAATTCAACACTGGAATCAAGCAAATATTAATATGTTTGCATGACATTAGTTATTTATATTTTGATATCACTTAATTATACGTTTAATACATTTAAGTCAAGCTAAGGTAAATGTGATGGTAGCTAATTAGTGATCTTACCTGTGAGGCCTCCTCCAAACAGCATAATAACCAGACTATCATTAAAACTAAGTACCAGTTCTAGATCCTTGACTTTAGACAAACAATTCAAAAGACAACATGTATTTAAAGACCAATCTTTATTTGAATGTGCCTCTTAAACGGATATATTAGTTATACAGTAATAGTATTGACAATCTAAAAAATTGTGCAACTCAACAGTCAACTTTATGTTTCTTATTGTCTAAAGCATTTGTTATTTTCATTTTCCCCCTCTCATATTCAGTGTGGACGGATTGAGACAGCGTGGTGTCCGGAAAGCTGCAGAGACTTCAGGGAGAAACCTCCGTTTGATGGACGTCCTGTCTGTTGGTTTGGAGAGGACTGAGGGTCTTTCCTCTGCGAGGGGGACCAGGCCTGATGGAGGAGCCCATGCTGGGCAAAGCTGATACAAACTGCACAGGCCTAGTCTGTCACTTTATTTGACTAAATGTGTTCACTTATACATTTAATAGGTTTACACCTTCTGTCCATATGTGCGTTTAATTTAAAACATTTGATTAACTTTTGGTTCACATTTCAATAAATTGTATTTGTATTTGCACTCCTTTTGTCCATTATTCTTACTGAAAATGTTAAATTACACATTCACATCTGACTGAAGATTGGCCCTATTTATTTATGACATTGCAAACTCTGCGGTACAAGGCACAAGTGATGTGAAGCTCATAAAGCGAGGCAAATAGAAATAATCAGCTGATTGAGTGTAGATGTGGAAATAGGTGCATTCGATCAGCTGACTGTTTTTACAATAAAAGTAGTTTCTTAGTGTACTGGTCTTAAAATCTCATAGCATCAGCTTTTAATGTTCCTCTTGGATGTTCTTCTTGACCCTCAGAGAAGGAGAAAATGTTGTGTCTTTCAGGCATGTCCTTTCCTAACAAAAATTACAGGAAACATAAAACATATTATTGCAGAACAAGTGTGTTATTTATGAAAGCGGTGTGTTTGTGTGTTTAGGGGCTGTAGATATAATTATTTTGTAATTGTAATGTTTTTTTTTTATTTCAACAGTGAGCTACAAAGACAATCAGATTATGAATGAAAAGTATGAAGTTCATCAACATTGAAATATATTTTATAATCAAAATAATATTTAACTGTTATCAAAACATATTGCAACTGTAGAAGCTTGCTCTGTTGTCTCACTGAAAGAATCACTTTTACCACGTTTTTTACAGACAATATTGAGAGATAAATAGTAGCAGTTCTCACTATGTGTTAAATATCTTTGCCTTCAATACATTAAATTAGAAAGCTGACAAAATCACATTGCTTGTTAATATCTAAATGTAACTTTTTGCATGGAAAAAACCCTCAACTTCCCTGATGTGTAGGTGATCTAGTATTTAGTATTGTTTAATGGAATGTATATCAGTGTATTAAAGTCAATACTTCATTTATTTAAACCAATATCTTTCTTGATTATTTGTACAGTATAAAAAAAAGAGTATTTGTACCTGAGCTGAAGTTCACTGCTGTGAGGAGTCCAGTTATGTCTCTCACTCTCTGGTCCAGCCTGTCTGCATCACCTGTACACCTTAAACAAACAGATATATATGTAAAGTACCATGTGTACAAACAATATAACTGATTCTCTTCTGTTGAACATGTTGGATTGTGTATTGTCCGAGTCAGGGAACTTTTTATTCTACTGTAACTTTGGAAGTTGTGTTACCAATGCTTACTGTTTATTTGAGACCAATTTGGTAATGCAATTCATAAAAACAACAAGGTTTGGGTTTGTTCTTCAGATGAGTGTGATATTAACGTGTAAGCTCAATAATGAACTCCAGCTCAACTAACCATATTGTAATATCTAAGTAATCATCTTGAAATATGACATTAATAATTTTAATATACACACATCTTATTGTGAGGTTGATTTCACATACACTACTTCGACATTAGCTTGTGTACATACTTGAGCATAGCCAATTTAAATTAACCTTAGCGATGCATACAGTTCCTACCTACATAATAGTCATCTCTCTAAGTTACAAGGATGACCTTATTTTATCAAACTCAAACAGTAGCCGTTTGTTGTACAGTATTATCCCACTTAACGCTTAATACTTGTCTATTTCGTTTTAACCTTTATAAATAAAGGTGTGATTTTAACTTGGAGGCTACTATTAGTATCGTTAGCACCGATGTAGCTACCACTCGCTTACACGCTAACCCAAGCCTTAACATTAATTACGTAGCTGATTAATATCATTAACACATAAATAAGTACTCGAATTTCACTTACCGCAAAACCGCATTCATGCACCGTCTGTTCCAACCGCAGAGCGAGTCACAATAGTCCGATATATAAGCATGAAGAACAAACAAACAAGGCCAGGGGCAAGTTGTGTTCCCTGGATGAGCTGAACAGGCAGAGTGCCTGTAGCTTCACAGAGCAGCTAGCAGAGAGACAAGAAGCTAACAGCCGCAGTCACATCACAGAGCCGTCACTCAATGTGACCACGGCCTAATCTATGCAAAAACTTTAAGACCTAATTTAAATAAAAGGGTCGTGTTAGAAAACAATTCACTCACAGATCCATAATCATGAAGGTGGAATCTAACTATATTCATCATAATATTTATTGCATCCATGGGTAGAAACATGTTTTTTTCTGCTGTAAAGTTGGGCATTTTAACATGGGGGTCTATGGAAATTGCTCCTTTATGCAGTCAGTCCCTATCGGCCAATATATGAACTGCAGTGTGTGCCACTTCCGTATTGGCGTCCCGGCTCTTCCACAGAGTTTGCCGCTTGCTCAAACCTCAAAAAACACGTAAGGGATAATGTGCAGCGACGTGGTCATTATGGGGAAAAGAACACCGACAGGCTGATCAGGAGCCCGACGCGAAGCGGAGGGATCTAGATCGGCATGAATTATTACATTCAGGAGCTATCTGGATCAGTCTTATGGAAACTGAACTAAAGAGAACATTTTTTTTTTTTGATCAAATGTTTTTAATCACACACATTTAGTAAATTACAAAGTACAATCACAACACAAATTACAAAAAATACAGAAAAACAAACAATAACAACAATCTGACAAGAGGACAAAACTAAGAAAAAAATAAAAAAATAAAAAAATAAAATAAACCCTCCCACCCCAATCCCAGGACCTCTCAGGACCAATGACTGCAAACAAATACATCGGTTAAGACAGTTAGATCCGCTCCTTCAATCTTTCAGCTGTCGACACCCATAAACCGATATTGGACTCCTTAACTCCAATCACGCGTGCAGTAGACAGTTCCATGTAGACTACGTCAAGAAACATTAGTAACCAGCAGGTCACTGAGAGTTTGTTGTTTCCACCTCATAGCAACCAATTTCTTGGTAGCCGTAAGGCCAGCATTGAGAGGTCTTTTCTGGTACCCAGTAGCCGGCAGCTGAGATAAGTCATTTAAAAGAAAAACAGACACAGATACAGATCTTCTCTGGTCCCCTCCCCAATCTGATCAATGATGACATGTATAGCCGCATGTCATCATTTCAGCGCTGGTTGTCTTGGTGGTGCCCAGCAAACAATGTGGGCTTCGTGAATAATTGGACAGCCTTCTGGGGAAAACCTGGTCTGATTAAGAGAGACGGCATTCATCCTACTTTGGAAGGTGCAAATCTCATTTCGGCAAACATTTCAGGGCTCTGTGGACTTAATCCATGACAAACTGGAGTTGAGACCAGGAGGCAGAGTCGCAGTCTTACACGCTTCTCTGCGCTCTCTCCTAGGCAGTCATCCATAGGAATCCCGACCCCAATAAAATACCCAATATTAACGGTGTGTGTGTCTGCCCAAGGACAATTTAAGGTAAAACCTAATAGAGGTGTCATACATAATAACTTAATAAAAGTAAATGTAACAACTACTACAGTGCAACAAAACAGGAAGATTAAATGTGGTCTCTTAAACATAAGATCTCTAGCATCTAAAGCAATACTGGTAAATGATTTAATATCAGATTATAATATTGATATATGCTGTCTCACTGAAACTTGGTTGAGACATGAAGAATATGTCAGCATAAATGAGGCCACTCCACCCAGCCATATCAATACTCATATTGCCCGAGGCACGGGCCGAGGAGGTGGAGTTGCAGCAATCTTTGACTCAAGTTTACTTATCAATACTAAACAAAAATTAAATTATACCTCCTTTGAAAGCCTCATTTTCAGTCTTACGCATCCGACCTGGAAAACTTTGCAGCCAATCTTATTTGTTACAGTGTACCGTGCACCAGGTCCTTATTCAGAATTCTTATCAGAATTCTCTGAGTTTTTATCAGCTTTGGTACTTAAAACAGATAAAGTAATTATCGTAGGTGACTTTAATATTCATGTTGACGATGATAAAAATAGCCTTACTGTTGCATTTAACTCTATATTAGATTCTGTTGGTTTCTGTCAGAGTGTAAATAAACCAACCCACTGCTATAATCACACTCTTGACCTTGTTCTGACTTATGGTATTGAAATTGAGCAACTATTAGTCGAACCGCATAATCCTGCTTTATCCGACCATTTCTTAGTAACTTTTGAAGTACTGTTACTAGACTACAAAGCATTAGCCAAAAGCTCCTGCAGCAGAAACCTATCTGTTAGTGCTATAGCCAAATTTAAGGAAGAGATTCCACCAATACTTAACTCGATAGCATGTCTGCATGTAGGGGAGGAAACTTATACAAAATGTACACCACCCCAAATTGATCATGTTGTTGATAGTGCTACAGATGCGCTGCGAATAAAATTAGACTCTGTTGCTCCTTTGAAAAAGAAGAAAATAAAACAACATAGATTAGCTCCATGGCATAATGCCGAAACCCGCAAAATAAAGCAAAAGTCGAGACAACTTGAAAGGATATGGCGTTCCACTAAACTTGAAGAATCTCGTTTAATTTGGCATATTACTCTCAATGAATATAAGAAAGCACTGCGTAAAGCGAGAGCAGCATACTACTCTTCATTAATAGATGAGAATAAGAATAATGCAAGATTTCTTTTCAGCACTGTAGCCAGGCTGACAGAGAGCCACAGCTCGACTGAGCCTTCTATTCCCATAGCACTCAGTAGTAATGATTTTATGTGCTTTTTTAACGATAAAATTGTTACTCTTAGAAACAAAATCAATGACCTCTTGCCTTTGACCAGTATAGTGTTATCAACAGCTCCCGGAAACGTAAGTTCTAATAATATTACACTTGATAGTAAACTAGAATGCTTTTCAGCCATAAACCTTGAACAATTAAATTCAATGATTCTCTCTTCTAAACCATCAACGTGTATCTTAGACCCGATTCCAACTAAGCTGTTAAAATAAGTTTTTCCATTAATTAGCACTTCTTTATTAAATATTATGAATATGTCTTTATTATCAAGCTATGTTCCAAAATCATTCAAAGTAGCAGTGATAAAACCGCTTCTTAAAAAGCACAACCTCGATCCAGAGGTTTTAGCCAACTATAGACCTATTTCTAATCTTCCGTTCCTCTCAAAAATTCTTGAGAAAGCAGTCGCAAAACAGCTGTGTGATTACTTAAAAAACTATGATTTATTTGAAGATTTTCAGGCTGGCTTTAGAACACAACATAGCACAGAGACAGCTCTGGTTAAAGTCACAAATGACATTCTAATAGCCTCTGACAAGGGACTTGTCTCTATTCTTGTCTTGCTCGATCTTAGTGCTGCATTTGATACTATCGACCATGATATCCTATTGCAAAGACTAGAGCACTTAGTTGGCATACAGGGAACTGCTTTAGGCTGGTTTAGGTCTTATCTATCTGAACGCTCTCAGTTTGTACGTGTCAACGATGAATCTTCCATGCAAACCAAAGTTAGCCATGGAGTGCCACAGGGCTCAGTGCTTGGACCTATTTTGTTCACACTATATATGCTTCCGTTAGGCAATATTATAAGGAATCATTCTGTAAACTTTCATTGTTATGCGGATGATACTCAACTATATTTATCAATCAAGCCTGATGAAATTAATCATCTAAATACAATTCAAGACTGCCTCAAGGACTTAAAAACGTGGATGACCTTACATTTTTTGATGTTAAACACGACCAAAACTGAAGTTATTGTACTTGGCCCGAAGAATCTACGAAACAAATTATCTAAAGATATATTAACTATGGATGGCATTAATTTGGCCTCCAGTGAGACTGTAAGGAATCTTGGTGTTATATTTGATCAGGATTTATCCTTTAACACCCACATAAAATCCATTTCAAGGACCGCCTACTTCCATCTACGTAACATTGCAAAAATCAGGCATATCTTGCCTCAAAACGATGCAGAGAAACTAGTCCATGCATTTGTTACTTCAAGGCTGGATTATTGTAACTCCTTATTATCAGGGTGTACCAAGAAGTCAGTCAAGTCACTTCAGCTGATTCAAAATGCTGCAGCTCGTGTACTAACCAGAGTTAGGAAAAGGGACCACATTACTCCTGTTCTGGCTGCCTTACACTGGCTCCCTATAGAACACAGGGTAGAATTTAAAATTCTTCTTCTCGCCTACAAAGCCCTTAATGGGCAGGCGCCATCTTACCTTAAAGAACTCATTATACCCTATTGTCCTACTAGGGCATTGCGTTCCAAGAATGCAGGGTTGTTGGTTGTTCCTAGAGTCTCTAAAAGTACAATGGGAGCCAGAGCCTTTTCTTATCAAGCTCCACTTTTGTGGAATCAGCTTCCAGTTTGTGTTCGGACGGCAGACACCCTATCCGTTTTTAAGAGTGCGCTTAAGACCTTCCTTTTTGATAAAGCTTATAGTTAGGGCTGATTAGATTCAGCCCCTAGTTTTGCTGATATAGGCTTAGTTTGTCGGGGGACATCTTACTTCTTCCTTCTCTCTGTCTATACCTGTGTACTCTCATGTTCCGATTAACCCAGCTTCTCCAAATTTCTTTCTTTTTGGTGTCTATATACGCCGGGATCCGGAGTCATGGATGATCCTGCGGTCCTGTGTCATGGATTGCGAGTCCTGGATCTTGAGTCGTGGCTGCGGTCCTGGATCATAAGTCCTGGATGGATATCCTCGTGGATTCATCTTCTTATTATACACACATGCATTTCAAAACATTTGGACTACCTATGTTGCAAATGTATTATCTTTTCAATTTACACACGGCATCTATTGCACGTCTGTCCGTCCTGGGAGAGGGATCCCTCCTCTGTTGCTCTCCCTGAGGTTTCTCCCATTTTTCCCTTTAAACTGTGGGGTTTTCTCTGGAAGTTTTTCCTTGTACGATGTGAGGGTCTAAGGACAGAGGGTGTCGTATTGTCATACTGATATTCTGTACAAACTGTGAAGTCCACTGAGACAAATGTAACATTTGTGATATTGGGCTATATAAATAAACATTGATTGATTGATACAGGTACAGTCAAAGAAAATATGTCGGACTACTTAGAGGAGACCCCGTTCCAAAAGCGAGCAACAGGCGGACATTCCCAGAACATATGGAGAAATTTACCAGGAGCCCCCATGGAGCACAGGGTACACCGAGCATCTGCCAGAAGACCCATCATATGCAGCCGTCTGGGTGTCAGGTAAGTTCTATGCGCATAGTTCAGGTGGATTTGTTGGTGGTCGGGATTGCGAGATGCCTGACGAATGTTAGCCCAGACTGAATCCCAGTTAAAATCAGGTCTCAATTCTGGGACATCCTTCCTCCACAGTCTATCTAAGGGAAGGTCACCATAAGAGGACTCAAGTAGGTGAGTATAAAACATAGAGACAAAGCCCCTGGATGTTCTTCTATCAGTGATGAGTATGTGGAATGGATGCCGTGCTAGTTGTTGATCCCACGGGACCCCATAAGCCTTAAAGTCCATGAAATGTCCAAAATAAACGTTATTCTGTGTTAATAAATCGCTTCATCACTTTCCACTGTTTCATTTGACATATCAACATCAATGATTCTTTCCATAAATACCCCCCAAATAACATGAAATGTGTGCCACTTTCCCGTGTTATTCCGCTCCGGTAGCGAAAAGTTTGCCAGCCATTAACCCAGCTGTGTGACGTCACACGTGGCAAACACCAGCCTCGTCTGGATTGTTTGTTTTGTATCCTTCTGCTATTTTCGCTCAACATATGTGTAACCGGACCTCGCTAAACTTTTTTTATCTAACAATTCATGATGGGGAAGCGATGTGTAGTTATGAGCTGTGAATGTTTCCTGATTGCTATAAACATTGATCATGGGTGCTGGAATATTGTGCACAAAACTCGGGTCAGAATTAAGTTACTACAGGTGTTATGCCAGCTTGAGCTAAATGTCACCAGAGTACAGTGAACTTGCCTAGTGACTGAAATATATAAAAGTTTAAGTGAAATAAGTAAGGCCAAAAATGAATTACGTCTGAATATCTTTATTATTTTTACCACTTTTAATTATTTGTGGGCTCGCACATATACCAAAATAGACTAATGTACACTGCAATAAAGATCAAATGTTACAAGTGAAAAATTAACAAAAGAACCCTTTTTTATTTATCAAACAGTAAATTAATACAATCTTACAAACTTGTGATTTGCAGGGTTCTTACACCTTTTCCAAAGTCAAATTCAAGCACTTTTCAAGAATTTTCAAGGTGCATTCTCAAGCTTTTCAAGCATCTTACAGCTGTTGTAAATTACATATTTATATACACATACTCAAATGATTATTTCCCTACCTCACATTAAATCAGATTATCTTTATGCTATAAACAACCAAATGTGTGTTTCGTGATAGCATTCTATATGAGGATGAAAAATTAAAGAAAAGAAAACTAAGTTTAATATTTCAAAATGAGTGACCCATCTGTACGTAGACTGGGCCTCCAATATAACCTGGCTGAGCCAATATAAAACAATCAGCCAAATAACTTTTCAATACATTATTGATTACTATTTTTTAGGTACTTTTAGGTTGGCAGTAAACACAAGTCAGAGGTAAATGGTGTACTTTTCCTCCTCTACATGTATTTAATACCTTCAGTTACTTCACAGATGTGGATGAATGATGTGAAATATAATCAAGTGTTAAATCAGACTTTAGTTCCACCTGGAGTAAATCCACAAGCTACCCTGCAGTATACAAAGTCATTCAAACTAGCTGCACCTTTACCAGCTTTGAGAACACTTTCATGATCAATCATTATAAAACAATGACTACTTTTACTGTCGCTACTTTCACTATATTTTGATGAGAATACTTTTCTACTTTCACTTGAGGAACATTTTGAATGCAGGGCTTTTACTGTAACAGAGTATTCCTACACTCTGGTACTTCTACTTTTACTCAAGTACAACATCTGAGTACTTCTACTTTTTCTACTACCAGATCTGAGTACTTCTACTTTCACTACAAGATCTGAGTACTTGTACTTTTACTCAAGTACAATATATGAGTACTTATTCCACCTCTGGTAGCATATTAGCCTGAATTGTAGCCACAAAATCAAGCAGAGCTGCATAAAAATAGACTTACAATGGTAACAAGTGGAAAATAATATTTACAAATGTGTACAATGTGTAGGTAATTTTGACTACTCAAGACACCTGACTTATACATATTCAAAGGAAGACTGTGTTCATTCTACAATTACATGGGATTAACACTAGCACCGCCATCGGGTCAATTTTACAGCTGTTTTTTTTATTGTATGTAACTTTTTTTCAATAAAATATTTAAGTCTCCCAGTCCGCGACTTTTCCTGAAAGTGTGTTATGTAGCACCCTCTGTTGTTAAACATGTTCAATATGAAGTCAGATTGAAGAAATCGCCCAAAAAATTGCCATTTATACCTATTTCCGCCAGCGGGTCATATTGACCCCACCCCTTTTCACGCTATTGATTTCGCGTGTAAACCATAGGTGTAAACCTACGGTGTAAACATAAACATGACGTGTTGCTATAGCAACACCCTTTGTCTCCTGCGGTTCCTTATAGATTGAGAGATAGATTGAGAGAGAGGGAGAGAGAGAGAGATATAAAGATAGATATAGATAGATAGATAGATAGATAGATAGATATTGATAGTGACAGTCTGTAGTGAAGGAGCGCGCTGCGCAGCAAACAGCTGTTTGCTTTTCACCCAACAACGACAACCGCCTCACGAAACGCTATGTTGTAGTGTTAATAAACGAAAAAATTTAACAAAATTGCTTGTCAAAATACCAGTACCACAGGACCATTTTTTTTTTTAAGCAATATTTTTTTAGTGGCCCGAGCGGGCAAATTGAAATTACGTTATGCTGGCCGGGGTGTCTAAATAGTGCTTCCGGGACAGCGGGCCATTTATAATGTCGAGCCTTGTATATCATATGAAAAGTTGAGTGTCCACAGATTCTATTGGTATATGTTTCATCCCTGTGCGATCAAAAGAATATTAAACTTGTTTCGGTAAATTCAGATGATAAATACAGCTTTGAAGCTTGTAAAGGCATAATTACAAGCGGAGAACGGAGTAATTTAACGTCACAGCAAGCGTAACAACAGCCGGTGTTTCTTGTGAGTGTTTCCCCGGTACACAAACACAATACACACAAACGCAAAAATACACAAACACACACACACTCGCGAGCTTCCCCCAGACCAGTAATACAAACTAAAATGTGTCTTCGGGTCAATGTGACTGATTTCGATAGAGCAAGTCACATTTGGTTTAGGCACGAAACATACTACCTGTAGAAATACATTGCTTTTAAAATCGTTCTGTGTCGAATCAATAGATTATATTTTGTGACTATAACACAAAATGCCGTGAGACTGGGTTGAATTACAAGTGAGTGCTTCATCCTCTGAACACCACAGAATGGCGACTGTAACGCACATAACATAGGTACGCTCCTCTGAAATGATTGTCCCCTGCAATTATTATCCCTCATTCAGCTTGCTAACGTTAGATTAAACAAACGTAACATGCAACGTTAGTCTAATCTAAAATGCTCTACTACGGCGTACCTTTCATGTGGCTCGTCAGCGCCGACTCTCCCATCGTTATTTTTTGCAAACTTTGCAGGAGGCTACTCGTGGGCTTGACCCTCGTCTTATCCATGGCTTGTATTTGTCTTCTGCTAGCCAACGCTCGTTGAAACTGCAACCTCCTGGCATACTGTCATCTATCTATCACTTATCAGAATGCCCAGGTCACACACCTAACAAAAACACTTGCAGGTCGCGCGCATAGCGCGGGAAGGCCGGAGCGGAGCTGTTTTATGTAAAAGCGAAGCAATTAAGCTGGCTCCGACTTCTTTATTTTCTTTTAATCTAAAAAGCGAAGTAAAGCATTTACATTTTCAAGCACTTTATCCCAAATTCAAGCACCATTCCCAAAATTCAAGCACTTTCCCAACCTTGAAAACACCACGTCAAATTTCAAGCATTTTCAAGGATTTCAAGCACCCGTACGAACCCTGGATTTGGAAAATGTTGTTATATTTACATGTTTCTTTGGAAAAATAATATTGTAAATGATGTACTTTGTAAATTATTTACATCATGCGAAACCATTTTAACCAGTTCAGCTGCATGATTTATGTCAAATTACAGATTTGGCCATTGAAATCCCTGATAGCGGCCTCCCGGTTCAGGGTAAGTCTTCCGTATCTCGGTTACAGCACATGCAGGCAGCGGGACTCTGATTTTTGGGCCGAGTACACCCCAGCACCAACGTACAAACTGTCGATAAGCTGTATATTGATACTTCCTAATGAAAAAAAAGTATACAGATTATAAATATATTTGGAGAAAAATAAAATGTTATGTAGTACTATTATGTAGCAATGGTTACAAATTGGCTTATAACATGATATTTGTATTTTACTTGTACAAAATAAATATGAGGTTGTACATGACTGCTTGACAGAATCATAGACCTCTTATATATTTCCTCACATGTGTAGTTGTTTCTTTTCCCAAGCATACATTCAACTTGCATACACAGAAAAAATAAAAGCCAAGCTGTTTTTGACTGCTTGAAAGAGTTTAATGGTATCTTTAAAAGTGTACCATATCTGTAGCGACTAAAAGTATTATATGAAAGCAAAGCTGCAATAGGCAGTTGGGTCAATCAATATTTACTTACTGGTGTAGTGGGCCATCAACTGCTCTGTGTTGTTGTTTATATTGAAGATACGCTATTTTCAGTGTCCAAACACTGAGACAGCCTTCTCTAAAGCCTGGGTGGCTAATAATGCACCTTCGTTTCTCGTCGGTGTCTTCTATCTGGTCAGTAGGTTGCAAACTGTCTATTTGTTCCATCACCTGCCAGATCTCTCTGCAGCATACATACACATTCATCTGCAGTGGGCATGCTTTCACAGCATTGACATGTACACCTGAATATTGTACATAACATAAAAAAAAAACAATATCTGCCAGACGTGTGAGGAACAGATGACAAATTTAAGATCGACATTTAGTGCAGGTCAAATTAAATAAAACAGAATTTACCATTCAGTATTGCCGACTCGAGTCTCGCCGGCTGCGGAATCCGCTTCTCTTTCATAAGTTTCTGCCTCGTTGTTCGATTGCCGGGCAGGAGGCTCGTACTGATAAGGCAAGATGCCTTGAAGTGAAAGGCTAGCTGGTCCACTCTCTACTTCTGTAACTGAATCCAGATAACCCACCGAATCTGAGCTTGAATGATCGCTGTCGCTGTCGCTGTCTGAAGTTGTCTCGTTGCTTGCCATTTGGACTGATTTGATCAAATGGCAATATTTGCCACGTGTGACGTCACCGCTCGTTTGGGAGTGATCGGGGGCGTACTCGGCAAACTTCGGAACCAACATCGGTTTTTAACGTATATGTCATTTAATTATGACCAAACTTTAAACATTTTTATTTATTTTTATTCTGGTGATATCTAAACTACATGTTAAAAAACACCTGTGTTAGATGCATTACATGGCCTCTAAGGGCTGTCCTAAGCTGTAGATAAAAAAAGAAAGAGGTGCCTGGAAGTTCATAACAGCCTTTAAGATCCTGAAAAGAGCGGAGACCACTGTCACTGTAAATATCTCCCAAGGTGTGAAGACCCTTCCTCCCCCATTGGGAATAATTAATAGGCCTCCGCCCTATGAGTAATTGGTTGTTATTAAATATTGGCGAATTGAGATGCCAGGGGCATTGAATAGCGCATAATTTCTCCAAGTCTGAATTACATGAGTAATCAGAGGGCCGAACCTAAGCTGATATTGTTTGATGGATATGTTTGTGTAAATTATGTCCTGAAGTCTCCATGGGGAGACTAACTTCTCTTCTAAAGCCCGCCATGAAACCACAGCTTGGGGGTCAAACCAATTAGGTCTTAATGAAAAGGACCAGAAATACAATTTAAAATGTGGTACTGCCAATCCCCCATCAAGCCTCCTTCGTTGAGTAGTGGACATTTTGAGTCTAGGCCGCTTGTGGTTCCAAATACATTTTGAAATTGCCGACTGTAGTTTCTGCCAATGACCATTGGGGGGCGATAAAGGAAGCATTGAACTGATAAAATTAACTCTAGGCAGTATATTCATTTTAATTATTGAAGCTCTGGCTTGTAGTGAGTTGGGCTGGCTTGACCACCTATTGAGGTCCTGGAGAACCTTGTTGTACATGTCTGTATAATTATTCTTTATAGTCTTGTTAAGGTTTGGGAATATTTCAATACCAAGATAATTGAAATGTTCTACCACAGGAATGTTTGCAGGGAGAATAGCTGATTTGGCAGCGTCGTTGAGAGGCAAAAAGGCAGACTTGGGACAATTAATCTTAAAACCTGATAGGTTGCCAAATTCCTCTATTACACTAAGCAGACGAGTTGTAGAC
The DNA here is from genome assembly GCF_949606895.1 of Notothenia rossii. Taxonomy (NCBI): domain Eukaryota; kingdom Metazoa; phylum Chordata; class Actinopteri; order Perciformes; family Nototheniidae; genus Notothenia; species Notothenia rossii. The sequence continues at coordinate 41,189,915 of NC_136902.1, forward strand.
GTTGAGGGGTTCCGCATAAAAATCAGTACATCATCCGCATACAGGGCAATGTGATGAAGCGAGCCTTGGATAGAAATGGGGATAATATCCTGTGATTGTCTAATAAATTGGGCCAGTGGCTCGAGCGAGAGGGCGAAGAGCCCTGGACTCAAGGGGCAGCCCTTTCTTGATGACCATGCTACAGAAAAAAGCGACGAGATAGTTTTGCCTGTTAAAATCATTGCTGAAGGGGCAGAATAAAGTAGTTTGATCATATGGATGAACCCCTTACCTAATCCCATAGACTCTAGAACAGCCCATAGGTATGACCATTCTAGCCTATCAAAAGCCTTCATAGCATCCAGAGATAATACAGCCGCTGGTGTTTTATCATCTTGGCTAGCGTCAATGATGTGCAGCAATCGTCTGAGATTGTCCGAGGCTAGGCGACCTTTTATGAAACCGGTTTGGTCACACTAAACTAGAGATGTCATAAAGTTCTGTAGGCGACGAGCCAGGACCTTCGCGTACATTTTAAGATCGGCACCAAGTAGGCTTAAGGGCCTGTAGCTGCTACAATCAGATGCATCTTTATCCTTTTTTAGAAGTAAAGATAAGACCTGTATTAACATCTCTGGCAAAACTACCCCGTTCTATTGAAAATTCAATCATGGAAAGCAACAGCGGGCCCAAAAGGTCCCAGAAGGTCAAATAGAGTTCTGGGGGGATGCCGTCCCACCCAGGCGCCTTACCCTTTTGCATGTCGAGGACCGCTGCTTTAAGTTCCTCCAAGGTAATAGCCTCAACCAATTGTTTAGTTTTATCAAAAGTGATTTCAGATCTATATAATTCAGAATAAAAGGATTGGAATGCATCATTAATCCGCTTAGGTGGTTATCTCCCCTTGCTGGGTTTTGATAGAAGGGATGTCAGCGAATACGGGAGGTAAAAATAACTAGAATAATTGTAAAAATAACTAGAATAATTGTGATTCATTTATTGTGGCTTTTATATTTTTAGGTATAAAATGTTATGTAATTCAGGCTTATAGTTCACCCTTCTCTAAAAGCCTTCAACAATGACAATATTCATAGTAATTTAATAAATCCTTCCAGCACACATTGTAAAGAATAGCCTACTGTAAGTTAAGAAATCATTCCAATATGTACATCTTCTGATGTAACAACAATAACATTATAAATAGTAACATAGCTGAACATGGTATTGCACATTTAGCTTTGAGTGTTACTGACCTGAGATGTTTTTATTACATGGATTAAGGTGACTGAGGCTTTTTAACATACAGGGATGCAAACTCATCAGGTATGAAAAAGGTGACAAGGATCCGAGCCCCGGGCTCCCCCAACCCACGGAATAACAGAGGATTTTAGCAGTCAGAACAACTACAGCAGCAGTGTTAATAATAACAGAAACGCCAAAGAGTCACATCTAATAGAAATATATAAAAGAGATCGATGATCTCAAGGGACCAATCTGTTTAAATAAAGGTTTGAAATGAAATGAAATGAAAAGCATTTATTTTAAATTGTGTAGCAGTCAGTTTATAATTTTGGCAGCACTGTTGAGCATTTTGAAAATGTATTTTCATGCCTCTGTGCAAGGCTTAAGTCTTTCTATCTTTATAGCCACATGTTGTAAAGTAACTAAGTTCATAAACTCAACAAGTACTATACTTGGGCACAATTTTGAGATACTTGTACTTTATTTAAGTATTTCAATGTTTTGCTACTTTGTTCTTCTACTCCACTAAAGTTCAGAGGTACATGCTGTACTTTTCCTCCACTCCATGTATGTAATACCTTTAGTTACTTTACAGATGTGGATGAATGATGTGAAATATAATCAAGTGTTAATTCCGACTTTAGTTCCACCTGGAGTAAATCCACAAGCTACCCTGCAGTATACAAAGTCATTCAAACTAGCTGCACCTTTACCAGCTTTGAGAACACTTTCATGATCAATCATTATAAAACCTATCATATCTATTATTCTGAAATGGACCAATCTGCACAATGACTACTTTTACTGTCGCTACTTTCACTATATTTTGATGATAATACTTTTCTACTTTTACTTGAGGAACATTTTGAATGCAGGACTTTTACTGTAACAGAGTATTCCTACACTATGGGACTATTACTTTTACTCAAGTACAAGATCTGAGTACTTCTACTTTTACTCAAGTACAAGACCTGAGTACTTCTACTTTTACTCTAGTACAAGATCTGTGTGCTTCTACTTTTACTCAAGTACAAGAGCTGAGTGCTTCTACTTTTACTCAAGTACCAGATTTGAGTCATTCTACTTTTACTCTAGTACAAGATCTGTGTGCTTCTACTTTTACTCAAGTACAAGATTTGAGTACTTCTACTTTTACTCTAGTACAAGATCTGTGTGCTTCTACTTTTACTCAAGTACAAGATCTGAGTACTTCTACTTTTACTCAAGTACAATACCTGAGTACTTCTACTTTTACTCAAGTACAATATCTGAGTACTTCTACTTTTACTCAAGTACAATATATACTTATACCACCTCTGTTTATAGCCTATGAATAAAACTATTAGAAATAGAAGGCTAAAGCTAACGTTAGCAGATAGTGACAATGTATGCTAGCTAGCTAGCTCAACGATTCCTTAAATAATATTGCCACAGAAAAACTTTTCAGTTCACATCACGCTCTGCCGCTCCGACAGGGAGCTCTGCTCTGAACACCTGAAAGGCCCGTTCTAACAGCTGTTCACCAGCGGTCCAGTCTGTGCCACAGTGACTCCGGACGCACAGTTAATATTAACGAACGCACCCGTAGGTAATGTAGCTGCTAAAGCTAGACCATCATCTCGGAGCAGCAGAGCCTTATTATACATCCATGAGCAGAGCCGACAGGCAGGAAGACTCGAGCACACAGCTCGTACTTCATTATAATATATAAAAAAAGAACACCATGCGTGTCATGATGGCACATAACAGCTCACGGACGCAGATTACTCCGGGTCGAGGCCCCCCCATACCCCAAAAATATTTTTATTGCAGATCTACATGAATCAAACAAATCAATTATTTTGGATTCAAAACGGCGAATTTCGCCGAAAGGTGACAAGTTTGCATCACTGAACATAGACAGAGCACAACTGAAACATAACATCTGAGATGTAACAACATAATACACTTTTTGGGGATGCTTGGGATGTGAGTGAGGGACACGGCTTAGAACGGGCGTGTCGCCTGGCAGGACAGGAGAGTGTGTGCACCAGTCTGCCTTGATCTATGAATTCATGTCCGTGACACTCACTGCTGCCCACAGCTGTTTTATAGAAGGAAATTCCATCACTTCATGAAAGTGTTTTAACCACACACACCTCTACACACACATGACGGGTGTTATTTTCCCCATAAGGAACAAGTCGCTGCAAATTATTCCGCTTATTACACGGCCACATTCTCAACAAAGTAACGACATGACTCCCAATATTAATTTAAATGCTTTTATGGATTTAGAAAATGTTTTTATTGATTTAAAAAATAGTTGTATGTATTTATTTAAAAAATAGTTGTATGTATTGATTTAAATTGAAATGCATCCGCTAAGAAAAATAGTTTGTTGTTACCATTTTTTAAACAGTCTGAATGAAACGGCAGCTCTCAGCTGTGTATTTACACAACTAATGGCCCATCAACCACAGCTCTCTCCCCCCCTCCCCCCTTGATCTTTCTTCTCCAGCAGCTAAATTAATTGTAGGTTACTCTGAGTGACAAGCTTACAATTAGACACAACACTGTCATTGCAAGTGACCTTCAGTTTGTTGACTTTTATGTTCAACTGCTAAATTCGTTACTGATAAAAAAAAAGGGCTTCTACTGTACCTAATTACCTTAACACTAGAACCGCCAGAGGTTTTTGTATAGGCCTACCTAAACCCGTCAAATCCCGCTATTAGAATGCAATTTTTAACAACATAGGGTGCTACGTAACACACTTTCAGGAAAAGTCACGGATTGGGAGACTTTAATATTTTATTGAAAAAAAGTTACATTGCACACACACAACACACATCACACAAATTGACCCGATTGGCGGTTCTAGTGTTAAATAAGCTCACTAATTAATTAAACCAGTTCAATACGCATTATTATATTCTTATCATTCTTTATGAGCGCAGAAATAGTCTTAAAATCAGATCTGTTTTTTAAATGAAATCTGACAGCAGGCAGTTAGCTCTGATCACCTATGATAAATGCGCCGCACCTAATCGCTGGCCATTCAGCCACAGACACTGTTCGAAATGGGGGGGAGCTAGGAGGAGCTTGGCTCCCCCGAAGAGGGAGGGAGCTCCCCTGAAGGCTGACTTTGAGATAAATAGGGGGAGCCCAAAACAATCGTGCATATTTGTGTCACACAGATTAGAAATGTTGAGTTTCTGTAAATAACAGTTCTTGAAATAAATAATAGTTATTGTTCATTACAGTCTCTGAATATTTACTTTATATTTGTGAATATGTCTGGGTGTTGCCATCTGTACGTGGCGGCGCTGCATTCTTACTTACGTTGCTATGGTTATGGCGGTGATGCCAGCGCGGTATTTGAAATGTTCATATTGATATTTTTTTAACTCTGGCTTTGTAATAAATAATATGGCAAAACGAAAACAGCAAAGCGTCACAGCTTTTGGATTCACAAGCAAAGAAGCGAAAGAGTCTAAAAGTGACAACGTGAACGGAAAACAACTTTTAGTTGGCCGGCTGTAAGCGGCGTTAGGGTCGAGCTTGACAGCTCCACACCGAGGGAGAGTCCTGCCGATGCGGAGCCTGAAGAGGCTTCAACAACGGCCACATCCGCCGGCATAGTGACACCGTCTGTATTAGTAGAAGAGTGTTTTTATAGCAATTGATCGCATCCGTGCTGCTGCGCCAGTCAACAGAGCGTGCGTGTGACATATTTAGTAGCAGGATGTGCTCTGAAAAATAGGGCTCCCCGAAAGCAAATGGGTAATTCGAAAACTGACAGAGCTCCCTCTATACAAATCAAACTGTAGACGGTGTGAAAGCACCTATTGTTTTAAATAATGGTCGGAATGTGACCTGTGAGTCTTCTGAATTACCGTGGGACAGCACATTCTAAACTAAAATGTTCAATCAATAAAGTAACATCTTATCTTATCTTAATAATATCTTCATATTAATAATAATAATAAATCATACAGTATGTGTCCGAAAGGGAGCAGGAGGAAGCAAACACAAAAATATACAAAAAATATACTGCATATTAAAGCAAACGATTGTAAAGGTAAAAGTATGAGCATAACAAATAAAGAAGTGTAATGTAAACATTTACATTATAATTATGATTATTTAATATATAAAGACTATATATTATTGAATTACAAGATTAGATATACTTTAGTTGATCTAAAATATTGATGTGTTCAAATGCTCTTCAAAACACAACTGAAAGTCCATGAAACTTGTCTTTCTGTATTTGTGAATGAAGCGCCATCTCCTGGTTAAAACCTGAAATTGAAAATCTGGCAACGCCCTCTTGGAAAATAGTTTGAGGGCTTAACATTCCTCTATACTGGTCTTTGGCTGGTCGTAGGCAGGAAGCTGTAAGCTGGAGTCTGAAATTCAGTGCTCCATCTGTATAATCGCTGAAGTCAGCAGCGAAGCGGAGAGCTCTGTTGCCGATTGAAGGGTGGTGTTTCCTCGCCTCACGGAGGATAGCCAGCAGAAGATAAAAGCCCGGGGCCGTTCTCCCTCCGTAGGGGGACCGCCGCGGAAGATTCTGTGGGCACGCTCTATTTCAGGTTTAAGTTGCTTCAGAGCGGGGAACCAAGTGGGTATCATGCGCTCCAGAAACTTCACCGGGGCGTCACCCTCCGCGTCCCCGCGTAGACCATAAACCTGAATGTTTCACCTCCTATTACGGTCCTCAAGATCCGCTATATTCTGTTCGAAACCCAGCATCTTTTCTTGAACGGTGGAAAGGACGGTAGAATCTTTCTTGGAGATATGTTTCAAAGCATCCAGCTCTCTTTCAGCTGAAGTAATCATTGTCGTTACAGTTGCTAGCTCTGAGTGCATAGCATCAATCTTGTTAGCTACTCGATCAAGGCTAGCATCTAGCTCCTCACATAGCAAGGTCCTCACCACTTCGGCAATGGATTTAATATCTTCATCTTTCAACGTTTTAGTCGATTTTCCCTTTGCCTCCGGCATTCTTATAGCTTTCCGACAGATAATTCGGCGTGAAATGACTTAATGTGTAATAATAGTGGGATGTTGTCCTAAAGAGAACATTTTATACTTTAGCAGTCTGCGTGATCTGCCTGTAGGGAGGGGCGGGCCGGCCCTGGGAGTAAAGTAGCGAGTAAAGTAACAAGTTTTATCTACTTTATGTAGAGAGTAACGAAGTAGTGTATTATATTACTTTTTTTTTAAAGTAATATGTAATATATTACTTTTTTTTTGTAACGACCCCATCTCTGGTTATAACAAAGTAACAATAAAATGTAATAAAAGACTATTTAAAATGACTAAAGTACTTATTCAAGGTAAAAGCACTCGGGATTAAGACAAAGCAGAATACTGTGGTGGAACATTACGGGACATCATTCACTGTGGTATTTAGTGTGTTGCACCACGGACCAGTTAGTGGGTGGTACCTGGTTGTTGTTAGCATTCCAGCTTGACAGTAGCAGATAGCAAGTTATTATTTTCTCTGTAACCTATTGGAAAATAAAGTGTGGAGTTCCATACTGAACACACCGCCTCCGCCTCCCATTCATCGGCTCTACACTGGTGACCCCAACGTTTTCGAGATAGATTCCGAAGACTTACTGAACATGGCTGATCGCGAGTTTATATAAAACTGCCAGAGTTTTGGGAGCATGCCGCTACGGCGTGGTTCGCACACCTGGAGGCACACCTTGCCTGAAGTATTTTCACGTGGTGACGGCACTGGGGAGCTCCTCGTCGTCCAGGTTGGTCGGATTAATCGTAGATCCCCTACGCCAGGGCAAATATGAGGCGATTAAAGCCCTTCTCCTTAAGACATTTAGCTTATCTGCTAAGGAGAGGGCTTGCCAGATTTTTGAGATTCAGGGTCTGGGGGATAGCAAGCCGTCCCAGCTCATGGAGAAGATGCTGGATCTGCTGGGGGAGGAAGATCCCCAGATTTTGTTCGTGGAGACGTTCCTGCGCCACTTGCCGCCCCGGGTTCAGACGGCGCTGGCCAACACGACCATTACTGAACTCCGCGCCCTGGCTGAGGAGGCTGACCGTTTCTTCCTGGCGACCCAGCAGCCCGGTGCAGATGTGTTGCCTCCAACGCTCAGTGCCACCTCACCGGTTAGGAGGGCTTGGGGGGAGCAGACCGCTGCGGCTCCAGGCCGGCGTGGGGACACAGGGAGTGTTTTTACCAGGCGCGGTTCGGGGCCAAGGCAAAGAAGTGCATCGCTCCCTGCAGCTACAAGCCTCCGGGGAACGAGAGGGCAGGCGCTCGGTAGTGGCCTTGAGCGTTGGCGGCACGAGCAGGCTTCTCTTCGTTAGAGACCTGGTTTCTCTGTGTCACGGGCGCTCAACGGAGCGTGGTTCCTGCATTGAGGGAGGAGGTTGCTTGGGGGGGACACGAACCGCAGTTGACGACAGCTAATGGCAGCCCTATCCGCACTTATGGCGTGAGGCCTATGTGTTTATGTGTTGGGGGGCAGCGGTTTAACTGGGAATTCGTCACAGCAGACATTTCTTTTTTGTGTGCTCACAGGCTCCTGGTGGACGTTAGAAACAAACGCTTGGTTGATGCCTTGACGTTTTTCTCCCTTGTGTGTACACTGTCGGTTGCGGACAAGTACCTTGTGGTGTTGGCCGAGTTCCCGGACCTGACGCTGCCCACCTTCTCTGCGCCCACCACCAAGCATGGGGTGGAGAACCACATCACCACTGAAGGACCCCAGTCTACGCCAGGGCCCGGCGGTTGAACCCTTCCAAACTCGCAGTAGCGAAGGCGGAGTTCTCAACCATGGAACGCCTGGGTATCATCCGCCGGTCTGACAGTCCTTGGGCGTCTCCTCTACACATCGTCCCCAAGCTGGTGGTTGGCGCCCGTGTAGGGACTACCGCCACCTCAACGATGCCACGACATCCGGCCGCTACCCGAAGCCGCATATTCAGGACTTTTCTGCGCACCTGGCGGGTAAGCTTGTGTTTGCTAAGGTGGACCTGGTGCGCGGATACCACCAGGTGCCCTTGCATCCCCTGGACATTCCCAAAACGGCGGTGATAATGCCATTTGTGTTGTTTGAGTTCCTTCGGATGCCTTTCGGGCTCTAGAACGCCGCTCAAACATTCCAGCGCCTGATGGATTCGGTGCTGCGTGACTTGCCGTTAGTGTTCATCTACCTGGACGACATACTCTTCACCAGCGCTTCGGAAGATGAATACCTGTCCCCATAGGTGTCATCAATTTGATGACTTGAGACTCGACTTGACAAAATCACAAAACACTTGCGACTCGACTTGGACTTGAACACCAATGACTTGGGACTTGACTTGGACTTGAGCCTTCTGACTTGAGGTGACTTGATAATTTAATTCAGGGGTCTCCAACAAGCCGATCACGAGCTGCAGTTAGAAGAGCAGACTCCCGTCGGGGAGAGCAGAATCTCCAGCCGCTTCTACTCTTGCTGAGAATCCTTGCAGGCAGGGGCGGGACTTTATTTAGGGCCACCATGCGGCCAATCATATGCGAGGACACACTAGGATCATACCATTATGTGAAAGAAGGGTGGGGGGCACAGCAGGTGTAGTGGTACAGGCCAGCTGCACAGAGCGACGGGAGCCGGATTTAAATGCAAGCGCGTCAGAAAAAGTCAGGAAATTAGCGAAAACCGAAAAAATAAGCAGCGTCTGGCTGCATTTCAATGATATTGGAGAAAGCAAAGCTGAGTGCAGGATTTGTAAAATGAAAATAACTTTCAGAGCAGGTTTTTTTTTTGGCACTTAGGATTTATTGTCAGAGGTGGGAGAAGTTCAGATTGAGTAAAAGTACCAGAGTGTAGGAATACTCAGTTACAATAAAAAGACCTGCATTCAAAATGTTACAAGTAAAAGTACAAAAGTATTAGCATCAAAATATACTAAAAGTACCAACTGCAGAGGGATCTAGATTCAGGTGTTCTTTTCCCCATAATGACTGACCGCCTCGCTGCACATTATCCCTTGCATAAAGATAGATTGTGGGTCCCTTATGACATGTTGTACACAGCGGAAATAAACATTCTGGTTATCTCAACATCAGGGATCTTGCACATTAAACTCCTTCTGAATCAAACCGTCACGGTAGCCTTACCTTACTGATCCCTCTTAAATTTGAAAAAAACACATTACTTTACCAGCAGAGAGAAAATGGTTTATTAAATTATTAATGTGACTAATAAAGAGCAGTTGGATTATTAGGGCCCGAGCACGATGTGCTAGGACCCAATGGCGTCCTAGCACGAAGTGCGAGGAAACCTATTGTTATTGGTGGAATTATTATTATTAGGGCCCGAGCACGATGTGCTAGGACCCAACGGCGTCCTAGCACGAAGTGCGAGGAAACCTATTGTTATTGGTGGAATGATTATTATTAGGGCCCGAGCACGATGTGCTAGGACCCAACGGCGTCCTAGCACGAAGTGCGAGGAAACCTATTGTTATTGGTGGAATTATTATTATTAGGGCCCGAGCACGATGTGCTAGGACCCAACGGCGTCCTAGCACGAAGCAGCGCCCCTGCCGGCGAAGGTTGAGGCTGTTGCGGCGTTTCCTTGCCCGCAAACGGTCCGGTCGCTCTGTGAGTTCCTTGGGATGGTGACCTTTTATCACGAGGCATTGAAGGGTAAGGCCCCCATCCAGGAGATCAGCTGGATGGCGGAGGCTGAGGTTGCCTTTAAGGAGGTCAAGACTGCGCTGGCTCAGGTGACCCTGTTGGTACATCCCTCACCCACAGCCCCCATTTCCATCACCACCGACGCATCGGACTACGCCATTGGGGTGGTGCATGAGCAGTGGGTAGAGGGCGCCTGGCAACCACCTGCCTTTTTCAGCTGCCAGCTGACGCCAAAGGAACGCAACCTCCGAGTCCCATTCATCGGCTCTACAATATGGTCAATTTGTCCGGTCACTTCTATCAGTGCGTCGTGGAGCCTCCTGATGGACAGCGTTCCCCTGTCCGCTGTCTTCCCCTCTGCTCTGCTTCCTGCTCTGACCTTTCTCTGTTCCTCAGTTTCTCCTTTTCCTTGATCTTTTCCTGCTTACCTGTCCCTGATCGTTTAAAATCAAAACACTGTTCGCTATCCGCCTATCATATGCTCTGGGGGTGTGGTCTAGTTAGACCCAGCCATTCGCTATTTTGACAATCCCAGGTAAAAACAAGGTACACAGATAAAACCATGCAAAAACAATGCCATTAAAACCACACAACACAATTAAAAACCATCCAATAATAATCATCAAATCACATATAAAAGTCAATAAAAGTAACTATGCAACCTGCAACATTATTAAGATACAAACAACTATGAATTATTATTTGTATTATCACCCAGAAATATAATATGTATTTCCAATGAAGGTTAATATCTAGCTTTTATTTATTCCATTATTTGCACAAAAAAAGGCTACTTAAAATGTCGCCTTGCCTTTTTGCCAGTTAGAAAGCCTGTGAAGGCTGCAAGTGTCACACATGAATTTCCCCCGTGGAGTATCAAGAAAAAGTCACCCAGCTGGAGGAAATCCTGAGATTGAGAGATGTAGACACAAAGAAGTTACATGAGACGTATTTGAATCTTTATGTTGTATGTTGAACTAGACATGGAGAAGCAGGGTTCAGTTATTATGCTCCAAATATCTGGAACACACTCCCAGAATCCTGCAGGTCTGCTGCAACTCTTACTACTTTTAAATCCAGGCTGAAGACTTTTCTTTTTGCCGCTGCTTTTAATGGAACTATTCATATCTCACACTGCACTTTAACTTTCATTCATGTTATTGAAACCAGTAGTAGTCTACATTGCTTGTTTTAGGTTTATTTTTATTGTCTTGCCTGTTTTTAGATGCCATTTTGTAATGTGTTTCTACCGCACTATTTCTTAATGCTCTTAATGTCTTTAATTTGTGTAAAGCACTTTTAATTGCCTTGTGTTGAAAGGTGCTATATAAATAAACTTGCCTTGCCATGTGTTTCCATACTAAGTAAAGGGCCTCTTTTTCATGTGATTAAAAAGAACATAGCTTTTGTGACTTCGTATCACTGAAATTCTTTGTATTCTCACCTTTTTTGTATAACAAAAAACTACTGTAACCATTTGAACAAAGAGCAAATAATGCAGTTGTTTCTCAGAGGACCTTGATCTTTCCACAACAATTGGTGATGGCGTTCTTCACGTTACTGTCAGCCTGCTCGGCTCTCATCTCCTTCCCATGCTCCTTTGCCTGTTTACTGCCTCACTGACCTTTTTTACAGGTGAGTCCCTTTTCCTCTCTATCAGTGCTGCTCCGCCACACACTCAATAATCTCTCTCTCTTTACTAGCCCTCGTGAAGGTGGCCCTCTTTGAAAAGACTTGCTACTACCCCGCCCCTCACGCCGTGGTGGTGGGCTGGCTGTCATCTACAACCAGAACATCCGGACTACAGAACTCACCCTCCCCTCAGTACCATCCTTCGAATTTCTCGCCTTCAAAACCCCTCCCTCACTGACAGTTATCCTCATTTACCGCCCCCCTAAACCACACCCCTCCTTCCTCTCTGATCTCACTGAACTCCTAACCATTGCTTCATCCCTCTCCCCACGTCTGTTACTCCTCGGCGACCTTAACATCCACATGGACTCCACCACCTGCAAACACGCTTCTGAATTTTCCTCCCTTCTGGACAATTTCTCATTTACACAACATGTCACCTTCCCCACCCACGATAAAGGACACATCCTTGACCTTGTCTGCTCCACCAACCTCACAGTACTCGACCTCCACCCCTGCCCCTTTCCCCTCTCTGACCACAAACTCATACAGTTCACCACCGCCTCCCCCGTCCGCCGCCCCCCCCATCCAGGAACATCACTTTCCGTAATTTACGCTCTGTTGATCCCAAGCACCTCTCCGACCTGCTATCCTCTACTCTCCCCCTGGACTCGAACCTCAGCTCACCCGATGATCAACTCAACCACCTTAATTCAACCCTACTCGCCTCCCTCAATAGCTTGGCCCCCCTCAAAAGGAAAAATGTCACTTTTAAAACCTCCTCACCCTGGTTCACCCCTGCACTCCGTAAACTGAAGCAAACCGGCCGCCAGCTTGAACGCCTAACCATGAAATCATCCCTCACAGTTCACCATGATTCCTACAAACTCCATCTCACTACCTACAGAGACGCCCTCAATGCCGCAAAATCTGCTTACCTCTCCAAAATCTTCATCGACCCCTCCCGTAACCCCAGGACCCTCTTCTCCACCGTCAACAAGCTCCTCAAACCCCGTGCTGACACCCTCTCTTCCTCCACTTCCACATGCAGTTCATTCCTCCAGTTTTTCTCTGACAAAATCACTGCCATTAATCACTCCCTATCCGCTGCATCTGACACACAAACATTTCCCCCAACATCCACCGCCACAATTCCTCCCTCGATCTCCCTTGACCTCCCGAGCGCTCCTCCCCACGGCATTCTCTCCCAGTTCACTCTGGTTACCCCCCCTGAAATACTCCAACTGATCAGCTCCTCCAAACCCACAACCTGCTCGCTTGACCCTCTACCCACCCCTCTTCTGAAGTCCTGCCTCCCCTTCCTTTGCCCCTACATTGTCAACCTTTTCAACTCCTCCCTGTCCCAAGGAACCGTTCCCTCTGCCTTCAAAACTGCTGCTGTCACTCCCATCCTCAAGAAACCCGGTCTGGATCCCTCCTCCCTCAGTAATTACCGCCCCATCTCCAACCTCCCCTTTCTCTCTAATACAATAGAACGCATCATCTCCAAACAACTCCACCGCCATCTCCAAAAAAATGACCTTTTTGAACCCCTTCAGTCTGGTTTTCGTCCTCACCACAGCACAGAAACGGCACTCATCAAAGTCCTCAATTCCCTCCTCACCTCTGCTGACACCGGTTCCCTCAACATCCTCATCCTCCTTGACCTGAGTGCAGCCTTCGATACCGTGAGCCACACCATCCTGCTTACCCGACTACGGGATATCGGTATCGAAGGTACTGCACTCAGGTGGCTCCAGTCCTATTTCTCCGACAGATCCCACTTCATCTCCCTCAACAATCACTCCTCTACAACAGCTTCAGTCACCCAAGGTGTTCCCCAAGGTTCAGTACTCGGCCCCCTCCTCTTCATCATCTACATCCTCCCCCTTGGTCAGATTCTCCGCCATCACAACCTGGACTTTCACTGCTATGCTGACGACACACAGATCTACCTCAGCACCAAATCCCCCCACAACCCCCCTCTCACACACATCGAATCCTGTCTGACTGCAATAAAATCCTGGATGCAACACAACTTCCTCAAACTCAACAGCAATAAAACTGAACTCCTCCTCATCGGCTCCAAATCCACCCTCAGCAAAACCCCCAACCTGACACTCACCATCGATGGCACCCCTGTTTCCCCCTCCACCCAGGCACGCAACCTTGGCGTGATATTCGACCCCACCCTCTCCCTCGACCCCCACATCCGCCAAGTTGTAAAAACCTCATTTTTCCACCTCCGCAATATCGCCAAACTCCGTCCCTCTCTCACCCGCCCCGCAGCTGAGCGACTCATTCACGCCTTCATCTCCTCCCGCCTTGACTATTGCAACTCACTCCTCTTCGGCATCAGCACAACATCCCTCAACAGACTCCAGCGTGTCCAGAACGCAGCCGCCAGACTCCTCACCCACACCAAATCATGGCATCACATCACCCCGGTCCTCAAAGAACTCCACTGGCTTCCCGTCTCACACCACATTCACGACAAACTCCTGGTCCTCACCTATAAAGCCCTTCACCATCTGGCCCCCCCCTACCTCACTGACCTCCTCATCCTCTACCAACCACCCCAGTCCCTCAGATCCACCTCAGCCGGTTTGCTCTCAATCCCCAAGGCCAAACTCCGGAGCTCCGGGGACAGAGCCTTCTCTGTGGCAGCCCCGAAGCTCTGGAACTCCCTCCCCCAAGACCTCCGTGAGTCTGATTCCCTCACCCTGTTCCAGTCCCGTCTCAAAACCCACCTCTTCAACTCTGCTTATCCTTAAACCCGCCCCTCCCCCCTCTGAACCAACATCCTCCTGACTGCTTTTCTGTTTTTGTTTTGTTTTTTGTTTTTGTTTTTGTTTGTGTTTTTGTTCTTGTTTTGTTTGTCGACCTGACTCATAATGTAAAGCGTCTTTGGGTCTAGAAAAGCGCTATATAAATCCTATTTATTATTATTATTATTATTATTATTATTATTATTATTAACACATCTATTCCATCTACATGCAGCCTACAAGCACCACAGTGGCCTCTGTTTGAGACAGATGGGGGGGCCAGCTCCTATAAATCAGCATAGCTGAGATATTTGTGGCCAACTTGGGGGGAGATTTATGCCGACTGCCTCTCAGAGAGCGTCTATCAGGTTCTCACAGAAGGGCTGGGGGCGGGGAGGCAGACAGGAGGAGGGTCATGGATGGAAGAAGAATCTTTTTCATCAAAGAAAGAAAAGGATTCTAAAGGAAGGAATACATACAATAAAAGAGAGAGGAATACTTATAAAATGTAGTATCTGATTTCTGATAGAGCAGTCAGCTGAGATGTGAAGCGCCAGGGAGGAGAGATGGATGGGGGGAAGATGCAGAAGTGTTAAAAGGCGATGCCAGGTTGTTACAGAAACCTGAATTTACTAAGGCTGTCATATACAGATAACCTGAGAACGACCCCACACACATTATATTAGCTCATCCCAGAGATCTACAAGACATCACCAAACCTGGCTGTGCAGAAAAGAAGTGCTTGCAGGTGGTGTCAAGACCGTAAACAAAGGGGAGGGAAGACAATACAGCTAAGGGCTAGGCTAAAGCTAACTCCTAAAAGACAATCACTACACAGCATTTGTATCACCTTGACTCTTACCCCGACCCCGAAGTTAGCATTAAAATGGGATGTTTCCATTTGGTTTCAGTACAATGCAAAAAGAAATCTGTGCGGCCAACACAAGTTTTTTGATACTTCACGTTTTGTTCAGCAGGATAATCTCCACATATTCACACCACTGTGATTTTTGAAGGGTAAATGCAATCGTTTTTATGACAGAAGCTTTGGAGATTCACGAGTGGGGTAATAACAAGGGGTTATGTATGGTAACCCTTGCTATATAAGCACAGGCGGAGCCCTCTACTGGACTCTATGGGTACAGTGGGCGGAGCCTCGATGTATCCACGCACTGTCGTCTAACAACACCATTCCACCTCACTGTCCCTGACCGGTTTTAGCAGCTGCTGCGCCTCACTCACCTCTCCCTCAGTTGTAACCGTGGAACAGTCCGGGCTGCGGCTGACATGAGCACACCCTGACGCGCGTACCTCGCGAAAAGTTCGCTCGGAAAACAGTGCTGAGGGCTCCACCCCGTCTGGCCATAGGCAGGAGGAGAGAGTCCCCAGTCCTGTATGGGTTCACTATGCACCACCTCTCCCGAGTTCCTAAGGGGCACGGGGAGAGCGCAAGTGCCCCATGTCCCCCACACTCAGACACTACATGATCGAAATAAGCAATGGTCCTTAGCTAGAAAGTCTAACACTAGTGATGACTGGCCTATTTTTCGTGTCCTCAGAAATAAATGTTCAGCCATTATAAAAAAAAGCTAAAGCTTATTACTATCTGAGCTAAACCACTGATTTAATGACCATTCTAAATTCTGGAAAACAATTAAATCACTTAAGAAGAAGAAGGTTTCTAGTTTCCCACAAAAACTGAAGGTCAGTGATTCTTTTATTTCAGATTCAGATGGTATGTCCAATGCTTTTAATGCTCAATTCAAAAAGGCTGGACACATTTTTGATGAGCAAAGTTGTGACTCTCTAAATGGTCGTACTCACAGCCCTAGTCAAGAGATGAACTCCCCTGTTTTTGATTTCGCTTATTTCTCTGTCTCTGAAGTCTTACAGGGTTTGCACTCAATTGATCCTAAAAAGTCTGCCGGGCCTCACGGCCTAGATCCTTTCTTTTTAAAAATTGCTGCTCAGATTATACCACAACCAGTAACTGATATTTTTTATCTCTCTCTTTCCACTCACACACTGCCAGCTGTGTGGAAGCAAGCTCTGGTATCGCCCCTCTTGAAAGCTGGTGATCCCACCGAGTTGAATAACTATCGTCCTATCTCAAATCTTTCTGTGTTATCAAAGATTCTTGAGTCCCTAGTTTCTACTCAGCTAAAACTTTTTTTAAATTCACACAACATCCTTAACCCCATGCAATCTGGATTCAGATCAAAGCACAGTACTGTGACTGCCAGTCTGAAAGTCTTAGACGATATTAAGGCTGCTTTGGATACAAAATCTGTTTGTGTTGCATTGTTTATTGACCTAGCCAAAGCATTTGACACTGTAGATCACCACATTATATCTAATGTTATGTTGGTATCTCGTTTAGGTCATAACGCCATTTTCTGGTTTCAAAGTTATCTAACCGAGCGTACTCAATGCGTCAGGTTGGGTAGTACTGTCTCTGACCCTGTCCCCTTGGAGAATGGAGTTCCACAGGGCTCTATTTTGGGGCACTTGCTCTTTTTATTATATGTAAACAATATTTGTAATCAGATGCAATTGTCTACCTATCATATGTATGCTGATGACACTATTGTATATTCATGTGGAAATCAGATTTTATCACGCTGCAGCATGCGCTTATTGATTTGAAACTGCAATTGAACAGTAAGAAAACCAAAGCAATGCTTTTTGCTCCCAACTCAGCGTCCTCTTGCTTCTCAATTGACACCCTTGATGCACCCCTCTGTTGAGTTTGTTGATACCTACACATATCTGGGCTTTTGGTTGGACAGTAATCTGAAATTCACACCACATTGAAGTTCTAACAAAGAAATTGAAATTCACTCTTGGCTTCCTTTACAGACTTAAATGTTTTTCAGCTTCATCCCGTAAAAGGTTGGTCTCTGGCTTACTCCTGTCCCAGCTGGACTACAGTGATACCATTTATAAATTTGCCTGTCCCACTGTTTTGGCCAAACTTGACCCACTCTACCATGCTGCACTGCGTTATATATCAAATGCACCCTATCGGACTCATCATTGCAAACTGCGTAGCCTAACTGGATGTTCCTCAATTACTACGCATAGGATGCATACATTATTAATGTATAAAGCCATTTTAGGTAAGCTTCCACTGTTCATATGTGACAGATTTGCTCCAGTTTGTGATTCTTACAACCTCAGATCCAGTGCATGGATACGGTTCCAGGTTCCTGCTGTACGGACTGAGGCTTTTTTGATGATTTTACCGAACTGCTGTCTATAGTGTGTATTGACTTTGACCGTCTAGTCATTGTTGGTGATTTTAACATCCATGTTGACAACCCCCAGGACAGAGGGGCAAAATAACTGTTGTGTGTTCTTGATAGCTATGGACTAACTCAGCATGTGACGGAGCCCACGCACAATAAGGGGCACACTCTGGACTTAATTATCTCAAAGGGTCTGAATATCTCTAAGGTTGTGGTGACTGATGTTGCACTCTCTGACCATTCCTGTGCTTTCTTTGAGAGCTCTATTTCTGTTCACAAAAATGTTCAAAAAGAGGTAACCACAAAGTGATATTTAACTGAAAATACTAGGGAAATGTTTACTCAGAACTTTTCTTCCACACTTGCCCCTGCTAACATCTCAGTAAATGAGCTAGTAGATCATTTTAATTAAAAAATTAAAAATGTTATAGATGCCATTGCTCCAACTAAGGTAAAGGAAGTGTCTGGCAAGAAAGTATCTCCATGGAGAAAGGCCATGACCGTGAAAACAGAAAAAAAAGAATGTTGAAAAGCTGAACGCAGGTGGCGAAAGACAAATCTACAGGTTCACTTTGAAATCTATAAAGAGAGACTTGGCCTTTATAATTTGGAATTGAAAAACGCACAACAGTCTTTCTTCTCCGACATCATTACCAAAAACAAAAACAACGCACGTGCCTTGTTTGCTACCGTCGACAGACTAACTAACCCCCCAGTGTCAGTAGCCTCTGAATTTCCATGATTTTGCCTCCTTCTTCACTGACAACATTCAGAAAACCAGACAAGCAGTCAGTGCCTCTGTATCAGGTACAGAAAATGTGTTGTCCCTATCTCCACCTAATATCAACTCAGACATCATGACACAATTCCATCAGATTAATGATAAAAACCTGGAGGACATTATTCAACTTCTGAAATACTCCAACAGGATTTTTCAAAGATGTTTTTCATTGCATGGCCTCAGATCTACTTCACATAGTAAACAAATCTCTTCACTCAGGTATTTTTCCACAGGCCCTGAAAACTGCAGTCATTAAACCGCTCTTAAAAAAGAATAATCTAGATGCTTCAGTAATGAACAATTACAGGCCCATATCAAGCCTCCCATTTCAAGGTAAAATCATTGAAAAAGTAGTTTTTCAACAGTTGAGTAACTTCTTGCATTTAAATAACTGTTTCGATGTGTTCCAGTCAGGCTTTCGTCCAAACCACAGCACTGAGACTGCTCTTGTAAAGTTCTTCAATGACATCCACTTAAACACAGACAGTGGCAGAACTTCAGTGTTAGTATTATTAGATCTCAGTGCTGCGTTTGACACTGTTGACCACAACATATTACTAGACCGACTGGAAAACTAGGTGGGACTTTCGGAAACAGTTCTAAATTGGTTTGAATCCTACTTAAAGGACAGAAACAACTTTGTTTCTATAGGTAAATACAAATCTGAGTTGACAAATATGACATGTGGGGTACCTCAAGGCTCCATCTTGGGGCCTCTTCTCTTTAACGTCTACATGCTACGACTGGCTCAGATAATGAAGAACAACTAAATAAGTTACCATAGCTATGCAGATGACACACACATTTACGTAACAATTTCACCAGGAGACTATGCTCCAATTCAAACACTGAGTAAGTGCATTGAACAAATCAATTACTGGATGTGTCAGAACTTTCACCAATTAAACAAAGATAAAAGTGAGGTAATGGTTTTTGGAGCCAAGGCAGAATGTTTAAAAGTTAGCGCTGAGCTTTAGTCTGCAATGTTCAAAACAACAGATAAAGCCAGAAATCTAGGGGTAGTCATGGACTCTGACCTGAGTTTCAACAGTCACATTAAAACAGTTACTAAATCAGCTTACTATCACCTAAAGAACATATCTAGGATTAAAAGACTGATGGCACAGCAGGATTTGGAAAAATTTGTCCATGCTTTTATCTTCAGTAGACTCGACTACTGCAATGGTGTCTTCACAGGTCTCACTAAAAAGATCTATTAGAAAGCTGCAGCTGATTCAGAACGCCGCTGCTCGAGTCCTCACTAACACTAAGAAAGTGGATCACATCACTCCTGTTCTGAAGTCTTTACACTGGCTTCCTGTGTGTCAAAGAATATATTTCAAAAATACTGCTGCTGGTTTATAAAGCTTTGAATGGTTTTAGGCCCAAAATACATTTCTGACCTCCTGCTAAATTATGAACCATCCAGATCTCTCAGGTCTTCAGGAACTGGTCAGCTTTCTGTCCCCAGAATCAGAACTAAACATGGTAAAGCAGCGTTCAGTTATTATGCTCCAAATATCTGGAACAAACTCCCAGAAACCTGCAGGTCCGCTTTCTTTTTGTCGCTGCTTTTAATTGAACTATTCATATCTTAGACTGCACTGTAACTTTTATCCATGTATTTTTTCTTTTAATGTTTCTTTTATTAGCTTTTCTTTTTAATGACTGATTTTAAATGCCATTTTCTTAATGTCTTTCATTTTTTGTAAAGCACTTTGAATTGCCTTGTGTTGAAAGTGCGATATAAATAAACTTGCTTTGCTTTGCCTTGCTGGAAAGAGTCTTTTTTATTATGGTCCTTGGTCTTGGAATTACCTTCAATCAAGCCTCAAATTGAGGGCACTTGTCTCAATAGCATGTTTTAAATTGAAGTTGTCTGAAGTCCTTACCACCAGCTGCTCTTTCAGTAATAAGTAGTGTACCTTTCTTACTGTCCTAATGTGCACAATGTAGTGACTGCTTTTTCGTCTTTTGTTTTCTTAGTTATGTATGTTCTCCGTATTTTATTTGTTTGTGTTATGTGTAACGTTGCTGCCTTCTTGGCCAGGTCAGCATTGTAAATGAGATGTTATCTCAATGCTTTTTTATCTGGTTAAATAAAGGTTCAATAAAAAAACAAAAAAGAAACTGACCCTGTGCAGAGTGTGTGTGGACTATAGTGTGGAGGGCTCTCCCCTCCTGCCCCCAGGCAGGCGAGGATAGCCCTCCAGCCCTGTACGGTGCGCACTGCGTAAGCACATTACGCCCGGGGAGGGGGTCAGATGCCCACTGACCCACAGCCCCCCCCCCCCTCCTCACCAGTCCTGTGTTGCCCCAGCAAGCACAGATGAGGAGAAAGAGCCAGACATGTCCAAGAGATACAAATGTATGAAGGGGCCTGGCGTTGACCAACACGCCGCCGTGCATATGTTCTCCACACTCACACCGTTGAATAAGGCTGTTCACACAGCCACAGCACGTGTGGAGTGTGCACGGACCCCCGTGGGGCAGGCTCTCCCCGCCTGTCCGTAGGCATGTGTAATGCACTAACAGAGCCAGCCTGCCAGGCGTTTCTTGGACAGAGCTTTCCCGGCCACCCCGCCCCCGAAGCACACAAACAGCTGTTTAGTGCGTCTAAGGGGAGCCGTGCGCTCCACATAACATGCTAGCGCACGCACCGGGCAGGGGAGGTGCAGTTTAGCTTCCCTGGCCCCACCATGGGGTGGAAGACTAAAACCCCCTAACTGAATAGCCCTCGACCTGAACGCACTTCTTAGGCTCTTGGGCACAAAGGAGGGGTTCGGTCTGAGTGTCGCCCCGCTCTGGTCACCCCGGATCAATAAGCAACTTGGGTGCACCGACAGAGCGGTTAACTCGGACACTCTCTTGGCTGACGTTAAGGCAAGTTGCAATGCTGTCTTCCACTACAGTGCTTTTAGGGAGGAGAGCCCCAGAGGCTCAAATGGTTCTGTGACCAGAGTCTCGAGCACGAACGGCAGGTCCCACGGCGGAGGTGTGCACTGCTGGGCGCAGCTTCCTGACCCCCTGTAAAAACGGCGACATCAGTGGCTGAGAAAAGGCTGACCTGCAATTCTGTTCTCCCTGTGCCTTGTCTTCCTCCCTGTCGTTAGTTTCCCTGGTGTGTCTGATTGTGTTCACCTGTTGCCCTTGTGTTTCTCCTTCCCTGCCTGGCTGTTTCTCGTCTTGTGATTACCCCTCCCTGTAGTCTTGTCTCTTCCTGTGTTCGGTGTTGGTTCATTATTTGTCATTCAAGTCTCCCTTCATGTTGGTCACAGTCACCTTTTGTTTGGATGCTACCTCGTGCTACAGTACCTGTTCATGGATCCTTGTTTTTTCAGCTTTTGTAAATAAAGCTCGCCTTTTGTTTCATTTTGAAATCTGCTTCCCTCCTCAATCTGCATTTGAGTCCTATTTTTCCCCAACCCTGACACCCGGCCCCTCGGGAGAGTGAACTCGAATGGCACCTCATCAATTTCATCCATCTCGACCACCTCGAGGTCCTGATCCTCCACCTGTGGGCCGAACTTCACCCAGAAATGCTCGCCACGATGCCGGCGGCTCAGCTGCGGGATCACGCTGCAGGCATTACAGGCCGGCGACTGGTTTAGGCCCTCCTTGGCGTGGTTCGGCCCAAGCACTGGAAGCACAGGCGGTGCGGGTCAGCCCCCGCGATCAGGCCAGGGAATGTCGGGCAGGTTAGGTGTTCGAGGAGTGGTTTCATGCTGCTTTCAATCTCTTTCTCTTTCACGTCTTGCTCAGTGTTCACTTCCACTTGCTGGAGAGAAAGGGATGACGGTCAGGAGGCGAGGCCTCCTTTTATACGGTGAAGTGTGCGCGCATTCAGGTAGGCCCACCCCGGTCTCAGCAGGTGAATGCTTGCATGATAAAGTAGTACCCGTAGAGTCCAGTAGAGGGCGGAGCCTGTGAGAGATATAACTGATGTATTTTATGTCGTAGAACCAAATGTGAAAATCTCCTAAGCTTGTGGGGGGCTATGCTATTCTTTCAACAGAGCAAGCATTGTGCACGTACACTGCTACAACAGAAGAGATATTGCTCTGCTTGCCTGGAATATCTGAAGGTGAAGCTAGGAGACAGTTGTTCTCCTTGAGTGTGTCATTAGCAGTAGCCTGATACTGAAGATGTGAGGATCTTGTCATGCTGAATAATGTATTTTAAATAAGTAAATTTGACAGGCAGAGGTGCGCCTCAGCATTGATTGCATGAATACCAGGAAGTATTTTGTATTGGCAAGCAGCCACACAGCTGCAACACTCACAGGGAGTGTACTAAGTGCCACACATTAGGACAATTTACTTACACTCTGGTTCTGGGAAGATAGTCTGTGGATCAGGCTCTGAGGCATTGTTCCTGCAGTGCAGACAAGGTACCTATCTTAGTTTTGTGAAATAAAATGCTACACCTGTCCTGTGGGCATTATGTCTGAGGTAAGGTTTCAGGTGTCCTACAAAAATAAACACAATGCTGTGGAAAAACTTCTATTCATCATGGTTTCAATCAAACAGCCAGAATAATGTGTCACTTTCATCTAAGGGAAAGGGAGTGCAGCATTGCATACAAAAGAATAAGAAGTGATTAATGGAGAACACAAACTGCATGAGCAATAATATAGAAACTCTCTCCATGAGGACTCTTTATTCCAATCCACAAGCATTTAGCGTGGAGGAAGTGTGTGATATGTGTGACAGCTTGAGGAGGCAGAGAGGAACAGAAGAGGCCCCAAAATAATTATATTTTGGCATATCGAATTAAACTCCTTCTTTTAGCTGACCCCATATGTTTGACTTACTCTTTTTTGGAAGGAAATGAAAGTAAACAGCATTCACTGGAGAGCACACTCATCACTAGAGAACTAGTGTTTCCATATGCTGCTGCGCTTCATCTAATTACACCGCTGTGCCGAGGCGCGCTTAAATTCAATCCTATACGAGGCGTGAATAAATGCAATGAGGTCGTGTGACAATGTGATGCATTTTGGAAAGAAGCACAAGGCAACAGTACACAATGTGCTGCCTAAAAAGACTGATACTGGTAGTTAGAAGCAAACAACGTCTGTACTGCTTGTCAGATTTTAAAAAGAATGTGACAAAACTATACATAGAAGTTGTCTGATCATATCCTTGCATCCGTAAACTTGTATGTAATTTGAAGCTCTTTAGGGCAGGAGAAAAGACCGCTGGTGTGATTTGGTAAACAGTGACGAGTGTATTAAATTATCTTTTTTATATTATAAATGATTAACTGTATAGTTGTAGTATAAACACATATATTTGCTTTGTTTTAACAGTAAGTGAAGCCTGACTCCATAAAACAACTGATTCACAACTGTTGGTAAGATGTTGTTACAGACCTCCAAATGCAAACTTAATTTATTTAGATAAATTATGTGAAATGTTAAATCTTGACAGAGAGATTTATTTTATCGGAGATTTAAATATTGACTGGAATATGTGCCCTTAAAAACAAGCTGCAGACAAAAATGAATACATGTAACTTGGTACAAATGGTGACTAAACCTACAAGGATATGCATAAAGAAAGATGGGTCAAAAAGTGCAACTGTTATTGATCAGATATTTACTAATTTTAGCCATGTATGTTTAGTTTAGTTTAGTTTTTATTAGGATCCCCATTAGCACTAGCATGAGCATTGGCTATTCTTACTGGGGTCCTCACCCACACAAAACATACATAATACAAACCAGAACGGAACAACTCATCATTTCATGAAAAGTGCATGGTAAGGAAGTGAAAGCAAAAACAAAACAGAAAAAAATAGTCATCACATTTTAGCCATCATCAAGTCAAAACCTAAACAAAATTTTACCAACAATATAATTTACATGATAATACTAATTACTAATTACTAATTGACCCACAAGTACAGTTCAAATTTAATTTGTAGTTCTCAGATATTGTTTTAGCAAATGTTTGAAATGTATGTTTGAGTTGTCTTGAATGATATGGACCGGTAACGAATTCCAGCTGACCATTGCTCTGTATAGTACTGTTTTCTGTCTGATATTTGATCTTGATTTGGGTAAAATGAACCTTTTTTCTATTGCATGTCTGGTTTGATAGTTATGTGTAGAGTACTGTGCTATGAACTTTTGTGACAATATATGTGGTAAGTGTGTCACTGTAATATTCTTTACAAAATTTAACAGAGAATAAATGGACCTCTGTCTAACACTCATCCATTTCAGTGTCTCCAGCATTTCAGTCACTCTGGTTCTGTAGGAGCACTGCAGAACACATCGTGCTGCCTTATTCTGTGCTACTTGTAGTTTATTTAAATCGTTTTCTGAAGCACTAGACCAAACAACAAAACAGTAATCAAGCTGTGATAGCACCAAAGCATCCAAGACTTGTCTCCTGACATCTATTGGCAAATGTTTTACAATTCTTTTAACGAGTGACACACCCCTTCCCATTTTACACACAACATTATCAATTTGTTTAGACCAAGACAGTGTTTGATCTAGAGTTATCCCTAACAACTTAGTTTCCTTGACTTGTTTAATGTCAATATGGTTTAAATGTAACTGCAATTTAGGTTCACATTTTAACTGATGATTTGACCCAATTATTAAAGATTTAGTTTTTCCTGCATTAAGTACCAACTTATTATTTATTACCCACTCTGAAATCATTTGTAGATCCTTATTTATACAGTGACTCAGCTCCCTTGTAGATGAACCTGCTCCATATATTGTCGAGTCATCTGCATACATTACCATTTTGGATTCCTGTAAGACCAATGGTAGATCATTTGTGAAAATAGAAAATAAAAGTGGTCCCAAACAACTCCCCTGACGAACTCCACAACTGACTTTCTTAATAGTTGACAGACTTCCATTGAAAAAAACAGTTTGACATCGATTGGTCAAATAACTTTCTATCCACCTCAGTGCATTCAGATGAAAACCATATTGCTCTAGCTTGTTCAACAACAATGGATGATCGATGACATCAAAGGCAGAACTAAAATCAAGTAGTACCGTTCCCACTAACTTCCTATTATCTACCTCCACCTTCCAGTCATCGGTCATTTGTGTTAAAGCAGTGCATGTGGAATGGCCCGGTCTGTAGGCATGTTGATAAGCAGTATTAAGATTGTTACCTTCAAAGTATTTCTGTATTTGATTAAACATTATTCTCTCCATTATCTTTCCTAACGCTGGTAATAAACTTATCGGGCGACTATTTGTTCCAGAAAATGATCCAGCTGGATTTTTTGCAAGTGGAATAATTTTTGCTATTTTCCATGCCTGTGGGCAAATACACTTTTCAATACTTACATTGATGATATGGCAGATAGGCTCCGCAACCAAATTAGCAACATATCTAAGAAATTTACCATCTAGATTATCAACACCCGGTGGTTTATCATTACATTTACCTAGTAGACATTCAACATCTGCAATTTACACTTTCTCTATTTTAAATTTACAATTCTTATTTTCCATGATTAAATCATTTATTAGAAAAGTGGAGTTCCTGTTAATAGGTTGCTTCATATCTCTCCTCAAAGTATCCACTTTATCAAGAAAATAATCATTTAAATAATTAGCAATTTGTACCGGTTTAGTCAAAAATTTCCCTTCCACTTCAAGATATGTTGAGGTGGATTTGGGCTTACGGCCCATCATGCCATTGACTAAATCCCACATCTTCTTCTTATCATCATTAATAGCTTTAATTTTATTTCCATAATACACTCGTTTTTTCTTTTTATTTAATGCTGTAACATAATTCCTCAATTTTCTATAAATGTGCCCGTCTGACTCATAACTTGATGAGATAGCTACAAGTTTTGCATCATCTCTTTGTTTCATTAGTTCTCTTAGCTCATCATCTAACCAGGGCGTTCTAAGGTTCCTTACAGTCTGCTTTCTAAGTGGTGCATGTTTATCAATCACTTGCTTGAATAAGAAATTAAAGCCATCAAGAGCATCATCTGGGTTTAGTTTCTCAAGAACTTGTTTCCAACAAATCTTTTGAACATCCTTTATAAATGACTCTTCACAAAAATATTTCATTGATCTTCTAACTATTACTTTTGGTCCTGGTTTTGGCACCTTTGTCTTTCTCACAATGATGATTAGATTATGATCAGTGCACCCTACCGGGATTGAAATTGCTTGTGAACATAAATGGCTGAAATTAGTAAATATATGATCAATACAAGTTGCACTATTTGATCCATCTTTCTTTCTGATTATCCTAGTAGGTTTAGTCACCATTTGTACTAAGTTACATGTGTTAGTAATTGTCAGCAACTTATTTTTTAGGGCACAGTGCGACATATTCCAGTCTATGTTTAAATCACCTGTAAAATAAATCTCTCTATCAAGATCACAAACTTTATCTAACATGTGACATACTGTTTCTAAATAAGCAAGGTTAGCATTAGGAGGTCTGTAACAGCATCCCACCAACAAAGGTCTTAAGTGTGGTAAATGAATTTGCAACCAAAGTACTTCAATATCAGGAGACATTAAATCGTATCTCACTTTAGCTGGTATTTGCTTTTGAATATACACTGCCACCCCACCTCCATGTGCATTCCTGTCTTTTCTAAATATACTATATCCCTGAATGTCAACTGCTGCGTCATTAAATGTGTCATCTAAGTGAGTTTCTGATATAGCTAAACAATGAATACCCGATGATAGTATTTCCTCTATCTCAGTAACTTTATTCCTTAAACTACAAATATTGATATGAGCCAATTTAAACCCTTTCTTTGGTAACTTATTTGACATTAAGATGGCAATTTAAAATGTGTTTCTCTTTCACTACTTTTTCAATTGAGAGCTGAACCAAAACACACATGTAACACAACTAAAACCACACATACAACCCACCACCTAACTGCACATAAAGGATTACTATCCCTGTGCATACTCACTCACTCAATCACCTATACGAGCAGCATGTAGCTCCCAAACATTTTAGATCATTGTCAATGTGTTAGATACATTCATGGTAATGTCTATTACACACGATCTTATTTATGAATCAATAAATCAAAAAAAATGAATAAATCAAAATGACATTTTAGGAGGAATGAACAACCCCAGAGACCAGTAAGAATTGGTCTCTATTCAACATCTTTAAACAAAAAAACAAACAAACACCTTATATAGCCCAATAATAGCAATAAACTCATAATCGCAGTTGATGAAATAACTAATTTAAAATAAAATAGTAGATAACTCATAGACCAGAGGATATTGGTCTAAGAGAACAATCAAAAACACAATTCATCAAACCTGCAGCAATTCCCTTTGTATAATATAATTAATTTCAACTCCTAATGGGCTATAATAATCACAATAAACTCATAATCACAGTTGATGAAGTAAATCATTTTAAATAAAAAGTAGATCACTCATAGACCAATGGATATTGCATAATATAATTAATTTCATCTCCTAATATGCATAACCATACCATCTGATACGTCATGTCCATCAGTCCTTTCCCACCTTCATTTCAGATCTTAGTTGAACTCGGGCTTATCACTGTTTTATAGAAATGTTCAGCTTCACTACAGTCCCGATACAGTTTTGTCTGTCCATTGAAGGTTACAATAAGTGTTGCGGGGAACAGTAGTCCATGCCTCACCTCAGCCTTACGCAGCTTCATCCTGAGTTCATTGAATAGGGCTCTCCTCCTGGCAATATCCGCAGTGATATCAGGAAATATCTTCAGTCGCATGTCTCGGAACATGATCTCTCCCTTGCTTCTTGCCAACTTCAAGATAGCTTCCTTTGCTTGATATCTCTGCATTATGACGATCATAGGTCTGGGTCTCAAATCAGTCCCCTGGCCAATCCTGTAGGCAATCTCTACTGCCGGCTCACACGAGAGCGCATTTCCGAATACCTCCTTTAAAAGGTTTGTCATTTGGCAATGGGATCGCTCTTCTCTATATCCCTTCTCAGTCCAAAGACACGTAGATTACATTTTCTGGTTTGAATCTCCATCCTCTCCATTTTGTCTTTAATGTCTTTGTTTTCCTTCATTAGATTTTGGTTTGCAGTTTCGAGTATAGCAACCTTAGAATCCACATCAGTCAGTCCCACCTCCATATCACCGATCCTCTGACAACATGAGTCGAGTTCTCCCTTTAAAGTATCAAGCTGCGGCTGGAATCTCTCAAAAGCAGCCCCTATCTCCTCTCTCATTATGGAGCGTATTAGTGCCGACAGCTCCGAGTGGCTCACCTGTGAGGACCCGCTGTCCATGGCGCTCTCATCAGCTGTTTGTGTTTCATCCACTCCAGACAGATCGCTGCTCTCATTTAACGCCACTTTAGCCTTTCTTCTTGATTTCTTCGACGGCATTACATTCCCCACATTATACTCTCCTGTGGACTTTGACTGAACAACTTGATCATCCGTTCATAACCAGATTTTTTCAAAAAGTTTGAGAAGGGAGCTACACGCTTTCAAAATTCACACACTACTTCCGCGTTCTCAGGCAATATCAATTCTAGTATGGTGTTCTGATCATAATTTAATAATTATCGTGAGAAAGACAAAGGTGCCAAAAGCAGGACAAAAAGTAATTGTGAGGAGATCAATGAAATATTTTAGTGAAGAGTCATTTATACAGGATGTTCAAAAGATATGTTGGAAACATGTTTTTGAGAAAGTCGATCCGGATGATGCTCTTGATGTTTTTAATTTGTTATTTATGCAGGTGATTGATAAACATGCTCCACTTTGAAAACAGACTGTAAGGAACTTTAGAGCACCCTGGTTAGATGAGGAATTAAGGGATCTAATGAAACAAAGAGATGATGCAAAAAATGAAGCTCTCTCAGCAAGTTATGAGTCAGATGGGCAAATTTATAGAAGGTTAAGGAATTATGTTACACCATTAAATAAAATAAATAAAAAAACAGTTATATTATGGAAATAAAATTAAAGAGATAAAGGATGACAACAAACTGTGGAGTTTAGTAAATGGCATGATGGGCCGTAAGCCGAAATCCACCTCAACATATCTTGAGGTGGATGGGACATTTTTGACAAAACCAGTAGAAATGGCTAATTATCTGAATGATTATTTTCTTGATAAAGTAAAACATTTGAGGAGAAATATGAATCAAACTATAAATAGTAACTCCACATTTCTAATAAAGGATTTAATTATGAAAAATAAGAAGTGTACATTTAAAATAGAAAAAGTGACAATTACAGATGTTGAATGTCTACTAGGTAAATGTAATGATAAACCACCAGGAGTGGATAATTTAGTTGATACATTTCTTAGATATGTTGCTAATTTGGTTGCAGAGCCTATCTGTCATATTATAAATTTGAGTATTGATAAAGGTATTTGCCCGTGGGCATGGAAAATAGCAAAAATTATTCCATTTGCAAAAAATCCAGCTGGACCATTTTCTGGTACAAATAGCCGTCCAATACGTTTATTACCAGCATTAGCGAAGATAATGGAGAGAATAATTTTCAATCAAATACAAAAATACTTTGAAGGTAACAAACTTAATACTGTGTATCAACATGCTTACAGACCTGGTCATTCCACATGCACCGCTTTAACACAAATGACAGATGACTGGAAGGGCAAACTAGATAATAGGAAGTTAGTGGGTGCAGTAGGCCTACTACTGGATTTTAGTTCTGCTTTTGATGTCATTGACCATTCTTTGTTGTTACACAAGCTGGAACAATATGGTTTTCATTTTGAAACGCTGAGGTGGTTAGAAAGTTACCTGACAAATCGAAGTCAAACTGTTTTTTTTAATGGAAGTCTCTCAAAGATGAAAACAGTCACTTGTGGAGACCTCAGGGTAGATGTTTGGGACCACTTTTATTTTCTATTTTTACAAATGACCTTCCATTAGTGTTAGAAAAAGCTAAAATTGTAATGTATGCAGATGACTCAACAATATATTATGCAGCATCAACTACAAGAGAGTTGACAAATGTTATGAATAAAGATCTACTACTGATATCAGAGTGGGTCATAAATAATAAGTTGGTACTTAATGCGGGAAAAACAAAATCTTTATTAATAGGATCAAATCATCAGTTAAAAGGTGAACCAAAATTGCAACTACATTTAAACCATATTGAAATTGAACAGGTCAAGGAGACAAAATTGCTAGGTATAACCCTGGATCATAAATGATCTTGGTCTAAACAAATTGATAATGTTGTATGTAAAATGGGAAGGGGTGTGTCACTTGTAAAAAGAATTGTAAAATATTTGCCTATGGATGTCAGTAGACAAGTTTTGGATGCTTTGGTTCTGTCGCAGCTTGATTATTGTTTAGTTATATGGTGTAGTGCTGCTGAAAAGTATATAAACAAACTACAAGTAGCACAAAATAAGGAAGCACGATGTGCACTGCAGTGCTCCTACAGAACCAGAGTCACTGAAATGCTGGAGACACTGAAATGGTTAACTGTCAGACAGAGGTCAACTTATATATTTTTAAATTTTGTCAGAAATATTACAGTGACTCACTCACCAGCAGAGTTGGGTGTAACGCGTTACTGTAATAATATTACTTTTGTCGGTAACGGAGTAGTGTAACGCGTTACTTTTATAATTCAGTAATCACACTACAGTTACTAACATTGCCCCGACACGCGTTCCTTCGTTACTTTTATAAAATAATCACACTCACTGACAGACAAGAGGGGTTTCCGCCGCAGGTTTGTATACATGTAGGTGCATGTCTACGTAATCTGCGCGATTTGCACGTCCACATCTCCACGTGCAGTGCTGCATAAACATGGCTGAGTCTTTTCATCTGTAAACTTCCTCAACGGGGCCGCTCGCTCTCTTTTCTTGATTGCCCTCTCACGGGTTAACAGTTCAATGTCCCGCTTCATTGTAGGAATTCTGCCATGTCTCTACCACTTTAGTTTGACCATCTCTGTTACTAAGTTATGGAAAACTAAATAAATAAGTAATTAGATACCTTACCGTTACTGCGCTCATAAAGAATGATAAGAATAAGAATAATGCGTCTTGAACTGGTTTCATTAATTAGTGTCTTTACGTTTCACAGACTGTTAGCTTGTTGTGGTAGGCTGGTAGCCTCTTTATTAAAGACCATATCAAAAGAAAGACTTGTGTTATGTTTTCCTTAATGCAATAGTAATTGGGGGTGCAAGTGGAGTCTCACAGAGGCAAAACTGTGGTGCGCTTACACTGTAGGTGCGCCGCAGTCTGCATGATCTGCCTGTAGGGAGGGGTGGACAGGTGTCGGTACCAGATGTGTTCGGGGTACCATATGTGTTCGGGGTCCGTCTCTTACCAGTGACGTCACGACGTCACGACGTAATGACGTCACGCATTGTGATTGGCTGTACGGTAATTTACCCACGCCGTCTAGAGTATAGAGGGGTTTTTTGATCATTACATTACATTGTATTTAGCTGACGCTTAAGTGCATTCGACCAACAAGATAAAAACTTGAAGAAATACAATAAAACTTGAAGAAAAACAAAGACGAATGAGGAGAAGAACAAGAGAAATCGAAGGTAAGAAGTATAAAACGTAATATGGTAGGTAATATGTAATATGTTCAGACAGTGCCGTTGGTACGTTAGTTCAAACAGTAACAACGGACTATTTTTCTTAGCGTATGCATGTCAATTTAAATCAATACATACAACTATTTCACATGTACAATATTTTCTTAGCCCTAATACTTAATACTACTTATTTCGTTTTGATTGTTATATTTGATTATATTATATATTATCAATAAATTATATATTATATATCAATATGATATACTTTTCTATATAATAGATTATCAAAAAAAGTATTTATTAAGTAAGGGATAATGTGCAGCAATCACAATCAAGTCCACAATCGAATCCATAAAGACAAAGTAAATCTGTTTACAGTTGTTTCATGTTGAGAGGTATCCATATATCTCTTCATTTTGCTCTCAAAGTGCACCAGATTGATGCATTTAACTTCAATATTTAAAAAAAATCACTCCAAAGGGAGTGCTTGTTTTTCCTTCTGTCTCTCTGTATCTGTGTATTCTCATGTTCCGATTAACCCAGCCAAATTGTTCTTCTTTTGTGTCTTGATGTGATCTTGAGTCGAGGCTGATCCTCTTGCTGTGGTCCCGCATCCTGGATCCTCTATCCTGAGTTCTGGATTAAGTCGTGGACTTCGGGTCGTGGCTGAACCTGTCTCTGCGGTCCAGCCTGGGTCTCGTCGTGCTGCCTCCCTGAAGGCTCCCACAGGATTGTTGACATCTTCGTGGATTCATCCTATTATTATAGACGCATGCATTTCCTAACATTCGGTCTACCTATGTTGTAAAATGTATTATCTTTTCAATTTACACACGGCATCTATTGCACGTCTGTCCGTCCTGGAAGAGGGATCCCTCCTCTGTTGCTCTCCCCGAGGTTTCTCCCATTTTTCCCTTTAAACTGTGGGTTTTCTCTTGAAGTTTTTCCTTGTACGATGTGAGGGTCTAAGGACAAAGGGTGTCGTTTTCTTCTCATACTGATATTCTGAACAAACTGCTGTTGTATTAGCTGTAAAATGTCTTTACTGTAGGGTATTTTTTATTATTTGTACAGCACTTTGGCTCGACCAAAAATCGTTTATAAATGTGCTATATAAATAAAACTTGATTTGATTGATTTGATTTGAAAGGGTGTGCGCCAAGGTTTCATATTAGGACCAATAATTTCACCATATACTGTATGTAAATAATCTCGAATAATCTTTCAAATGCTGCTTTCCATTTTTATGCAGATGATACTGTTATTTATTGTTCATCCTCTTCTATAGAGCAAGTCTTGATTTCCTCCAGTCTGCCTTTGATGTTATTCCATCCCATTTATCTCAACTCAAGGTAGTATTAAATGCAGACAAATCCAAACTCATGATATTCTCAAATGGCAAAAAGTTAACTTATTTTCTCCCCAACATTTGTACTGTTCAAGGGACTGACATTGACATTGAAAGGGTCACTACATACACATATCTAGGTTTTATTATTGATCAGAACTTATCTTTCAAGTCACACACTGAAAATGTTGTTTTAAAATTAGGTTTCTCCTTTCAGACAAGGAAACATTTGATCTCTGCAACGTTTTTACCAGTATTGGATTCTGGTGATCTGCTTTACATGAATGCCTCTGACCAGTGCCTAAAGAGTTTGGATACTGTGTACCATTGTGCATTATGTTTTATTACATATATATATATATATATATATATATATATATATATATATTGTGAGTTTGGAATAAATATGCACTTCATGAAAATTATTAGTTGGTTACTGTTAGTAAAAAAACAGTCAGGTTAATACTGGATGTTTGTTACACTTGGATATGTTTTCTGTAACACTTGTAACATAATTATTCTCCAGTTTATGCATTTGAGTGACTTGCAGTTAATGCTCGACATTCAATTCAAAACCTTTATTTATCCAGGTAAAATCCCATTGAGATCAATGATCTATTTTTCAAGGGAGACCTGCAGCAGTAGGTTCCACATGAAGACATAAAAACATAAACAACAGAACAACAAAAGGACATCATACAGCAAAAAATACAGGGATTACAATTTACATATCTATCCACATGTACAGGTACCAACAGCATCTGACTGTGGAGCATCCAACCGAGCTTTAAAAACATGTAGTGGTACCAGCTTGGTAATTTTACATTCTTTTTGCAGACTGTTCCAAGTTAGTGGAGCTGCACATCTAAAAGCTTTCTTCCCTAAGACAGTCCTAGCACTTGGCACACTTAATAAAACCACAGCATGAGATCTCAGGCAATAAGTACTTTCAATTTGCCGAGAGATCAGGGAGCAGATATAAGATGGTACTTTATCCAACATGGCTTTTCTAAATGAAAATGTACCATTGACTGAGCCTCAGTACAGTAAGTGATGGCAAAACCGCCTTGGTTTACAGTGTACAGTGATGCGTAAGTGCTTTACAGTTTGTCACAAATCTCAGTGCACTGTGATAGTAAAACCTTATTGTGGTGTAATTATATATCCAAAGCAGTCAGAAGTCAGAAAATCTTTAGTGATGTTTAACCACTCAGAAGACAGCCCATCAAAATGAACACATTGGGACCTTTCAGAGAGGTAGTTCATCTTTTACATATAATAACGGACAAAGTAAGGCTATGTTTAAATGTTCGGAATTTGACCGTGTATGATGGTCCTCTTGAGTTGCCGTACAGCCAATGGCGTACAGCCATTGCTCCGTTTTCATGTTTTTTTAACATGTTTTTCACAAACATTTTCACACGCTAGGAGCATAGGAATAATTCAATTCGGTTCGTCATGATCTGTAGATGTGATTTGCCCCCGAGCACCCCTGGGTAAATTACCGTACAGCCAATCACAATGCGTACAATGCGTGACGTCATTGGTAAGAGACGGCCCCCGAACACATATGGTACCCCGAACAGATCTGGTACCGACACCGGCCCTGCGAGTAACGAGTAAAGTAACGATTAAAGTAACGAGTAGACAGTTATCTTTATGTAGACAGTAACGAAGTAGTGTAATATATTACTTTTTTTAAAAGTAATATGTAATATATTACTTATTTTAATTAACGACCCCATCTGCTCATCAGATATATTATCACAAAGGTTTATAGCGCAATATGCACAACATAACTATCAAACACGACATACAATAGAAGGAAGATTTGTATTACCCAAATCTAAATCAAATATGGGACAGAAAAGAGTCATGTACAGAGCCATGATCAGCTGGAACTCTTTACCGGTTCACATCATTCAGGGAAATTCTCAAGTACATTTCAAAAGGTTGCTAAAAAAATATTTAAGTATTATAAAGTAAATTTGAACTGTGGCTATGTATGCATATATTATTATGTACACTTATTTGTATTTACTTTTGTTTGGCCTTAGGATGGCGATAATTGGATGACCATTTTAGTTTTCACTTCATACAGCACTGTAAATTGCATGAAATTATGAGCTGTTTTGTTATGTTTTAATTTTGTTGTATGTATGTTTATGTATGTTTTGAGTGTGTGAGGACCCCAGGAAGAATAGCCAATGCTCATGCTAGTGCTAATGGAGATCCTAATAAAGACAATAAGAACAACAACAATGATGAACTCATCTTTGCTCTACATTGATCTCAGCCTTTAATAAAGTAATTGACAGTAAATGTAGGACCTCAATAATCAATCAATCAATCAAAAATACTTTATCAGTCTCAAGGGGATTAATAAATGATAAGGTTAAATCAAATAAATCATATTTATATAAACCTAAGTTGAAGTAAAAATGTGCAATACAAATCCTTGTAGCCACTGGGACACAGTGTCTAAGGAACAGTACGGAGGCAGGACGTCCTCCACAGCACAGACACCCTCTGAAGACTCATGGTGAAGACGTGATGAAGACTCAGGCTCATGGTGAAGACATGATGAAGACTCAGGCTCATGATGAAGACATGATTAAGACTCAGGCTGATGGTGAAGATGTGATGAAGACTCAGGCTCATGGTGAAGACATGATGAAGACTCAGGCTCATGGTGAAGACATGATGAAGACTCAGGCTCATGGTGAATACATGATGAAGGCTGATGGTGAAGAAATTATGAAGACTCAGGCTCATGGTGAAGACATGATGAAGACTCAGGCTCATGGTGAAGACATGATGAAGACTCAGACTCATGGTGAAGACATGATGAAGACTCAGACTCATGGTGAAGACATGATGAAGACTCAGGCTCATGATGAAGACACAGGCTAATGGTGAATACATGATGAAGGCTCATGGTGAAGACATGATGAAGACTCAGGCTCATGGTGAAGACATGATGAAGAATCAGACTCATGGTGAAGACATGATGAAAACTCAGGCTCATGATGAAGACTCAGGCTCATGATGAAGACATGAAGAAGACTCAGGCTCATGATGAAGACTCAGGCTCATGGTGAAGACGTGATGAAGACATGAAGAAGACTCAGGCTCATGGTGAAGACATGATGAAGACTCAGACTCATGGTGAAGACATGAAGAAGACTCAGGCTAATGGTGAAGACATGATGAAGACTCAGGCTCATGGTGAAGCCATGGTGAAGACTCAGGCTCATGATGAAGACTCAGGCTCATGGTGAAGACATGATGAAGACTCAGACTCATGGTGAAGACATGAAGAAGACTCAGGCTAATGGTGAAGACATGATGAAGACTCAGGCTCATGATGAAGACATGAAGAAGACTCAGGCTCATGATGAAGACTCAGGCTCATGGTGAAGACCCGATGAAGACTCAGGCTCATGGTGAAGAAATTATGAAGACTCAGACTCATGGTGAAGACATGATGAAGACTCAGGCTCATGATGAAGACATGAACAAGACTCAGGCTCATGGTGAAGACATGATGAAGACTCAGGCTCATGGTGAAGACATGATGAAGACTCAGGCTCATGATGAAGACTCAGGCTCATGGTGAAGACATGATGAAGACTCAGGCTCATGGTGAAGACATGAACAAGCCTTAGGCTCATGGTGAAGACGTGATGAAGACTCAGGCTCATGATGAAGACGTGATGAAGACTCAGGCTCATGATGAAGACATGATGAAGACTCAGGCTCATGATGAAGACATGATGAAGACTCAGGCTCATGGTGAACACATGATGAAGACTCAGGCTCATGATGAAGACATGAAGAAGACTCAGGCTCATGATGAAGACTCAGGCTCATGGTGAAGACGTGATGAAGACATGAAGAAGACTCAGGCTCATGGTGAAGACATGATGAAGACTCAGACTCATGATGAAGACATGAAGAAGACTCAGGCTCAGGGTGAAGACATGATGAGGACTCAGACTCATGGTGAAGACGTGATGAAGACTCAGGCTCATGATGAAGACGTGATGAAGACTCAGGCTCATGATGAAGACATGATGAAGACTCAGACTCATGGTGAAGACATGAAGAAGACTCAGGCTAATGGTGAACACATGATGAAGACTCAGGCTCATGATGAAGACATGAAGAAGACTCAGGCTCATGATGAAGACTCAGGCTCATGGTGAAGACGTGATGAAGACTCAGGCTCATGGTAAAGACATGATGAAGACTCAGACTCATGGTGAAGACATGATGAAGACTCAGGCTCATGGTGAAGACATGATGAAGACTCAGGCTCATGATGAAGATATGAACAAGACTCAGGCTCATGGTGAAGACATGATGAAGACTCAGGCTCATGGTGAAGCCATGATGAAGACTCAGGGTCATGATGAAGACTCAGGCTCATGGTGAAGACATGATGAAGACTCAGACTCATGGTGAAGACATGAAGAAGACTCAGGCTGATGTTGAACACATGATGAAGACTCAGGCTCATGATGAAGACATGAAGAAGACTCAGGCTCATGATGAAGACTCAGGCTCATGGTGAAGACCCGATGAAGACTCAGGCTCATGGTGAAGAAATGATGAAGACTCAGACTCATGGTGAAGACATGATGAAGACTCAGGCTCATGATGAAGACATGAACAAGACTCAGGCTCATGGTGAAGACATGATGAAGACTCAGGCTCATGGTGAAGACATGATGAAGACTCAGGCTCATGATGAAGACTCAGGCTCATGGTGAAGACATGATGAAGACTCAGGCTCATGGTGAAGACATGAACAAGCCTTAGGCT
Organism: Notothenia rossii; assembly: GCF_949606895.1. Lineage (NCBI taxonomy): Eukaryota > Metazoa > Chordata > Actinopteri > Perciformes > Nototheniidae > Notothenia > Notothenia rossii. The sequence continues at coordinate 41,227,936 of NC_136902.1, forward strand.
CATGATGAAGACATGATGAAGACTCAGGCTCATGATGAAGACATGATGAAGACTCAGGCTCATGGTGAAGACGTGATGAAGACTCAGGCTCATGATGAAGACGTGATGAAGACTCAGGCTCATGGTGAACACATGATGAAGACTCAGGCTCATGATGAAGACATGAAGAAGACTCAGGCTCATGATGAAGACTCAGGCTCATGGTGAAGACGTGATGAAGACATGAAGAAGACTCAGGCTCATGGTGAAGACATGATGAAGACTCAGACTCATGGTGAAGACATGAAGAAGACTCAGGCTAATGGTGAACACATGATGAAGATTCAGGCTCATGATGAAGACATGAAGAAGACTCAGGCTCATGATGAAGACTCAGGCTCATGGTGAAGACGTGATGAAGACTCAGGCTCATGGTGAAGACATGAAGAAGACTCAGACTCATGGTGAAGACATGATGAAGACTCAGGCTCATGGTGAAGACATGATGAAGACTCAGGCTCATGATGAAGACATGAACAAGACTCAGGCTCATGGTGAAGACATGATGAAGACTCAGGCTCATGGTGAAGCCATGATGAAGACTCAGGCTCATGATTAAGACTCAGGCTCATGGTGAAGACATGATGAAGACTCAGACTCATGGTGAAGACATGAAGAAGACTCAGGCTGATGGTGAACACATGATGAAGACTCAGGCTCATGATGAAGACATGAACAAGACTCAGGCTCATGGTGAAGACATGATGAAGACTCAGGCTCATGGTGAAGCCATGATGAAGACTCAGGCTCATGATGAAGACTCAGGCTCATGGTGAAGACCCGATGAAGACTCAGGCTCATGGTGAAGAAATGATGAAGACTCAGACTCATGGTGAAGACATGATGAAGACTCAGGCTCATGATGAAGACATGAACAAGACTCAGGCTCATGGTGAAGACATGATGAAGACTCAGGCTCATGGTGAAGACAGGATGAAGACTCAGGCTCATGATGAAGACTCAGGCTCATGGTGAAGACATGAACAAGCCTCAGGCTCATGATGAAGACATGATGAAGACTCAGGCTCATGATGAAGACATGATGAAGACTCAGGCTCATGGTGAAGACGTGATGAAGACTCAGGCTCATGATGAAGACGTGATGAAGACTCAGGCTCATGGTGAACACATGATGAAGACTCAGGCTCATGATGAAGACATGAAGAAGACATGAAGAAGACTCAGGCTCATGGTGAAGACATGATGAAGACTCAGACTCATGGTGAAGACATGAAGAAGACTCAGGCTAATGGTGAACACATGATGAAGATTCAGGCTCATGATGAAGACATGAAGAAGACTCAGGCTCATGATGAAGACTCAGGCTCATGGTGAAGACGTGATGAAGACTCAGGCTCATGGTGAAGACATGGTGAAGACATGATGAAGACTCAGGCTCATGGTGAAGACATGATGAAGACTCAGGCTCATGATGAAGACATGAACAAGACTCAGGCTCATGGTGAAGACATGATGAAGACTCAGGCTCATGGTGAAGCCATGATGAAGACTCAGGCTTATGATTAAGACTCAGGCTCATGGTGAAGACATGATGAAGACTCAGACTCATGGTGAAGACATGAAGAAGACTCAGGCTGATGGTGAACACATGATGAAGACTCAGGCTCATGATGAAGACATGAAGAAGACTCAGGCTCATGATGAAGAATCAGACCCAATCCTTGTCGGCCCGAACAGTCAGGTAGCCATTCGATGGATATCTCCTGGTGCATGCATGTTTTCAGAAAAAACATTAAATTACACTCCAGATATTCTGTCTGAATCCTAGCTAACATCGTTCGCTTGTCCATTCCTTTAGCCAGTGATCTTACGTTGTCCAGAATCTTTCTCTACAAGAAAACTTCGAGAGCACACAACTTAATGAGTTAGTAATATAAGTTATTCACAGAAAAAGTAAGTAAAGTAAAATCAAATAAGAAAGCTCAAAGTCCTAACAGTACAAATCTAGCAGGAGCAACTACATCAGGCTCCACGGTTGGCCCATACACCACATTGCTTTCCTGTCAGGCAAAAGATCATTTTTTTTGTTCTTTTATAACATTTGTGTAATCAGAGCCTCAGGATTCTCTCTGTCAGACCGGTTGTATTTACACAGTAAACTCCTCCCCGAATAGTCACTGTATGAATAGCAAAGAGCCTACTATGTAACAGGGTTTGAGATTCTTAGCCTCCAGTGCTCTTGAGCAAGTTCACCTCAGGATGTGTGTTCCAGACCTGTAGATGCTACAGGTCGGTACCGAGCAAGACAGACAAAAGGAACAAGACAAATTGTCAGTGAGGGCTGTTGTGAAGGACGAGACAGGACGAGAGGGCGCTTGGAGAAGGAATGGGGAAATTGGGTGAAAGATAAGGGGAGGTTGACAGGCAGAGGAAGAAAAAGCAGATGGGGGTGGACAGAGAGCGAAACTCTCTCTTTGAACCTTTCAAGGTCAACTCCTTTCATCTCTGAATGGAGCCACGGCAGTAGGTTTGCACAGGTTCCAAACACTCACAACTCCTCCGGTCAAGCATGCAGTGAGGGGCCCAGTCCCAGTTTGGAAAGCGGGTCTGTTGATGCCTCCAGGCATAGAGTCTCCTTCACCAATGCTTCTAGCAGACAAGGGCCCTGCATTAATCATGTGCAATGTGATAGTCCCTCCCCTGCATGTTGGCTCCAAACAGACTGTGACAGCAGCTCAGCACACCTGTACTGCTGTGGGAGGAGAAGGGTTCAAACTGTGCATGTCCAACTGAAATACACACTAGCATGCCAACACAGACTGAACAAATGGAGAGCACAATGTTGTCTAGCCAATGGCTAGTCTTCTAGTTAGCTTAACTGACCTTCCAAATTCAGACCAGCCATGCTAGCCTGCAGCTATGCTAGCGTGATGACCTTCCAAGAATCATAAATGAATAAGGGAAAAGCCTGTGGCCCTCACATGGTGCTCACACCCTATGGGCCCTTTCTGCTGGAATCCTTTCTTAAAGGAATACTTCACTTACAAAATCCTAATTTGTACCAATTACTCACCCCTTGAATTTGTGAAGACATTTTTATTTTGCATGTCTCTACACTTAAAGAATCGAAAGCGGAGGAAGTTATTCATAAATTGTATTTAGATGTATGAGGTCCGTGTTTAACACCATGCAGCCAAACTTTATTATAACATCTGTTAAAAAAATGTTTAACAACTCTTGCAGTATAATCCTAGTTATCTAATTTATCCAGTTGCTCACTACATGTTACTTTTCATTAAAACGTATTATTTCTTAGACTTTCAAATAAACAGTCTCACCCTTGTGCAGACCTGCTACTCGTACGACTTTTGATTGTGTGCTCACCTCGGAGGCATCACAAATTCAGGATAATACAGAGTCAGTCATTGTTATACAAATGCTCATTATGGGGGGAAAGATTTATTGTAATCTTTAATGTACCTACTGACGAAGCATATGTATGCTTAAAATAACTTGTGGTTTGTCATAATGAAGTTAGTATTCCTTATTCTTTCCTTTTTTTACAATATGAGAAAAATAATTGACTTAGTGTCAAACGTCTCTAGCTACTGTATCTCTTAGAGAGGCTGTCTTCCCAGGGACATTAAGGACAAGCATTGTAACAATGCTGTCTAGATGGAACAAAGACAGAAGTCAGGTGAAGTTATTATAGAGCCACAAAGAGTGGGAGGAAGTTGGCAGAAGGTGGGACTGTAACACCAGAGCATTAGTTTTAACCTGCCATTCACCGTTGGTTTAAAGTTTAAACCATGACCGCGTCCCTCTCAAACATTAACAATATATCTATGAGAACAATGTCCCCTAAACATGGTCGTTCTCTGACACAACTGAGTAGCTAACCCCAACCAAACCAAGTAAGATTGTGCATCTACATGAGTTTATCAAAACACATAGTGGTTATTGGAGCCATTAACAGCTTTTAGATTTCTGATTAAAATATTTAACAGATATATTTGAGTTAGAGCGTTATTTATGAAGTATTATTTTAGAACTGTTGAGATATTTATGTCATCTAATATTTATATAATTCTGTTTGATTACGGGCACCTTTTTTGTGAATGAACGAGGTCAGCCTCCACCTGTGGTGGGACAGGCATTTAAATGGACGAGAAAATGGTGAGATGTTAGAATGCCTACAGTTTTCCGATCACATTACTAAGTGCATTATTCTATAGTAGATCTAATTATTTGGCAAATTATGTTACGTATTTTTGGCACATTATTAAGCACATTATTTTGACTCCATATTTGCGACAACACCGTCACATGACCTCATGTGGCTTCAAAAAGTTAAGAACCAGGATTAGCTCTTCAGTGCTAGAAAGGCACTATCTGACCACTAATAGTGTGTCATTTCTGAACAAATACATCAAGTTGAGTCATCACAGTGAAATGTATTTCGATAAAGGTACTGCTCCTCCCCTGATGAACCTGTACGAGCTGTGATGTTCTCCCCACAGTGTGTGGATGAGCCTCAGTGTGGGAGTATGAGACTGTCCTCCTGCCCGTAACTTTAACTCATGACACACTCGGTGTGTGTTGAGCGGCTTCAGAGGAGGTGAGTGGGTGAGCCGACACGTGTCCAATGTTAGAGCCGCTTGACTCACCACGGACACTCTCCAACCCTCTTACTGCTCACTCTCCACCACCGATACTGCAGTGCCTACACACAGGTACTGACACACAGCCTGCTCCCTTAACAAACAGCACCTTCACCTTAACACACACACACACACACACACACACACACACACACACACACACACACACACACACACACACACACACACACACACACACACACACACACACACACACACACACACACACACACACACACACACACACACACACACACACACACATATGGATCAGATTTATGTCTTTTGACTTCTTCAGTATCAAGCAAAAATAAGAGTTTGAGATAAAATAAAAGTCAATGACGCAAAACAAATCAGAATCACAGTCGAGTTTATTACCAAGTACCTTTACACATACAATAATTTGCTTTGGTGTCTGGTAGTTCAAAACAGTGTAACGATGATTAAAAGAAACTATTTTTGAGAAACTATTCAGCAATAAAAAATATTTAAAACCAGTATTTACACCACATTTTAATTTAAATATACAATATAACCTGAGAAGCTTAAAAACTAAAAAACTTTGAATATATGGCAAAAAAAACAACAAAAAAAACATATTTTATCGTTTATGTCATCATGTAAGTCTAATCAAAAGTCTGATCAGTGAAAAAGGAAGCAAAGGGAACTGCAAACTTAGAGATATGTTATAAAAAATGAAAAGACTCATTGTTTACATGATTAGACAAATTATTTGTTGTTTTAATTTTGAGTTCACTCTTATTTTTGATTGATATTGAAGATGTTTTGACCGATCTTAATGGCACAAACCTGACACTCACACAATCCATGAATGAACAGCACAGATTACTAATGAGTAGACAAGGAGACCATACAAGTTTACACATTAATAATTCTCCACACAACAAAGCCAGAGGGCCCCCTATAACCCACCCCAAGGTCAGAGTCCAGTCTCTGTGTGTGTGTGTGTGTGTGTGTGTGTGTGTGTGTGTGTGTGTGTGTGTGTGTGTGTGTGTTTGCTACAGTATATATGATTGTGTGTTCTCCTTCTGTACATCAATACATACACATACACGCACTTTGTCCAAGACACGTGAGCTACTTATCAATGAGGTTGTCAGTGTAACCGGCCTTCTGAACCACATTATTGATCATAAAGTGAACAAAACAAGTCATATGTGTGGTGTAGTATTGCATGCAGTCATGTGTTTCACTGGGTGATACGGTGACCGAGCAATCTGAAGAACAAATGGCTCATGTGTGCAACCTCCATCGAGGGTCAACAGTACAAACAACAGTTTTTTCTGTCTTACCAATGATAATAACGACACTAATTGTAATTTGCATTTGATTTTCAAATCGGAAACGTTAATTTTGGAAGTTTGAGTCTCATTACCCGTCAGACCGTTAGCTGACAGGTTCCATATTGACATTATATTTTAAAAAGGTAATTCTTTGCAGTTATCTGCTCTTGTGACTAAGTTAAAGCAACCCTAATCAATAGTTTCTGTGTGAGAAAGAGTCACTTGTGATGACATCATCATCCTCCGCACCATGGAGCTTTACTGCCTCTTATTGTTTTGGTTATTTATTTCCACAAACATAATTCATCAGATCAGAATCAGAAATTCTTTATTTGTCCCAATGGGGAAATATACGGCATTACAACAATAAAGGAAGAGTGCAGATTAAAGTAAAAAGAGTAAACTTACATATTATATAAAAAGGCAGGCACCCTTTAATAATAATAAAAACACAATAAGTAATAACAGTTAACAACAATAGGTTAACAAAATAAGTAGCTGTAATTTTTTTTTAGTAGCTGGAAATGTTTAGAAATTGTTAATACATTGAAAGAAAGAAAAATTGTTTAAATTGCACATGAGTTTATTTTGCACATGAGCTGTGGTATTACACAAGGTTTCATAAATACATACAATACAGTCATTGTTATTGCACATCAGAGATATTGCAGTCTGTCTTTGTGTGTGAGGGTCTACAGGGGGCCGTGGTGGTCCGACAGTCTGACCGCTGCATGAAGACCCTGCGGTATCTCTCTGTGAATTGTAATTTTTTTCACATTGCAACTTTGTCTGTCTAAAATTAACTGAAGCAGTTCATCAGCATAGAGGATGATCCGTACAGTTTAAGGTAAGCTGAATCCAGGGACAATTTTTTAAATCACTTAATAGAAGATAAATCATTTGTAAAATGTATAAATCCAGATGAAAAGCCCAGAAGATATTTCTCACAGCATTATACTGTAGGTGTATATTTTTTTAATTGGAATACTGAATCTAAACTATGTTAATTGCAGAACCAAAGTAATTGTAATTGTTTTTGGTACACGCTGCATCAATCATCTCTCCATCTTAAATTGTTTATATTCTTAAGCAACTTGAACCCCCCACTCTTTTTGCTTTGTGTGTGTGTGTGTGTGTGTGTGTGTGTGTGTGTGTGTGTGTGTGTGTGTGTGTGTGTGTGTGTGTGTGTGTGTGTGTGTGTGTGTGTGTGTGTGTGTGTGTGTGTGTGTGTGTGTGTGTGTGTGTGTGCATGAGTGTATGTGTCCTCATGATAATCACAGTATAAGGCTGCATGAAACTGGAAGGAATTGACGCAGATTGTGAAAAGCTGATAACCTGTAAACGCTGCAGTGTCACATGGAAGCTCCTTCGGCAGTTTGTAAGTAAATAAGCACTAACATCAATGTCCCCACTGAGACGTTACACAGGACAATGGCTGTCAGCTGTCCATTCACGCCACTTATTTACTGAGCTGTCAATATATTGTATCTGGAACTGATCACACAGTTGAAGAAAAACACAAATACAAACAGAAGACAAAACCAATGCTATCATAAAGTGAGCTCCATCCTGTCTGCCTTACAGCAGTCATGGATATAATGAGAGTCCTCTGAGCGGAGCTAAAGTGGGAAGACGACGCAAATCTAGGAATTTAATTTAATCCTATTTGTTTCAGTGTGAATCATCAGTGCAAACTTACAGAAGGAATATGAAAATATGTGCCATCCTTCTCATATTTAGGTCACTTTAGCTCTATGGACTGGGTCTGCAGCTTTACATGAAGTCCCATTATGAGAGAGGAGGTTGCCTGACGGCCCATGTATCTCTCAATTATCAAATCAATTAGGCAGTGAGGTTTGTAACCTGTTAATGTTCCTGAGAGGACTTACTTAATGGCTCGGAACACACTGTGAGGAAATGAGTGAAACGATTGAAATGAAGCAGGTAATTATTCATGAAACGAGGAGTTACGTATTGTAACCCTAGCTATATAAGCACAGACATAGCCCTCTATTGGACTCTATGGGTACTACCTCTCAACTATACCATGCAAATATTCACCTATTGAGATATCTATAAACGTAGCCGGCCCCCGGGGCGGGCCTACCTGAATGCGCGCGCAAGCTCACCGTATAACAGGCGGCCTCGCCTCCTGACTGTTATCCTACGCCCTCTTCAGCGAGCGGTATAGGACAGACAGGGCCCTGACTAAAGGGCCCCGCCTGTGCTTATATAACTAGGGTTACAATACGTAACGCCTCGTTATATCTTACACAGGCTCCGCCCTGATGCATAAACGCCCTGTCGTCCAACAACATCGACCCATCACACTGCCCCTGACCGGCTTTTGGTTAATAGCCACTGCACCGCAACTCCTTCTCCTCCGGTTGTGACCGTGGAGAAGTCGGGGCCGTAGCTTACTTGGCTGGTAGGGCACGCTGAGACACGCTTACCTTGTCTCCCTATGGGCAGGCGGGGAGAGTCTTCCAGCCCTTCATGGGGCTCACTCCACACCATATTCCCCGGGTCCCTAAGGAGCATGGGAAAAGCATAAGTGCATCACCAGTCCTGTGTTGCCCCAGCAAGCACAGACGATGAGAAGGAACCAGACATGTCCAAGAGGTAAAACTTTATGAAGGGGCCTGGCGTGGACCGAGACGCGGCCGTGCATATGTCCTCCACGCTCACGCCGTTGAATAAGCCTGTTGGCACAGCCATACCCCGTGTAGAGTGTGCACGGACACCCGCGGGGAAGACTCTCCCCGCCTGTCCATAGGCATGTGAAATGCACTCGCAGAGCCATCCTGCCAGGCGTTTCTTGGACAGAGCTTTACCGGCCACACCACCCCCAAAGCACACAAACAGCTGCTCAATCAATCAATCAATCAATCAATCAATGTTTATTTATATAGCCCAATATCACAAATGTTACATTTGTCTCAGTGGACTTCACAGTTTGTACAGAATATCAGTATGACAATACGACACCCTCTGTCCTTAGACCCTCACATCGTACAAGGAAAAACTTCCAGAGAAAACCCACAGTTTAAAGGGAAAAATGGGAGAAACCTCAGGGAGAGCAACAGAGGAGGGATCCCTCTCCCAGGACGGACAGACGTGCAATAGATGCCGTGTGTAAATTGAAAAGATAATACATTTGCACCATAGGTAGTCCAAACGTTTGGAAATGCATGTGTGTATAATAGGAAGATGAATCCACGAGGATATCCATCCAGGACTTATGATCCAGGACCTCAGCCACGACTCAAGATCCAGGACTCGTGATCCATGAGACAGGACCACAGGATCATCCATGACTCCGGATCCCGGAGTATATAGACACCAAAAAGAAAGAAATTTGGGGAAGCTGGGTTAATCGGAACATGAGAGTACACAGGTATAGACAGAGAGAAGGAAGAAGTAAGATGTCCCCCGACAAACTAAGCCTATATCAGCAAAGCTAGGGGCTGAATCTAATCAGCCCTAACTATAAGCTTTATCAAAAAGGAAGGTCTTAAGCGCACTCTTAAAAACGGATAGGGTGTCTGCCGTCCGAACACAAACTGGAAGCTGATTCCACAAAAGTGGAGCTTGATAAGAAAAGGCTCTGGCTCCCATTGTACTTTTAGAGACTCTAGGAACAACCAACAACCCTGCATTCTTGGAACGCAATGCCCTAGTAGGACAGTAGGGTATAATGAGTTCTTTAAGGTAAGATGGCGCCTGCCCATTAAGGGCTTTGTAGGCGAGAAGAAGAATTTTTAATTATATCCTGTGTTCTATAGGGAGCCAGTGTAAGGCAGCCAGAACATGAGTAATGTGGTCCCTTTTCCTAACTCTGGTTAGTACACGAGCTGCAGCATTTTGAATCAACTGAAGCGACTTGACTGACTTCTTTGTACACCCTGATAATAAGGAGTTACAATAATCCAGCCTTGAAGTAACAAATGCATGGACTAGTTTCTCTGCATCGTTTTGAGGCAAGATATGCCTGATTTTTGCAATGTTACGTAGATGGAAGTAGGCGGTCCTTGAAATTGATTTTATGTGGGTGTTAAAGGATAAATCCTGATCAAATATAACACCAAGATTCCTTACAGTCTCACTGGAGGCCAAATTAATGCCATCCATAGTTAGTATATCTTTAGATAATTTGTTTCGTAGATTCTTCGGGCCAAGTACAATAACTTCAGTTTTGGTCGTGTTTAACATCAAAAAATGTAAGGTCATCCACGTTTTTAAGTCCTTGAGGCAGTCTTGAATTTTATTTAGATGATTAATTTCATCAGGCTTGATTGATAAATATAGTTGAGTATCATCCGCATAACAATGAAAGTTTACAGAATGATTCCTTATAATATTGCCTAACGGAAGCATATATAGTGTGAACAAAATAGGTCCAAGCACTGAGCCCTGTGGCACTCCATGGCTAACTTTGGTTTGCATGGAATATTCATTGTTCACACGTACAAACTGAGAGCGTTCAGATAGATAGGACCTAAACCAGCCTAAAGCAGTTCCCTGTATGCCAACTAAGTGCTCTAGTCTTTGCAATAGGATATCATGGTCGATAGTATCAAATGCAGCACTAAGATCGAGCAAGACAAGAATAGAGACAAGTCCCTTGTCTGAGGCTATTAGAATGTCATTTGTGACTTTAACCAGAGCTGTCTCTGTGCTATGTTGTGTTCTAAAGCCAGACTGAAAATCTTCAAATAAATCATAGTTTTTTAAGTAATCACACAGCTGTTTTGCGACTGCTTTCTCAAGAAATTTTGAGAGGAACGGAAGATTAGAAATAGGTCTATAATTGGCTAAATCCTCTGGATCGAGGTTGTGCTTTTTAAGAAGCGGTTTTATCACTGCTACTTTGAATGATTGTGGAACATAGCTTGATAATAAAGACATATTCATAATATTTAATAAAGAAGTGCTAATTAATGGAAAAACTTATTTTAACAGCTTAGTTGGAATCGGGTCTAAGATACACGTTGATGGTTTAGAAGAGAGAATCATTGAATTTAATTGTTCAAGGTTTATGGCTGAAAAGCATTCTAGTTTACTATCTAGTTTAATATTAGAACTTACATTTCCGGGAGCTGTTGATAATACTATACTGGTCAAAGGCAAGAGGTCATTGATTTTGTTTCTAAGAGTAACAATTTTATCCTTAAAAAAGCACATAAAATCATTACTACTGAGTGCTATGGGAATAGAAGGCTCAGTCGAGCTGTGGCTCTCTGTCAGCCTGGCTACAGTGCTGAAAAGAAATCTTGCATTATTCTTATTCTCATCTATTAATGAAGAGTAGTAGGCTGCTCTCGCTTTACGCAGTGCTTTCTTATATTTATTGAGAGTAATATGCCAAATTAAACGAGATTCTTCAGGTTTAGTGGAACGCCATATCCTTTCAAGTTGTCTCGACTTTTGCTTTATTTTGCGGGTTTCGGCATTATGCCATGGAGCTAATCTATGTTGTTTTATTTTCTTATTTTTCAAAGGAACAACAGAGTCTAATTTTATTCGCAGCGCATCTGTAGCACTATCAACAACATGATCAATTTGGGGTGGTGTACATTTTGTATAAGTTTCCTCCCCTACATGCAGACATGCTATCGAGTTAAGTATTGGTGGAATCTCTTCCTTAAATTTGGCTATAGCACTAACAGATAGGTTTCTGCTGCAGGAGTTTTTGGCTAATGCTTTGTAGTCTAGTAACAGTACTTCAAAAGTTACTAAGAAATGGTCGGATAAGGCAGGATTATGCGGTTCGACTAATAGTTGATCAATTTCAATACGATAAGACAGAACAAGGTCGAGAGTGTGATTATAGCAGTGGGTTGGTTTATTTACTCTCTGACAGAAACCAACAGAATCTAATATAGAGTTAAATGCAACAGAAAGGCTATTTTTATCATCGTCAACATGAATATTAAAGTCACCTACGATAATTACTTTATCTGTTTTAAGTACCAAAGTTGATAAAAACTCAGAGAATTCTGATAAGAATTCTGAATAAGGACCTGGTGCACGGTACACTGTAACAAATAAGATTGGCTGCAAAGTTTTCCAGGTCGGATGCGTAAGACTAAAAACGAGGCTTTCAAAGGAGGTATAATTTAATTTTTGTTTAGTATTGATAAGTAAACTTGAGTCAAAGATTGCTGCAACTCCACCTCCTCGGCCCGTGGCTCGGGCAGTATGAGTATTGATATGGCTGGGTGGAGTGGCCTCATTTATGCTGACATATTCTTCATGTCTCAACCAAGTTTCAGTGAGACAGCATATATCAATATTATAATCTGATATTAAATAATTTACCAATATTGCTTTAGATGCTAGAGATCTTATGTTTAAGAGACCACATTTAATCTTCCTGTTTTGTTGCACTGTAGTAGTTGTTACATTTACTTTTATTAGGTTATTATATATGACATCTCTATTAGGTTTTACCTTAAATTGTCCTTGGGCAGACACACACATCGTTAATATTGGGTATTTTTATTGGGTTCGGGATTCCTATGGATGACTGCCTAGGAGAGAGCGCAGAGAAGCGTGTAAGACTGCGACACCGCCTCCTGGTCTCAACTCCAGTTTGTCATGGATTAAGTCCACAAAGCCCTGAAATGTTTGCCGAAATGAGATTTGCACCTTCCAAAGTAGGATGAATGCCGTCTCTCTTAATCAGACCAGGTTTTCCCCAGAAGGCTGTCCAATTATTTACGAAGCCCACATTGTTTGCTGGGCACCACCAAGACAACCAGCGCTGAAATGATGACATGCGGCTATACATGTCATCATTGATCAGATTGGGGAGGGGACCAGAGAAGATTACGGTGTCCGACATTGTTTTAGCATAACTACACACCGACGCCACATTAAGTTTGGTGCATTCTGATTGGCGTAAACGAACATCATTACAACCGACGTGAATAACAATCCTACTGTATTTACGTTTATTTTTAGCCAGCAATCTAAGATGCGCCTCAACGTCGCCCGCTCTGGCCCCCGGAATGCATGTGACTGTGGAGGCTTCAGTCTCTAAATTCACGTGTCTCATAATAGAGCTACCAATAACCAGAGTTGGCTTCTCAGCGGGTGTCTCGCTGAGTGGGGAATATCTGTTAGATACGTGAACGGGTTGGTAGGGACCTGCGGGTTTCGCGTTATGCCCCTTCTGAACAGTCACCCAATCTCCCTCCTGCTTGGGAGTTGCCGGGGGACGGCTAAGAGGAGATACCTTTTGCCGGTCCACACCGGCTAACATGGGCTTTACTGTAGCTGAGTTATTTTCTAAGATGCGGAGCCGGGCTTCTATGGCTATGATTTCCGCCTCCAACCTAACAACTATACTACATTTAACACATGTATCGGTACCAGTAAAGGAGGTAGGGAAGTAACCAAACATGAGACAGTTAGAGCAGGAAATAGCACCCGAGGGTGGGGAAAGAGCCATGGCTAGCTATCAAGCTAAAGTAGCTGTTCAGTGCGCCTAAAGGCAGCCGTGCGCTCCACATAACATGCTAGCACACGCACCGGGCAGAGGAGGTGCATTTTAACCTCCCTGGCCCCAATATGGGGTGGAAGATTAAAGCCAGCTATCTGAACAGCCATTAACCTGAACGAACTCCTTAGGCTCTTGGGAACAAAGGAGGGGTTCGGCCTGAGTGTCGGCCTGAGTGTCGCCCAGCTACGGTCACCCCGGATCAATAAGCAACTTGGGTGCACCGACAGAGCGGTCAGCTCGGACACTCTCTTGGCTAAAGTCAAGGCAAGTAGCAACGCTGTCTTCCATGACAGTGCTTTCAGGGAGGAGAGCTCCAGAGGCTCAAATGGTTTTGTGACCAGAGCCTCGAGCACCAACTGCAGGTCCCATTGCGGGGCGGAGGTGTGCACTACTGGGCGCTGCCTCCTGACCCCCTGCAAAAATCGCGACATAAGAGGCTGACACTTTAACTGTGGAATGAGCAAGCCCTCTATCCACCAGTAACTGTAAGTAGGACAGAATAGAGCCCAACGTACAAGATAGGGGCTCTAGACTCCACTCCTCACACCATCGCTGGAATCCCAACCACTTTGACCCCACCCTGCCTGTTGATGTACGCCACTGTGGTGCAGTTGTGGCTCCTCACCAGCACATGTTTGCCCTGTATAAAGGGTTTGAAATGCTAGAGGACCAACACTACTGCCTTGTAGCTCTAGAAGGTTGCTGTGTCTCTGTCAGAGACCAGCAACCACTTATAGCTCTCCGACATGAAAGTAAGCGTCCTTCAGGTCGATGGCTGTGAACCAATCACCCGGCTGCACTAGGTCCAATAACTGTTTTATAGTTAACATGTGGCATTTTTTGCAGGCAATGTGCGGATTCAGGCTGCTGAGATCTAGAATGGGTCGGAATTCTCAGTACATGGAATAAAGACCCTTTTCTCTGTGCCGAGGGTGCACAACAGACACAATCTGTTTTTGCACCAGGGCCTGAATCTCTGCCGAGAGGAAACCTATCCCCTCTTGGAATGATAGTTTTGCCTCTCTTATGCCATTGAATGGAGGAGGGACACTGCAAAACTGGAGTGAGTAACCCCGTTTCAGTGTCCTGTCCATCCACTTTGTTAATACACAGCTGAGTTTCCATTCCCCATAACACTGTGTTAGGGGACAAGCATTCAGCTGTGGAGCCACAGCTAGGAAGCTGTGGTACTCCCTGGTGACCCACTCCGCCATCAAAGGAAGTTCGGCCCATAGGGGGTCGACACAGAAAGGGCCGATTTTCTACTGAGGTCCCTGAACGCACCGCAGCACTCCGCCATAATGCTGCCTCTAGGATGGTAAAATGCATTAATTGGAGTCTTTCCGCTTGGCGCGGTGTGTCTCCTAACAATCACACTCCGGCCATAATGCCCCTGTACCCGCATAGCGCTTTGATAGCACTTCCTGCGGTTTTTCACTATTACGCCCACTAGCTGCTTCCTTTACTGTAGTTACAACTGGGGCAGCGAGTGGGATTTTTACGGTTAACATTATGTGGAAGTGTGGAATTGTGGAGAGAAATTACACTTAGACTGGAATGTATGCAATCATTTTTATTGACTGTTGAATGCATCACAATGTTTGCAGTGAAGAGGGAGGAGGCGGGATTCGCCCTCGTGTCCTGGGTGGAGAAAGCAACTCTCTCCGCCGGGATGCTTTCTCCCACTGCCAGTCAGCTCCGGGAGGACGGCGCACCCCACCCAGAAGCCCTCTGCTGAGGTGGAGCCTGCCGGGGCTGTGCAGCCCGTGCCCGCAAATGCCGATATTGAGCCGGTTCCGCGGGACGAGCCGAGGGAGCGAGCAAGGAGCAACGGGAGCCATGGGGGCTCTGTACTGGCGCCTCTCTCTCTTTCTCACCGTAGCGCCGCACTCTCTCCCCTGAGTAGGAGCCAGCGGCAGCATGCGGCTGAGCTGCACCCTTTCTTCCTCCAGATGACTGAGACGCTGTGTGACCGAGGTGATCGATCCAAAGAGCCCCTCTGTGGATACGGGGGCCGCAAGGAAATCCTCTCGATTCTTCCTGGACAGCGCGGTGAGTCCCAACCACACGTAAGGTGACGCCACTGTGGCCAGCGACATCACAAGTCCAGCAGCGGCAGCTACACAGTGGATCAGATTGTTCATCTAACCAATGTAGAGGTCCGAATAATCACCCCCGTCCTGAGGCGGGGGTACGGGGTGTCCTGCTGAGGGGTGATTAGCGAGACACCCAACACACCGAGATTATTGGCCACTGCCGCCATCTGCGTTCCGAGCCGGAATATTTGGTCCAAATATACATTGTGAGCCTTCGTTTTGAGTGGCTGCCGCCATGTTGCCTCCACACACTGCCAGATATCTGGAAACGGGGGCGAAGCGAAGGCCGGCTGCGCCGGACACACCGGGCCATAGAACCCCTGACGAAGTCAGTTTACCGGCCTCGGTGGCAGTGGCGGGGGGAGCGGTAGGCCTACACGCCATGGTCATCACTGCAGGGGAGTCCTGACGCGCAGACCTGTGCGGCGGACCCTCTTGGACGCCGGACCCGGAAGTACCAGACAACGAGGCGTCCTCGTCGTCTTCCTCCTTGACAAACCCAGTGGATTAAATGACACAACAATTTGATTATTGTGTCCTGATCCAAGCCAGGCAGCATTTGCTCCTAGGGTGATACACAAACAGAGCTCAGTATGTAAGAACCTGTTGAGGAGTTAGAAATAATGAATCTTCTCTGTAGTCGGCTTATCGTTCCTAGATGCAGGATACATCAGCTGCTATTGGTCTAGAGAGGGTTCTCCAAGAGCCATTTTGCCCTCTTTATCACCAAATAAATGTTTTCTGGAGCCACAAAACATATTTGATAACAGTTTATTAAGTTTTATATATAGTTATATTCAAAAAAGATTTTCATTTATACTGGGGACGGTGGGCACATGTCTCCACCACTTTTGGAAATGGTCAATTGCGTCCACACCATTTTGCATTAGGATCATTTTTTTAAATGTTCTGAAGATAGTGTGCACAAAGATTTGTACACTTTGATCATTTACACAGAGAACATGTCCAACCTTAGGACTGTTCTCACTTTCTGGGTGTATTTCTGGTGATCCAAATGATGCAGTTTGGACCTACGACATGTTTAATATTAGTAATAATTGAATAGAGAATAGTAAAGCAATTGTTGCTCCTGCTTTGCAGCAGCATAGTTACTGCACTAGTTGTCGAAAAGGTATTTTAAGCATGCGGACCGCATGCAGCTTAGCAGACTCTTCACGCTAACGAAGGATCACTTCTAGGCAGGGTTGGGAGGGTTACTTTGTAAATGTAATCAGTTACTGAATACAGAATACATGCTCTGAAAGTAATCAGAATACAGTAACAGTTAGCCTACTTATTCAGATTACTTTTAGAATACTTTTGGAATACTTTATTTTTCCATAACAGGAAGAGACACTTATTTTACTGTTTAAATGGCTTTTCAAGAGCACAAACACAACATCTTGGTGTCATTCTGGACAGCTCCTCCCTCTCATCTGCACCCCACATAAAAAACATCACCCGGACTGCATTCTTTGTACTGTCTTAAAACCTGTCCTTATAATATGTTATGAATTGTAAGGTGTCCTTGGGTGCTTGAAAAGGCGCCCCCTAAATAGAATGAATTATCATTTAGTTGGAATGCTGATAACAGCATTCCAACTATATTATTCTACGCATGAAAAGTTTATTATTATTCCGCCGACTTATTTTGCCGCGCTTCTTCTACGGCATTGAACATCGCAGAAACTCAGTTCAAACATCAAACCGTTCAGCTCGGTCGGGAATCAATGGCTATTACTTTTCTCATTCATAACTTTCATATTTCCAGAGATACATCCCATAATTCATCAAATCTTTAACATTGAAGTCAATGGAGAAAATCTTCAGACTTCAACAAATCTTCATGCAACTTCAACTGCTAAATGTTCATTCATACTTTCACTCAGAAACCTCATTCCAACTTTAAAATGTTACACATCTTTCTGGCATTATTCGTGTAAAACAACTTTTAAATCTGATTCTTACTTTTAGAGATATTAAACATTGTTCAGACCTTGTTAAAGAAGTTTTCTTCAGATTTTAACATTAACTAGAGTGCGTCACATGTCACAGCTTGGAAATCTTGAGATTTGCCTTCATATTTTTTTTTTAAACTGCCATAATTCCCAAACCCTACATTCCTGAGACATAATTTGTCATGATAAACGTAGGAAAATATCTCTTACTTTGAAAAATGACAAATAATTAAGCAAAAAATAATTAAACAAAATGCCTCTTGAGGGCATGAAGTGACAAAAACATTCAACATTCCTCCATTAAACCCCATTGTAATTTCAGGCTGATATTTCCTCACAGCAGCAGACGAGCACCTTTAGTTAAACTGCCAAAAAAGCCACATTATTAACCCGAAAGTACACACAAATTACACTTCAGATACTCAACTTCCTTGACATGGTTCACGTTTTGAAATTTCACAGATATCTGTTACGGTTCTTCCACAAAACGTTCACATGTAAGAGCTTTATCTCTCATTCAGAACAATGGAAACCTTTGATCTCTACACACCTCGTTAGCGCAAACATAAACACCTGTGTCATGGAACACGATGATGTCATCACTCCAACTGACATGCTCAGAGCAGCAGACTTCAGATAAAGGTTAATGGTCCTGCCCTCAACAGCTCTACGTCAATCATGGGGTGTCATCATCATATGCCGAAGGTCAAGAGAAGAGAGAGAGGGCGATCAAGAGAAGAGAGAGAGTAATGTAATAAAACACGGTTTTCTCATAACTTCAGTGAAAATACTCCAAACAGCCCAAAACTTCACAGGTTTGGTAACGATGCAGCCATCAACGCATATAAGCGTATTATGGGGTGTCAACAAATGCCGTTGCCATGGCGACAGACAACTCGCCATGAAACATGATGTGGCTGTAAGTCCAATCGACACGGTCCAATCGTCCCCCAATCTTCACTTGTATATCACCGGTCCATGCCTCAACAGCTCTACGCCAAATCTGAGATCTCACCATATGCCGTTTCCATTGAAACGTATCCCTCGCCATAAAACATGATGTCAAATCAAGTTTTATTTATACATACAATACACATTTATAAAAAAACATTTGGTCGAGCCAAACTGCTGTACATATAATAAAAATAGCCCACAGTAGAGACACTTTACAGCTAATACAATAGCACA
The DNA here is from genome assembly GCF_949606895.1 of Notothenia rossii. Taxonomy (NCBI): domain Eukaryota; kingdom Metazoa; phylum Chordata; class Actinopteri; order Perciformes; family Nototheniidae; genus Notothenia; species Notothenia rossii. The sequence continues at coordinate 41,246,650 of NC_136902.1, forward strand.
GATTGTTCAGAATATCAGTATGAGAAAAAAACGACACCCTCTATCCTTAGACCCTCACATCGTACAAGGAAAAACTTCCAGAGAAAAGCCACAGTTTAAAGGGAAAAAATTGGAGAAACCTCAGGGAGAACAACAGAGGAGGGATCCCTCTCCCAGGACGGACAGACGTGCAATAGATGCCATGTGTAAATTGAAGAGATAATACATTTTACAGCATAGGTAGTCCAAATGTTAGGAAATGCATGTGTCTCTAATAAGAAGATGAATTTACGAAGATGTCAACAATCCTGTGGGAGCCTTCATTTGATTTGATTTGAAAACATGATGTCGCTATAACTCCTATGAAAATGTTCAAAAAGTGCTCAAACTTCACATGTGTGCTAACAGTCCATCCGTGAAGACATCTACGGGACAGTTTTGAGATTTCTTCAAATGCAGTTGCCACGGCAACACAATGCTCACCATGAAACACGGCTTTCTCATAACTTCAGTGAAAAAGCTCCAAACGCCCCAAAACTTCCCAGGTTTGGTAACGATGCAGCCATCAACGCATCTAAGCGTATTATGGGGTGTCATCAAATGTCATCAAGTTAGTTCAGAAGTTTGCATTTCAAATATTCTGCTGCTTTTCCAAGCCTTTTTACTTTCTTTTCTTCTCTCATCACACATTCAAGCCCCCAGTGTTCATGTATCATTTCAATCTAAATTATTCACTTTCTTCTTACACATTACATTCCAGCATAGCAGTTTAGTGTCAGATGTTTAGCATAAAGCATTCCCACTAGCAATTTCTTCAGGAATTGCATTCTCTAGTTATTATTATTATTATTATCTGAAACGAAGTAACAACTTTTAAAACTTGTTCCAGTCTCTTGCCCCATGCATTCAGCTGCAGCATGCCATTCAATTAGATCCCGTTATGAAATGGCATAATTTCGACAATAAATAAATGCTACATAAACGTTATCTTGCACATTTTATCTAACCATCTCCGTTTCTAACTTTCAATATATTTTAAAAGAGATCTCTCTCTCTCTCATCTGTGTGCGGGGGCGGGGCCTCACAGACATTATGCAGCGCTGTGCAGTGTGCACACAGTTCTGCCGGTAATGAATATTTCATGTTGTGAGGAATCTTTTCCAATAATTCCCATAAGTATTCCAAAATGTATTCACTTCAGGTTTACGAAAGTAACTTTAATCAGATTACTTGTTTTTCAAATGTAACGCCAGCTGAATACAGTTAACCTACTTGATTTTTGTATTCTGATTACGTAACGCCGCTACATGTATTCCGTTACAACCTAACCCTGCTTCTAGGCTACTGTCCCACAGCTCCTGCCTCTCTGTTGGACTCTGTCGCAGCGGGGCTACTGCTGTGGTGCGAAGCGCACAAAGCAGACTCTTCACACAAAGGATCACTTCTTCTTCAAGGCAGGGAAGCTTTCGCAGTTCGAAGTCTACTGTCCCGCAGCTGCCGCCTCTCTGTTGGACTCCGGTACTGCACCTTACTCACGACGAGCCGTTGTATAAAAAAAAATGGTGGGGGGCGAACCAAGCGGCAAACTCTGGGGAAGAGCCGGGACGCTAATACGGAAGTGCCTCAAACTGCAGTTCATCTAGTGGCCAGTAGGAGCAGTCTGCAGAAGGGAGCAATTTCCATAGACCCCCATGTTAAAATGCCCAACTTTACAGCAGAAATAAACATGTTTACATCGTGGTTCAAAAAACCATATTCTCTGTATAGTTAGATCCCCCCTTCATGAATATGGATTGGGGGGTTGAATTTTTTCTCAACACATCTGTTTAATTAATATTAAGCCTTAAAGCTTTTGCATAAATTAGGGCGTGGTCACTTTGATGGACATGTACATGCCTCACTGTCAGCTAACAGCAACTTGTCCACTCTGCTAGGCTACAACCATAGAGGCTACAACGTTAGTTAGTCATAGTACTGTACTTGACCCTTTAGCTTTAGCCGTGTTCTTGGTGATTGTGCCTTTTAGGGAATATTGTTACAACTACCAGACAATTAAAATGTCGTGCTGTGCACTTGAATGTAGCCTACTAACAGAACTTCCAAGAAGTCTAAAATGATAATATTATACATGTCCCGTTCACAGGTGTTTGTGTGCTTGGTAGCTTAGCTTGTTACTTATTAGCCAGCTAAGGACGTAACCCTTTATACATACATATACATTTTAGTTTATGATTCAGCCTTGGGTAAGACTTTTATAGTCTATGGCTATGACGCCCATAATGCTAAACGGGAGCAAATGTTAATAGGGGACCCAGTTATCCCAGTTGTGGCTGCCGGAGCTAACGGAGCCGCAGGGGGCTAGCTCCAGCTGGCTTCCCGGAGCTAGCCCACTGCGGCTCCGTTAGGTCTGGGCGGTGGAGTCCGTCTTTTCTTAATGTGTGAATGACAAGCATTAAGAATAACAAAATATAGCTAATTCTCTTGCAGATTGTCTAATTTGATTATGGATGTAACGTTTATATAGGGGAACTACACTGTTAGCAGTAACTTGGGATGAATGTATTTCATGTTAGCTTAGCTTCTTAGCCTGAGCTAGCTCTGTTTACTTCCAGTTCGGAGGCAGCAGGTCCCGCCTCGGCTCCGCCTCTTTGCCCTTATTTGGAGCAGGCGGGATTAGACTCTGACGTCGCTGTCAAGCCGTTAGTGGCCGACTCCGCCTACTAAGGGCTTCTCGGCAACTCTGCAGAATCCTAAGGGTGACGTCACGGACACTACGTCCATTTATATATACAGTCTATGGGGCGAACACAGTAACCAAGTAGCCAACACCACAGTCACCCCCGTCGTGCGGGCCAGATGAGAATGTCCGGCGGGCCGGATGTGTCACGCGGGCCTCCAGTTGCATACCTGTCAACCCTACCGATTTGGGCGGTAGTCTACCGCTTTTGACATGTTTCTACCGCCTACCGACTTAGCTGGCTTTCCCTACCGATTTTCAATCTTCCCAAACTATAACAAATACAAATGACACTCCATAGACACTGGACTCACCGTTTGCAGCGTGTCTGTGATCGCATCATACAAACAGTCCTCTGTGTTTCTGAAAGAGAAACAACGTGCAAACCGGGGGTAACGCTGCCTTTGAGTCCTGCAGGATTTCCCCGTAAATTTCAGTGTCTCGAAAACACATGTTGGCGACCGGGGACGTGCACAGGTACGGGCTAATGTTGCCCGGGCAACGGCCCGTTTGCCATTTTTGTCTGACCTGCCCCCCTGGAGAGAGCGAGAGTTTTTTTTGTTTTCTATTGTGGCCGAATCAACATGATAAGCCCACAATTAGTATTCTAGCGTCTCACTGCGATAAAAACACAACTTGTCAGCGCTGTCATCTGCCCCCAGTCACGTCACTTTGTTTACAATCTGACAGCTGGAAGCAAAGGAAAGCCCTCCGAGTCCGGATTCATATGGCTATGGTGATCACACCAAATGCCTGCCTGGCGTTAGAGTATCGGGGACAAACCAGGGGACCTAAATATACCTGTTAGTGTGCTTCTGTCTTTCTGTGTCTTTTCATCTGCTCCGTAAACTCCCTAAATGGGGCCGCTCACTCTCTTTTCTTGATTGCCCTCTCACGGAGAACACTTCAATGCCCCGCTTCATTGTAGGATTTCTGCCATGTCTCATTTTAGTTTGACCATCTCTGTTATTAAGTTATGGAATTCCAAATAAGTAATTAAATACCTTACCGTTACTGCGCTCATAAAGAATTATAAGAATAATGCATATTGAACTGGTTTCATTAATTAGTGAGTTTATTTAAGGTAATTACACTGAACAAAAATATAAATGCAACACTTTTGCTTTTGCTCCCATTTTTCATGAGATGAACTCAAAGATCTAAAATATTTTCTATATACACAAAATAACCATTTCTCTCAAATATTGTTCACAAATCTGAAAAAATCTGTGATAGTGAGGACTTCTCCTTTGCCGAGATAATCCATCCCACCTCAGAGGTGTGGCATATCAAGATGCTGATTAGACAGCATGATTATTGCACAGGTGTGCCTTAGGCTGGCCACAAAAAAAGGCCACTCTGAAACGTGCAGTTTTGCTTTATTGGGGGGGTCTGGGGGGGTCCGAAAACCCTAGGGTTAAACCCTAACCCTAACCCTAACATGTCACCCATTGAGCATGTTTGGGATGCTCTGGATCGGCGTATACGAAAGCGTGTTCCAGTTCCTGCCAATATCCAGCAACTTCGCACAGCCATTGAAGAGGAGTGGACCAACATTCCACAGGCCACAATCAACAACCTGATCAACTCTATGCGAAGGAGATGTGTTGCACTGCGTGAGGCAAATGGTGGTCACACCAGATACTGACTGGTTTTCGGACCCCCCCAAGCCCCCCAATAAAGCAAAACTGCACGTTTCAGAGTGGCCTTTTATTGTGGCCAGCCTAAGGCACACCTGTGCAATAATCATGCTGTCTAATCAGCATCTTGATATGCCACACCTGTGAGGTGGGATGGATTATCTCGGCAAAGGAGAAGTGCTCACTATCACAGATTTTTTCAGATTTGTGAATAATATTTGAGAGAAATTGTTATTTTGTGTATATAGAAAATGTTTTAGATCTTTGAGTTCATCTCATGAAAAATGGGAGCAAAAACAAAAGGGTTGCGTTTATATTTTTGTTCAGTGTAGTTACAGTAGAAGCCCTATTTTATCAGTAGCCTATGTCTGCCCAGCAGTTACAAAGGTCAAACTACATTAAAACAGAATTGTCCCCATTTTTCTTTGATAGTTACTAACATTAGATATTTTAATGAGATATGGACCGCAAAACATTTGCCTGAATAACGAATTAAGCAGTTGGACATGAAAGTCAATGAGTGTCACTTGCAATGACAGTGTTGTGTTTTTATTACATTACATTACATTGTGTCATTTGTTAGTCGCTTTTATCCAAAGCGACTTACATACTCAATACTGTGGGCAATCCCCACAGGAGCCATTTGGGGTGAAGTGTCTTGCTCAGGGACACAACGACATGCTGACTGCAGTGGGACTCAAATTTGCTATCCCCTGATTCGAAGTCCAGCACACTACCCACTGAGCCACAGCCACCCCATTTTATTTTATGAACCTTTTACATAAAAACAAGGGGGGGAGGCCCTTTTTCCAGTTTAGAGCAATAGCTCCTCCAAATGTCTGTGCACGTCCCTGTTGGCGACTGAAAGACATCCAGTGTTTGGTCTTTTCCGGAAGCATCCTACAGTGTCTCAACTGAAAGAGGACCACAAACACACACAAAATATAATACAATTTTGAGATTTGGGGATATTTATCTCCCAGTCTTTCACTTTTCTGACATTTTCAACACCAAACATGTCGTTAATGTCTCTGTTTAGTGAACTACAGCAATCTGAAAGCCTGTACATTATTTATATCACCCTTTATCAGTAGAAAAATGCAGGAAATGACTTTTTTAATGCAGTATTTTCTGATATATCGCGCAACACAAAGATATTTCGCCCTGTGCAAACCTTTGACTCTAATATGTCAACAACATGAAAAAAGAATATGAACCTGGCTTTATCCAATGTTCACACAAGAGTTCTACATCCTTACACATCCTTCATCTACACTGTCTCAACTGAAAGAGGGCCAGAAACACATTAAAAATATAATAAAATGTGGAGACTTTGGGATATTTATCTACCATTCTTTTACTTTTCGGGCATTTTACAGACCAGACATGTCGTTGATGTCACTGTTTACCAAGCTACCACTTTTTCTGAAAAATGCATAAAATGATAACAATATATGTTAAATACATGGTTTATACGGTTTATACATGTAATTACTGGGGTTCCATTTCTTCTGCTTACCTAATTTGGGCGTGCACATTTGCCGCGCGCAAACCTACCTGTTTTGGATTTGGAAAGGTTGGCATGTATGCAGTTGGTGGTCACGATGTACAGTATATACAGTATGTAAGTATTGTTAGCGGGGGAGGTTAATGCACTGGTTTTCGTCTGAAAAAAGTGACTCCGATGGTTGAAAGTATATTGTTATTATTATCTGTTGTAAGTTATAAAAAGCAGGAAAGCTCCCCCCCCCCCCCCTCGCTCTGTGACAGGATCAGGCTGGACTCTGTCCCAGCAGCAGCTAATGTCCGGCTGACACAGACTCATTGATTTCTGTTGCAGGGCTCAGAGGAGGCTCCTGTCCTTCAGATGCACAGTGATAGTCCGGGGCCACTCAGGGGCCCCTGCTGCCACAGCCAACACTCAGGACCATATGACCAAGTCTCCTGTCACTTTAATTATGCAACCATTCACTCAGCCACTCACTCAGTGTCTCCAGGGTTTACAGTTAGAGACCTGCACTGAGAGAACCTGAACACAACACCACAAAGGAAATGTAATCAGCCATGGTTATGCTGTTAAATATGTTAACGCACAACACTGATATTGGCACATATTGGTGTGTCAGGGCAAGATACTTAACACCAAGCTGCTAGTCAACGTTGTAGTCTTCGGAGCAGGTGCACCTTGTATGGCAGCCTCTGTCGGAATGTGTGTGAATGTGTACCTGAATATGTAAAAGAGCTTTCAGGGGTCACATCAAAAAAGTGATACATAAGGGTGTTGCAGAGGTGGGAGGAGTAGACTCATATATTGTACTAAGTAGAAGTACCACAGTATAGGAATACTCTGCAAAAGTCCTGCATTCAAAATGTTACTCAAGTAAAAGTAGAAAAGTATTCTCATCAAAATATAGTTATAGTAGCGACAGTAAAAGTAGTCATTGTGCAGATTGGTCCATTTCAGAATAATATATATGATATGTTTTATAATGATTGATCATTAAAGTGTTCTCAAAGCTGGTAAAGGTGCAGCTAGTTTGAATGACTTTGTATACTGCAGGGTAGTGTTACGGGTCCCCAATATGAGGACCACAGTAACAGTGATGATACCTGTATGGTGCAGGTGAAACAGAAGTAATGAGGACACGTTGTGTTCGGTTTCCTTCCAGATTACTTCTGCGGTTGTTTTATTACACAAAATCATATAAACATATTACTTATCTTATACATTTCAGTTTCGACTTACATTCCTTGATAACCATTCACATACCTTCACTCTGTCTGTATGTTATTCTTTTATGTGATAAACACATATTTCGAATTGAATTTCACATTCAATAACACTTGTTGTACCTTAAATACATTTGTATACAGTATTAACCTGTATTTAATACTACTCTTCTTTTTACTTTCACTTAAAAGTAGTATTTCATGACCCCTCTAACCTGTCATGTTGACTATTTACCTTCTGCCATTAATGGCAGGTCACTAAAATGCATTACTGAAACATATTTAAGTGTAACAAACAACCTTACTCTTTTATCAACAGTAACTAACTTATAACCCTTACAAAGTACATATTTATTACAAACTCACAATCACTATACATGCATGTAAATACTCAGTGTGTGGGAGCCTTCAGATATACTGACAAACTTGTTTCCTTACTGCGTCAGATCACGTTGTCCCCAAAATGGCGCCGTACCGGGGAAGCTAGGCTAATACACACACACTATATAACAGTTTTACACATGTAAACAGCGCTAGAAAGTCTTCAACTGTTAGCGGGCCATTACATATTATCTTTGCAAACCTTATGGGGGATTCATTGTGATTTATGCACAGTTTACCAACCTGTATGGTGCAGGTGAAACAGAAGTAATGAGGACACGTTGTGTTCGGTTTCCTTCCAGATTACTTCTGAGGAAACCCCGGGAACGTCCGTCGCTTTAATCGGTACCCCGGAACCATTGAATCAACCACAAACGTTCCGCCTCACTACTCACTGCATCTATCAACCCCGTTAATGACATGAAAATAACAGATGTACAAAATAAATGCATGTTCTAACTCTAAATAATAATAATAATTATATTAATGTGGTCACACATCCCAGGGGTGCCACACGCTCCCCGACAACAAAAGTGGCTCCCGACACTTACTTGAAATCACATATTCCTATTCAAGATAACTTTAACATCTTCATAAAACACAAATATTTACAATGTCCAAACTATCACACCTCAAAATGTATGACCCTTAGGACTAACACTGTGTGTGACCTTTCAATAACCTTGTATGGGACATGTAAATGGTGAATGGGGATATGGAATGAGGGGTGTGTAGTGGAATGATGGTGGGCATGTTTGTGAATACCAAAGGTGAGTGTAGGGCATGAGGTATGTATCCATAGCATTTACTGTTGGACCCGACTGGTATGTTGGGAGGCCAAGAGATGAGTAGGTGAGGATTTGACCTGGTCGTCTCTCCCGAGTAGACCGTCTCAGTGGGACAGGTGAGTCAGGTTCAGGGTCTTGTACCCGTTCCTCGGGACATGCACGTTGAGGCAACTCTTGCTCATCTTCGTTCTGAGGTACATTGGGGGTTGTCTGCTCATTGTCCTCCTCTAAGTCAGTTTGATGAGAGATTTCCGGTTCATCCTCAAGTTGAAGTTCACCCCTGTCTGAAGAGTACTCTTCTTCACAAAGACCTCTAGCCTGTCCTCCAGTTTCCCGTTGCGCAATGTCCATGTCAGGTAAAGTTTGGAACTCTAACTGTCTCTCTACACCAGAGTTCCTGGTAGTCTTTCCAAACATCTCCTCAGAAGGCTGTTGTTCCAACACTGGTCTCTGCTCTCTTCTTAACATAATTGGTCTCTTTGGAGTACCTGTTATGATAGGCCTAGCCCGATTTGCTGGTACCCGCAACCAGTAACCTCCTGTTGACTCATCCTCTGAATCAGATGTCTCAGCATTTTGGTCTCTCACATCCCTTTGTCTCCTTGGATGGCTTCCTTGCTTCTGTGATGGCTTTGGGGTTGGTTTGACTAACTGTGGTGGGAATTCCACTGGCAAGTCATTGACAAGCAGAAGCAGGTTTCTGTGCAGGGTTCTGATTTTCCCTTTTGCATCACTTTCTGGATGGACGACATATACTGGGTTATCTGAAACCTGTTCCTTTACCACATATATCCTCTTCTCCCAATAGGAACGCAACTTACCAGGCCCTCCGCGCTCACTTAGGTTCCTGACTAACACTCTATCCCCTTGCTTCAGAACCACTCCCCTCGCCTTCTGATCATAATAGGACTTGCCCTTTGCACTAGACGCCAGACTGTTATCAGTAGCAATCCGATATGCTTCTGTCATCCTGTCGCGCCATTTCTCAGCATATCCTTTGTGTGTTACTGGATCTGTCTCCTCTGACAGGCCGAATAGGAGATCCACAGGGAGACGAGGTTGACGACCATAGAGCAGAAAGTGAGGCGAATAACTGGTCGATTCGTGACGTGTGCAGTTATACGCGTGTATAACCTGTGGAAGATGTTCTTTCCATGTCTCTTTTTCTTTGTCTGTCAGCGTTCGCAGCATCTGTAACAGAGTTCGGTTGAACCGCTCAGCTGGATTACTTTGTGGGTGGTAAGGAGATGTTCGAGAGTGACCTACTCCAGCTAGCTGCCCGAGTGTTCGAAAGAGATCATTCTCGAATTCTCTTCCTTGATCATGGTGCAGTTTGTTGGGGAACCCAAAACGGGGTATAAAGTCATTGTAAATCCGCTCTGCTGCTGTCCGTCCGGATTTATTTTTGGTTGCATAGGCCTGTGCGAACCTTGTGAAGTGGTCGACTACCACCAAGATATATTCATAGCCTCCTTTACTTTTCTCAAGGTGCAAGTAGTCAATGCAGACCAGTTCCAGGGGTGAGTTAGACTTCATGCTGCTCATTGGTGCACGCACATGGACCGTTGGTTTCTTCTGTTTAATGCAACAGCATTTCTTTGTCACATAATCCTCTATGAATCTTTTCATATGAGGCCAGTAAAACCTTTCTCTGGCTAGTTGAATGACTCTCTCTGTGCCTACATGTCCCATGTTATCATGAAGGTGCTTCAAGACAAAAGACTGATATTTCAGAGGTAGGACAAGCTGTTTTCTCTCTGGTGTCCGCCGATATAGGATTCCATCCTCAAGGTGTAGACGGTTCCACTCGTGGAGAAGCTTACACGCAGTTCCCTTGACTGACCTCCTCATATCATCTGAAAGTTTATCACTAACTTCTTTTAGCCTTACGATCTCTCCAATCGTTTGGTCTTCCCTTTGGGCTTGAACCAACTCATTGTGACTTATTTCCTGTAGAGGTGTGCACGGCTGTGGGATAACATCAAGGGAGGAGGCAGAGAGGGCAGCTACCCAGGCAACATCTTTTCTCTGAGCTGCTTGACCTCCTTCCCAGGTTGCACTCACCACATCTTGCGACAACTCTTCTGTGCACGTTGACATGTAGTGGTCAATATCAAGAGGGATACGGGACAGTGTATCCGCATCAATGTTCATTCTTCCAGGTCTGTACTTAATGTTAAAGCGGAAGTCTGACAACTCCCCCACCCAACGGTGACCGACCGCATTGAGTTTGGCCGTGCTCATAACATAAGTAAGTGGATTGTTGTCAGTGTAGATGGTGAAGTGAGGAGCATAAAAGAGGTAATCTCTAAACTTCTCACACACTGCCCACTTTAGCGCAAGGAACTCTAATTTGCCGCTGTGCAAATGATAATTCCTTTCAGCCGGTGTCAAGGTTCGTGACCCATAGCCAATGACTCGCAGCTTTTCGTCCTGCTGTTGGTAAAGAACTGCTCCCAGTCCTTGCTCCGATGCATCGGTATGCAAGACAAATGGCATGTCAAAGTCTGGGTATCCGAGAACTGGAGGATGAGTTAACATGTCAACCAGTTCCTCAAGTGTAGTCTGATGCACAGCAGTCCACTCTATAGGCGCCCTGGATGACAGCTGGGGGCCTTTAGCTTTGATCTGTCGAGCTTGTGTTGAGGCTTTCACTTGGAGCAACTCGTATAATGGCTTTGCTATCTTTGAGAAGTCTTGTATGTACGACCTGTAGTAACTGAGAAAGCCGAGGACTCTTCTCAGGTCACCTACGGTCTTCGGTGTTTTCGCTTTCAGGGCCAGTACAGCTTCTAGATCTTTGGGGTCGACTCGAACACCCTCACCAGAGACCAGGCGTCCGACATAGCGAACTTCTCCCCTGAACACCTCACACTTCTCAGGGCGGAGCTTCACTCCCTGACTCTGTATCGCTTGGAGCACTTTCCGAACCACCTCCACATGATTTTCAAAGGTCTGGGAGTAACACATGATGTCGTCCAGGTAAGGTATACAGCACTCATCTCTCAAAGAACTCAACATCTCCTCCATACTCCTCTGAAAAGCTGCTGGTGCATTCGTAAGACCAAACGGGATTCTCACCCACTCATAAAGCCCCCAGGGTGTGATGAAGGCGGTCAGATGGCATGAACCTTCAGCCACAAAACCCTGGTGGTATGCCTTACCCTGGTCAAGGATGCTGAACCAAGAGTATCCCCCCAAGGTGTCCAGTAGGTCCCGTATCCGAGGCAGTGGGTGTCGGTCTGGTACAGTTTTCTGATTGAGCAGGCGATAGTCTATACAAAGGCGCAAAGAGCCATCTTTCTTCCGCACGCACACAACAGGGGCAGAATAGGAAGACTTGGATTTAACAATCCATCCCTTCACCAGTAGGTCTTGAATATATTCTTTGACCTCCCTCAAAAGCGGCTTTGGTATGGAAGTATACGTCCTTTGCACTGGAATATCGTCCTTCAGATTTATCACCATTTGTAGGCTAGGGTTACAGCCAATGTCATTTCCGTCCCTCGCAAAAGCCTTTGATTCTTCGTACAACATTCTCTTGGCAATCTCTTGTTGTTCCTCCTCCAAGTGACTGAGGTCCACTGGGGGGTGCCACAGGGGTGGAATCGGCTCAGCTTTTTGGATTGGTTCAAGGGGTTGAGTTGAGACCTCATTGACTGTTGTAGTACATGTTGTCTTGTCAGGAGATTCAGCATCCACAAACCTTTCAATGTGCTGCAATACGCCCAGGGCTGTCTTGCGTGGTAAGGTGACATCATGTTTGGTGTTATTGCCTACTGGAATTGTGACATAAGGCTTTGCAGGGTTCTGTATCTCAAACAAACCTGTCCCTAAATCCAGCTGCGATAATTGATGACTGTCTTCATCAGCTTCAAACAACACCAGACGATCAGAGGGGTTCAGAGTTTGGGGAACACGACACCTCACCCAGGTGACTTGACCAGCCGGAATGACGATGTCATTTACACCTGTTCTTAGGCGTCCCTGCGACACACTTGGTTCAACTGCCTGAATAAAGCTCACAATTGCTTCGGCTTTCTCCACCGGAACACTGATGGCATAACGAAGCAGTTTAACCAGAGTGCATATCAATCGTTCTGGCTGCCCCTCAATGATTTCCTCCAAAACATTAAAACCAACCAATGGTCTCTCCATGGTCAAGCTTGTGACTAGGAATGGAACACTGATGGAAAGACTGGGTTCTTCATTTCCTGGCAGGTTGGTCATAATGGCTACCCAGCCATCAAACGGAATAAGCTCGCCATTAACTGCATACACCTTTAGCTCGTCCAGATCCTCGATAATCTCCGATATTGGTCGAACATCAAGATTAGGCAGATATTGTTCTTTCCAGGCTCGGCTTATGATACTGACTTGAGCACCGGAGTCAAGCAATGCAGTCACTGCCAATCCGTTTAGATTACACTGTATTAGCGATTTTTTTCCTATCAGCTTGGCAACAGTTCTACGTTTCACCCCTGGTGAACCAAAAGAAAACTGAGTCGAGGATTCATCTTGCTGGTAACTATTCTGTGCACTAGCTACTTCAACTGTTTTGCCCTCACAACTGGTTTGCGCTTTTGCCTCACCAGAATGTTCAGCTTGGGGTCGTATTGTGGATCCGATCACTGGCAACCCCGCTGCAGTGACCGGCTTGAGTTTCCCTGACTCTCTTGTCTCTTTAAACAGCCCACAGCCCTGTGCCCTCCATCCCCACAATAGAAACAGTGGTTACAATCTGGCCGGTTTTGTTCGACACATTTTGAACAACCAAAAGGTTTCTCTCTCCTGGGTCTCACTCTGTTTTGAGAGTATTGATTATGGTTAATCATGTCTGCCGGATGTGGCTGCTTTTGTTGTCTCATAGCCTCAACCATGCTGGTTAGCTCATCTACCTTAGCTGCAAGCTCTTTTATTGGGTCTGTTTTCGTTTTGTGTGCTGTGCTCTCTTGTTTGTTGCCACACTCTTGGACTGTGTTAAGCTCAAGTTGTGCGCTATGAGCACTAGTTGTTGCCTGCCGACGAGAAGGACCTATCCTCTTCTGTCTCTCACTCTCCTCACTGGTGATTCTCATTACATGGCGTAATATTGTTTCATCACTCACCTCACCACTTGACAGAAGAAGCTTTAGTTCTCTGCGTACATCACTGTGTTTATATCCAAGTCCCTGCAAGACCGTATGTAGAAACACATCTTGAACAGTAGCTGGACTGTATTTAATGCCTGCGTCTGACAGTTTGGAGGTGAATAGGACACGTTGCTTTAACCCTATCACTCGGTAGAGAAACTGTTGTGGTGTTTCATTATCATCCTGTCTAGCACACATTAATTCTTGGAATAACTCCGTACTGTTTTTCTCTCTTAAGTGGGCCTGGAGAAAGCCTTTGAGCTCCATCACTGTCAGGTCATCCTTATTTATTAGCATGTCTTTGAAAGTTCCAGGTTTTATGATTCGGAGCACACCACGAACTATGTCTCCGTCATGGACACCTTCTCTAATCCCTTCCTCGATTTGCTTACAGACATTGTTATAGCTTATGTCCGAAGAATGATCACCAACCTGACCCCCTTGCACCTTAAACTCCCTCCTCTGGAGGTAGGAGAGCTCTCTTAAGGAGATCATTGTCTCAGGGCCGGACTGGGCAGCAGACTGAGCTGTTGAGTGTGGGCTGTTATGAGACTTATTAGTGTGTGCTGGTGACAGTGGGGTTGGTTCTAGTGTCTGTGTTGCAGGTGCCAAAATGCTTTGTCTTAACCTTTTGCCCAGGTCTTCATAGCTATTGAGCATTTCCAGTAACCCAGTATTTGTGTTATCACCTACAGCATTAAAACTGACTGGAGAAGCGGTGAGATCTGTCTCAGCTTCAGATATCTGCTTAGTGTTGTTACCTGTGTTTATCTCTAAGTGTGGTTCTACATGTGGCAAACCCGGTACACTTACTTCTCTGTCTTTCACAATGTCATCAATAGCATCTTTCAACATCAACAAGTGAGCCATCCCACTATCTTCTGACTCAAGCAAGTGCTTACTGTGCATAAATAAACTGATGTAGTTGAAGCAGCCTTCATCGTCTCCCTCCTCGAGCTCAGACGGTTCCTGGCCTGGCACTGGACCCACTTCCTTGGCAATGTGGAGGAGTTCTTTCGCTGACAAGGAGAGTAGGCTTCTTCTGATGTCCCACACCAGACTTTTCCTTTGGCTCTCCGACATGACAGCAGCTCTTCCAATTCACTCACGATGGATCGCTCAGTTCAGCAACGGTTCCACGTCTGCTCCAGCTTACAGCTCTCTGCTCGCATCAGCTCTGGTATTGGTCCTAGAAGTCATTAATGGATCGGCTCCCGACCAGTAGGTGGCGCCGATCCCGGACGAGCCCCCAAGAACTGTTACGGGTCCCCAATATGAGGACCACAGTAACAGTGATGATACCTGTATGGTGCAGGTGAAACAGAAGTAATGAGGACACGTTGTGTTCGGTTTCCTTCCAGATTACTTCTGCGGTTGTTTTATTACACAAAATCATATAAACATATTACTTATCTTATACATTTCAGTATCGACTTACATTCCTTGATAACCATTCACATACCTTCACTCTGTCTGTATGTTATTCTTTTATGTGATAAACACATATTTCGAATTGAATTTCACATTCAATAACACTTGTTGTACCTTAAATACATTTGTATACAGTATTAACCTGTATTTAATACTACTCTTCTTTTTACTTTCACTTAAAAGTAGTATTTCATGACCCCTCTAACCTGTCATGTTGACTATTTACCTTCTGCCATTAATGGCAGGTCACTAAAATGCATTACTGAAACATATTTAAGTGTAACAAACAACCTTACTCTTTTATCAACAGTAACTAACTTATAACCCTTACAAAGTACATATTTATTACAAACTCACAATCACTATACATGCATGTAAATACTCAGTGTGTGGGAGCCTTCAGATATACTGACAAACTTGTTTCCTTACTGCGTCAGATCACGTTGTCCCCAAAATGGCGCCGTACCGGGGAAGCTAGGCTAATACACACACACTATATAACAGTTTTACACATGTAAACAGCGCTACAAAGTCTTCAACTGTTAGCGGGCCATTACATATTATCTTTGCAAACCTTATGGGGGATTCATTGTGATTTATGCACAGTTTACCAACCTGTATGGTGCAGGTGAAACAGAAGTAATGAGGACACGTTGTGTTCGGTTTCCTTCCAGATTACTTCTGAGGAAACCCCGGGAACGTCCGTCGCTTTAATCGGTACCCCGGAACCATTGAATCAACCACAAACGTTCCGCCTCACTACTCACTGCATCTATCAACCCCGTTAATGACATGAAAATAACAGATGTACAAAATAAATGCATGTTCTAACTCTAAATAATAATAATAATTATATTAATGTGGTCACACATCCCAGGGGTGCCACAGTAGCTTGTGAATTTACTCCAGGTGGAACTAAAGTCTGATTTAAGACTTGATTATATTTCACATCATTAGTCCAAATCTGTAAAGTAAATAAAGCTATATATATATTATATATATATATATATATATTATAATTATATATATTATACCTATTATGTATAATACATGTTGTAGCGGCTAAAATCCTATATAACTAAAACAGTTAGCGGATCTTACGCAGGGCAATGATCATCCAAGTCCAGACAAGAACCTCCATTTGTGCATTTTATTCCAATAACAAAATACAATGAACAGGTTTCATATATCTCTTTTCCTTAAGCCGTTCCTATGGCTTTCCTTTGTGTGGCTTGGAAAACCCTGCGTAAGATCCGCTAGTGCCTCAGCGGCTGTTTTAGTTCTACAGGATTTTAGCCGCTACAAAGTAAAAAACCATGTGCCTACTAGTGCTCTGGCTCCCACCTCCACCTGTCTCCAATATATACAATTACATAAAGTGCTCTAATCACCCAGTGCCCAAACATGCCTTCAAAATAAAAGCATAGAAACCACTTTAACTTATGACACTAACTAAGAATACATTCACAATAAACACTATAAACAGCAAGTAAATAAATGTTAAACTAGTAAATAATATAAAGAGATATATAGCTCCAACATTCCGGCCCCTAATTGTGAACTGTGTAAACACACAATTACTTAAATATATATATAAATGGAGCTATACTCTATCTTTATCCTAACCATACAAATAATCATCTGCTTCAGGCAACAGCCTCCTGGAAAAGAAATAGAGAGAAAGAAAAATAGTCTAGAGAAACAGAAAGAATAAATGTTCACGATGCTACGCTGCTGCATCCAGGAGCAGGCGGATCTTCAAACAGGTCTCTCCATGACACTGGTCTTCATTTGGGGCTCATAGAGCTGACCAATCCTTTTCTGTCCTTCCCTTCATCCAGGGTCCACTTGTATTTGCAATAAAGAAAATATCTCCTGTTGGAAATTCTTTTCTTGGCATTTTCCATTCGCTCTGTCATCCAAATCCTCCAAATCCTCTTCATATCGAGGCTCCTCTGTGTCTCCATCACTGTTCACACCATCTATCTGGAGATTCCATTTCTTCATCCTGTGTTTCAGTCTGATGTTTATGACTTTGGTGACTCTCTGATGTCTTGGAGCTGGTCTCCTCTTTGTGATCTATTTCCTACTCCTCACTCTGTGTGCTTTTCACATTGCACTGTTGATGTTTTTCTTGTAAATCCTGATGGGTTTGATGTTTGATGGAAATCTTTTCTTGTTGTTCCAATGCAAGCTGAGAGGTTACTACAACAAGGCAGCCAGAGCTGAATCCATTGTTCTGTCCACCGGCCCCAGTATGAACACTTGTCTCTGACTGTCCAGGTGAAACATATTCTTTAATTAAGGACATGCCTGTATCCTCATCTTCAATGTGAAGGGCTGACCGTTGCTTCTGGTGACACACACAGGACTTCAAATATCTCCAACAATCTTTGCTTATGTGACCAGCAGGGCAAACAAAACTATATCCATCCACCTTTATGGAATTTGTTTCCTCATTATGTATTTTCATATTGAAGCTTGAACATTTATCCTGTGAGTGATGATGGCTGTGTTGGAGAGAAAAACAGTTGTAGTTTGGGGCAGAAGGAAACTTTATCTTCTCATATTTCTGTTTGTTACCTTTTTCAACAGATCCTTTGGATTCACGCCATGAGTGAATTTTCAGTATGTCAAGTTTGGCATTGAGTGCAGTCAGTTTTAGGTCAAAAGCAAGTTTTTCCTTTTATTTTCTAATCACCTCCTCTTGGATCTCCAATGCATGCTTCCTCTTCAATGCAGCCATGCATTCTTTAAGGACCGCTAAATCAGCTTCAGCTTTGATTATTGCAGATGATCTGTATGATAATCTGAACAACTTCTGTGGTCTGGAATCATTGTCCTTTAAACAAAACATGTGTGGTGCAATGTCCTTAGGATTTACCTCGTCAGAAGATCCACTTCTGTCCTTTGATGCGACTTCTTGCAACATCTTCGATTGTCCTTATTTAAATATCCACATGTGTTATTTTTATCCACAGGAGAAAACGCTGATGCATGCGCGTGTCTGCGCGTCAGAGTGCTTAATCACTGTGCACAGCCGTTCCCAATGTCCGACTATTCTTTAAACTTTTTCCACTGTTCATTAATATGCGGCGAAAAAATGACTCCAGCAATCCAACAGTGAGGCCATTTTCCTATACAGCCACTGGAGATAATGTTCACATACCGCCCATATTCCTGTGCCGTTGTTGAAGTCCGTCCAGGGCCCGGTGTGTCTTTTAAAGTGAAATCCAATACTCCACTTCAAACGCGGGCAATCCAAAAATCCACAAAAAATAACTTAAAATAACAAGTCCGCTTTGACGGCACAGTTTTTTACTTTGTAGCGGCTAAAATCCTATAGAACTAAAACAGCCGCTGAGGCACTAGTTAGTGGATCTTACGCAGGGTTTTCCAAGCCACACAAAGGAAAGCCATAGGAACGGCTTAAGGAAAAGAGATATAACCTGTTCATTGTATTTTGTTTTTGGAATAAAATGCACAAATGGAGGTTCTTGTCTGGACTTGGATGATCATTGCCCCCACGGTTTTTTGACGAATAAAAGAGCTTAAGAAAGGTGGAAAGATTGCTCTTTTATTCGTTAAAAAACTGTGTGGCTTCACAACCAAAATAGAACCCAGAGTATAATCAGTAGGACTCTTTTAACCAGCTGAGGCAATCGCAGCACCAATCAGCCGCTCCGCCCAACCATGGCTGCGGATCCCGACCAAATGACAGCAATCAATTATACTCCATTACATACATTAAATGATTAAATAATAAAAATAATAAATCAACGTTTTGGCTCCTACACATGCAATGGAGTAAGAGTACACCATTTACCTCTGAATTTTAGTGGGGTAGAAGTACAAAGTAGCACAAATGTAAATATTCAATCAATAGTAGGCTACTAGTATCTCGAACAGAACAGTACTTGAGTATAAATGTACTTAGTCACTTTACACCACCGGGGTGTTGTACCTCAATGTGAACATTAGCTCCTCCAGAGGGGTGGGGCATTAGCTCCTCCAGAGGGGTGGGGGGGGGGGGGGGGGGGGGGGTTATGTTTACAACTGAGTTAGTCTCAGGGTTAGGGTTAGGTTAGGTTATCGGGTGTCTGTCAAAACCCGATACATTTGGAACTGATCCGAATCACAAGGCTAAGATGAATGTGCTGGAATGTCAGAAAATGGCCCGACACAGAGAAACAGGTTTGTGTTGTGAGTACTAGCAATACATTAATTATATGTTGTATCCACTTTATGGATGAAAGGTCATAATCACAAGAAAATGGTGGAACGACTTCTCAACTCATGAAATGGACCATCCGGGTCTGTGTCTCAGTGCCATATTGGTTAGTGCTGAGTAGAGCTGAGGATCTGGGCAATCTGCCCCGCATGTGTCTTCACCTTTCTAATAGGAAAGATTAAATCCACCTTTTATCAATCAATCAATCAATCAATCTTTATTTATATAGCCCAATATCACAAATGTTACATTTGTCTCAGTGGTCTTCACAGTTTGTTCAGAATATCAGTATGACAATACGACACCCTCTGTCCTTAGACCCTCACATCGTACAAGGAACATTTTTCGGAGAAAACCCCACAGTTCAAAGGGGAAAATGGGAGAAACCTCAGGGAGAGCAACAGAGGAGGGATCCCTCTCCCAGGACGGACAGACGTGCAATAGATGCCATGTGTAAATTGAAGAGATAATACATTTTACAGCATAGGTAGTCCAAATGTTAGGAAATGTATGTGTCTGTAATAAGAAGATGAATCCACGAGGATGTCAGCAATCTTGTGGGAGCCATCAGGGAAGTAGTATGGTGAGAGTCTGGCAGGACCGCAGAGGACACAAAAAAGAGATTTGGGGGAAGCTGGTATTGATAAGTAAACTTGAGTCAAAGATTGCTGCAACTCCACCTCCTCGGCCCGTGGCTCGGGCAATATGAGTATTGATATGGCTGGGTGGATTGGCCTCATTTATGCTGACATATTCTTCATGCCTCAACCAAGTTTCAGTGAGACAGCATATATCAATATTATAATCTGATATTAAATCATTTACCAATATTGCTTTAGATGCTAGAGATCTTATGTTTAAGAGACCACATTTAATCTTCCTGTTTTGTTGCACTGTAGTAGTTGTTACATTTACTTTTATTAAGTTATTATGTATGACACCTCTATTAGGTTTTACCTTAAATTGTCCTTGGGCAGACACACACACCGTTAATATTGGGTATTTTATTGGGTTCGGGATTCCTATGGATGACTGCCTAGGAGAGAGCGCAGAGAAGCGTGTAAGACTGCGACTCTGCCTCCTGGTCTCAACTCCAGTTTGTCATGGATTAAGTCCACAGAGCCCTGAAATGTTTGCCGAAATGAGATTTGCACCTTCCAAAGTAGGATGAATGCCGTCTCTCTTAATCAGATCAGGTTTTCACCAGAAGGCTGTCCAATTATTTACGAAGCCCACATTGTTTGCTGGGCACCACCAAGACAACCAGCGCTGAAATGATGACATGCGGCTATACATGTCATCATTGATCAGATTGGGGAGGGGACCAGAGAAGATTACGGTGTCCGACATTGTTTTAGCATAACTACACACCGACTCCACATTAAGTTTGGTGCATTCTGATTGGCGTAAACGAACATCATTACCACCGACGTGAATAACAATCCTACTGTGTTTACGTTTATTTTTAGCCAGCAGTTTAAGATGCGCCTCAACGTCGCCCGCTCTGGCCCCCGGAATGTTTCCCCCCGGAAACTGTGGAGGTTTCGGTCTCTAAATTTATATATCTCATAATAGAGCTACCAATAACCAGAGTTGGCTTCTCAGCGGGTGTCTCGCTGAGTGGGGAATATCTGTTAGATACGTGAACGGGTTGGTGGGGACCTGCGGGTTTCGCGTTATGCCCCTTCTGAACAGTCACCTAGTCTCCCTGCTGCTCGGGAGTTGCCGGGGGACGGCTAAGAGGAGCTACCTTTTGCCGGTCCGCACCGGCTAACATGGGCTTTACTGTAGCTGAGTTACTTTCTAAGATGCGGAGCCGGGCTTTTATGGCTATGATTCCTGCCTCCAACCTAACAACTATACTACATTTAACACATGTATCGGTACCAGTAAAGGAGGTAGGGGAGTAACCAAACATGAGACAGTTAGAGCAGGAAATAGCACCCGAGGGTGGGGAAAGAGCCATGGCTAGCTATCAAGCTAAAGTAGCTACCGTTAGCAAACCCGAAAAGAGTGTAGGCAACTGTGGAGTTACAGTCGCTAAGAGAAGGAGAGTTGTGAGTGCTTAAGCTGTAGTAACGTGTGATTACAACGTCAGGCAGTTTCCGTGATCAAGACTTTTAAAACGATCGATTAAGTTAAGATAATAAGCTATCAGCAACAGAACAGGCACACAGGATACCCGGAGATGACAACAACAACAAGAAGTTACAACATGCTTAACGCAATAGTGGTCCGTGTAGGTGTTTTATCACCTACTGTCCCACACGTTGGATGCTCAGAATCAGAATTCAGCATTAGGATGTCTCTATTCGTCACACAGGGGAGACATTAAATTGTTACAGCAAAGAGTGTACCGACAAAGATACAAATAAAACACTATTAAGTAAAGTGAAAAGCGCAAATTCACAAATAAAGGAAAAAACCTCATTAGTACACATTGAAAGAACAAATAACGTAGCAGTATCATTCAAATTAAGGCGAACAAATGGAAACTAATGAAGTAGCTAGTAGTAAATAGTAACATACTATATTGCATGTTTGTTTTTTTTAAACTGTGCTGTTACAGTATTGGGTAGTGCAGAAAAAGAAGAAGTAGCTGTTAGTAAAGAAGTAGCAATTGAACGTCCACAGACAACTATGACTATTAAAATCAACATGAATAATGTAATTTAAGAATTGGTAGTTTAGAATTCAAAATCAAGCAGTATGAATCTCCAACAATGAAAACAAATAAAAAATGCCACATTCACTACAATGATGTGAACATAGTCCGTATTATCTTAATTTGCGCTGAACCCCTCCACAAGTGCAATAGCAAAAAAACAATAGAGTTTTAAAGATAAAAAAGTAAAATATTCTGCATAAAATAAAGCATTAGCATTCCTGGTGGAATCCTTTTTCTTTGATAGAAAGTGAAGGTACTACAGTATATACCTGTGTATATAAAAACACAAGGACACAAACTATTGCCATGATTCAAAGTGCATTTCACTTAAAAAGATCCAATTGAAGAAATGTTGTCTTTTCAGAGAGATGCATTTCTGATGTTTGATTCTCATGATGACTCACTGATGTCTGAATCATAGCTGAAGCACATTTTGGAATGCATCTCCCAAAAGTTTCATTGTGTTTTGGAACAATTTGGCAGCCTTAAACACTAAGTGTTCAAAAAGCAGCAATATTGAATAGAGGTTTAATAACTATGGCAGTGCTGTCTTAACCAAAGATCATGCACCTCAAAAACACTGCAGTACACATACATACTTTGCTTATGTCATTGTCTCATACAAATGTAGTTTATTAAAACTAGAAATCTTCCGAAAACC
Source organism: Notothenia rossii (assembly GCF_949606895.1). Lineage (NCBI taxonomy): Eukaryota > Metazoa > Chordata > Actinopteri > Perciformes > Nototheniidae > Notothenia > Notothenia rossii. Next base: position 41,269,028 of record NC_136902.1, read on the forward strand.
TGACCCTCACATCATTGTGATTCCAGCTGTAATTATGTGAATACACCCACACTGTGTATTCCTCTGGACCTATAATGTATACTAAGGTACTTCACTTGTATGCCTGTGAGTAAAACTGGATGGTGTTTCGCAGGGCAGAAGTTACATTGTTGAGTTTTATTTTTCGTTTCAGAAGAATGTACATTGATGCACCAAATGTTCTGATACAATTTAATCCTCAGTGCTGTATTTCACACATGTCACATTATTATGTATGATTCCATCGCTGTGTGTGTGTGTGTGTGTGTGTGTGTGTGTGTGTGTGTGTGTGTGTGTGTGTGTGTGTGTGTGTGTGTGTGTGTGTGTGTGTGTGTGTGTGTGTGTGTGTGTGTGTGTGTGTGTGTGTGTGTGTGTGTGTGTGTGTGTGTGTGTGTGTGTGTGGGCTGATGGGAGCCTGATCCTGGATGTTGGCAGCGCTCCAGGTGGATGGAGGCTGAGCGACGCCTCAGCAGCTGAGATATTGATTCAGAAAGCTGAAGCACCGTGGGCCATCAGCCTGGACATGCAGCAGAAAAACTACAATCTTTGTGCAGAGTCTTACACAGTGTTACATCTGACTGAGGAAAAGATTGGTCTTGCACTACTTTAAGACTGCTCTTACATAGCCGCTGCACATTGGCCTTTGACAAGGCGTTATGCTAGGCTAGGCTACGTCCTGATTCAAGCTTTTAACTACAGACATGAGAGTCCTACCAGTCTTCTCATCTTACTCTTAGGAAAACAAAACAAAACTGAGATGTTGACTTTAATGAAATGTTTTATGTAGATTAGGTTAGTTGAAAGCAATAATATTAAGTTGAACTAAACATGTTTTATTTAAACTTGATATTATGGCTTTCAACTAACCTAATACAGTTATGTGACATTACATTTTTTCTTTTTTTAGATCAACGTTTCCGTTTTTTTTGGTGAATAAAGGATAATACTTATAATAATAATAATACCACAATGCTATTGTTTAAAGGGCCCATTCCCCCACATGCAATGAGTCTAACATGCAGATAGAGTTATCGCTGACAATTTCCTCTCTTCGCTAATGGAGCTGTTTATTCCATGGCTCAAATATCTATCCTTGCTTAACTTTGATTTCGCCCTCTCTATTCAAATCTCTTAACTGTGTCCACAATAAAAAGAAAAAAGCTGAATTGCATTGAATTTTTTTGTGGGAGTTCATATTGAGAGCTTTACCAGAGAGAAATCAGGAGGGGACACCCAAACTTCTTCAAGAATCTACTAAGAGTGAACCAACAGACTCATCGTTTAATCAGTTAATCGATCATTAAATATGCCAATAACATTAACCACTTCAGACTAATGTCTTATCGTTGCTGTGTGCAGAACTCTTGAGTGAAAAATAGGTGTGTGTGTGTGTGTGTGTGTGTGTGTGTGTGTGTGTGTGTGTGTGTGTGTGTGTGTCTCTCTCTCTCTCTCTCTCTCTACCTGTTTCTATGGCCAGGCTGTGACTATCTCTCTCTCTCTCTCTCTCTCTCTCTCTCTCTCTCTCTCTCTCTCTCTGTCTTTTTAGGGCTACTTTGTGTTTGGGATTTAGTGTTCCAATAAGTGAGGTAATGTTTTGTGTGTTTTGTTATAATTTGGTTGACTCTAATGCAGGGCTCAAAGCTAACTAGTTAAGATACTATACAGTTATACATCAACTTAATAATGAACATGTGACACAATAGAATTTTCAAATGCTTTACAATAAGTAATTAACACAATTAATTGAAACTTAAGTGGCAGTAAACTTTTTCACCCTCAATTACTTGTATACTGAATACGAGTAGTGCAGCTGTTGTTCTTCACAGATCACTAGTTTCTTGGTCATCCGTTGTCTCCCTTTCAAATGTGGGTTTTCCTGACCTTTGTGCTGACACCCACCATGGATCCATTGGCCCTTCAGCATTGAAGTCTTGGAATGTTTTTAAAACTAAATAAACTACCCAGTATGAACGTTTGTATAGCCCTTATTAAAAACATTCATTCCTCAAGTTGTAAAAATGTGCTAATAACGTTATTCTGAGAGTTATTTCCCTCGGCATTATGAACGTGCATCTAACCCACGGGACCGCGCCGCCCGGCACGTTCATGTTACGTGTTCAGCACTCTGGTTCAGCACTACATGCGTTTATCTTTACCCATGGATGCACAATAACAACGGACCCATATCGTCTCACTGCCATCCCACGGAGCTGTAATAATGGATATATTGCACATGTTTGCTGTAATTCATGATTTGTAAAATATTATACTACATGGGCTGTATGATTAAATCTTGTACCGTAAATGTTGTATTAAATAAAGTTAATATAACCGACGTTAAATTAACGTCCCTGTAGCTTCTTATTGCACTAAGAAGCTTATTGCACTGTATATATATATGCAGTGCAATAATTCTTTCATGCTAAATGAAGCTCTGTTGCTTGGATATAACTAGATCCTGTTACAGCGTAATATAAGTACATAACGATTGATGTGCACATTAGCATAATTACTAGCTAGCTGCTAACTGCCGCCTCGTTAATATCAAATCCATCATAAAAACAAGCCATTACCATGCTGTCATGAACGTGCGGTGCTGTTACGTGTACGCAAATTGACGTGCTTGATGTGAACGAGCATTTTGGTTAAAGTTGCGCATGCGCTATGAGCGCACATACGGGTACTTCTCAGGCATGCCGGGTAATCTGTGACGTTTCGCTATGTCAAAAGTTGGGCCATTTTATCATCATGCGCCAAGCAACTCTCATAGGAATTAATGAGGCCCCGCCTCCCACGCTGTATCCAGTTCTTATTATACATCCATGTTCACCTTGCGCTTTATCAGTTGAATGATTCAGTTGAATCACTTTGAACATTCGTTTGAGAAGTTGACGGGTTGGCCGAATGTTTTACCCCACAGTCAAACAACTTAATTTGCTTCGCCATTTTTTGTAAAACAAACGCACGGCGCACCGCTTTCTGGCTCAGGTTCTGACTGTTCACAACAATAATTAAATATCACTCTTAATACAGCCAATAATGAACATTTATCTATTTTGGGGTGCACATTTAGCTGTTTGCTGTCCTTATTTCTTTATGTTAAAAAGTGGTTGCCACTGATGGCAACCAAATGCCAAGAAGTGGTTGACATTTTTTCTGAATGGTTGCCAATGGCAACCTGGCAACCGTTACTGTCGAGCCCTGCTCTAACGGTTGTGGGCTCAGCCCTGGTCCTGATCACAGTGTGAACCGGTTTGTGAACAGAGTGTCAGGACCAGCTGAGAGAGGGGACTGTTGTTCATCTCTTGGTGATGCAGGGCTTTGTGGCGGTACGAGTCACTTTCTTTTAGATGTAGCCAATATTTAATTGATCGTTTCTGGATTTGTATTAATAATGGAAATGTGCCTAATTCTGCTCTGCAGGCGTTGTTAGTTGTTCTCCTGTGAACCTGGAGGATGAAAACTCATTGTGATCATTTTCTATTGGATGATTTTCCCATTTATCAAATGTTTGGTTTGTTTGTGGGCCCCACACTTCGCTTCCATAGAGTAGGATGGGTTCGTATTACTGATTGAAGTAATTTAAGCCAAATAAAAATTGGATTTTGAATTTGTCTTTTTATTGCATAAAACGCCCTGCGTGCTTTCTCTCTCAGTTCGTTGACAGCTTGATTAAAGCTTCCAGTGGAACTTATTTTCAGGCCCAAATATTATATTCTGAGCAATTTTCTATTGTATGTGTCCCAATTGTAAAGTCAATATTGTTTGCCTGACATCTGGATCTTTTTTTGAAATATCATTGTTTTTGTCTTTTTTATGTTAATTGCCATGGCCCAGGTCTGACAGTAACCTTCGAGTATATTTAAACTCTGTGGAAGTCCTTCTTTTGTCGGGCTTAACAGGATTAAATCATCTGCATACAGCAGGAATCTGATCCCTGTTTTGTGAAGAGTGAGCCCAGATGGACTGTTCTAAGATAGTGGCCAGTTCGTTAATGTAGATGTTGAACAGGGCCGGTGATAAACACCATCCTTGTCTTACTCCCCGTTCTTGAGAAATGAAGGTTGTTCTTTTGTGCCCGATCTTGATGCTGCACATGTTGTTTGTGTACATAGATTTTATTAGGTCAAATGTTTTACCCCATATACCGCTTTGAAGTAGTTTGTTGATTCGACCAACATGCCAAATCGAGTCAAATGCTTTTTGGAAATCAATGAAACAGGCAAATATGTATCTTTTATTTTGATTAACATATTTGTTAATTAGGTTGTGTAGGGTGTAAATGTGGTCTGATGTGCGGTGATTTGGTAAGAATCAAATTAGGCTTTTGCTCAGGACATTGTGTTTCGTAAGGAAGTCAATAAGCCGGGAATTTATAATACTACAGAAGACCTTCCCCAGGTTACTGTTCACACAAATACCTCTGTAATTATCAGGGTCAGATTTATCGCCGTTTTTAAAAATGGGTGTTATGAGACCACGATTCCAGCTGTCAGGGAAGTAACCTACAATCAGGATCAAATTGAATAGTTTGAGTATAGCCAATCTGATCTTTTTACTTGTGTGTTTTAGCATCTCGTTCAATATGCCATCAAGCCCACTTGCTTTTTTTGGTTTTAGGTTAATCAACTTTTTTTCCAGTTCCTGTTCAGTAAGTAGAAAGTCCAAAGGGTTCTTGGAGTCCTTGATGACCAATTCTAATTTGTTGAACTTTTCAATTATTTGTGTTTGTTCTGAGTCAGAATTGATAGGAATGTTACCATACAGATCTTTGAAGTGATCGGTCCAGATGTCTCTATTCTGTATAACTGGGTCATCGTGTTTACTTTTATTCAGATTTTTCCAATTTTCCCAGAATCTGTTTGTGTTTAAAGACTCCTCGATTATTGTTGGTTGTTTTTGTGTTTACTGAGCCTTCTTGATTTTGATTGTACGTTTGTATTGTTTGAGCATGTCGCAGTAAAGGAGGCGTACGTCTGCGTTGCTAGGATCTCTATGTTTTTGGTTCGATATTTTCCTAAGTTCTTTCCTTTTTTGTTTGCATTCTTCATCAAACCAGTTGATTTCTTTTTGTTTTGGGGGCTTGTTGCTGCATTTCTTCAGTTGGTATGTATAAGCTGTTCTCATGAAGATTTGGTTAATTGTTCTAACTGCCAGGTCTATGCCTTCTTTATTGTGGTCATATGTGGTGTCCAGAGAGTTGTCTAAGAGTCTTTGAATTTGTTAGTTTCCGATAGCTTTTTGGAACTCTTGTGTACTGTCTGGAGCCCGTTTGTATTTTCTTTTAATATTAAACAGATTATTGTGCTCAGATTGTGGACTGTTAGTTTCTGTTCTTTTCATGAACACAGTAATTTGGCTGTGATCCGATAGAGGTGTTAGAGGTTTGACTATAAATGAACTGAGAGAGAGCGGGTCCAAATCTGTTATCATGTAATCTACGGTACTCGTGCCAAGAGATGAGCAGAAGCTGGGTCTTCCCAAAGAGTCGCCTCTAAACCTACCGTTAACAATGTACAGACCGAGGCTTTGACAGAGTTGGAGCAGGTCTCTCCCATTCTTGTTTATCTGAGGGTCAGAACTATGGCGAGAAAGATTTGTGCTGTTGTGGGGAAAGTTTTGTTCAAATATATGTTTGTTACCACTCTCTGAGTATGAGTCTGGATGGGTTCCAGTACGTATGTTGAGGTCTCCACAGATCAACACTTTTCCTTGGGCCTGAAATCTGCAGATTTGGGTGTGGAGGTGTGGGATTATTTCCTTGCTGTAGTAAGGAGAGTCACTCGGAGGAATATATATTGTAAATAAAAACAAATCATTTTCTGTACATGTGATGCTTTTGGATAGTTTAATCCAGATCTGGGAGGGCTCAGATTTTATTATTGTTATATATTTTGAGAGTTCGAATTTGTGCCAAATTATAATGCCTCCTGAATCTCTCCCTTTTTTAATTGCTGGGTTTTTGATCGAGGGCAGAATAATTTGTTTGTAATTTGGGGGACAGTGGATGTTGGAATCAGGTCTACACCAGGTCTCTTGGAGGATAATAATGTCTACATTTTGTATTCATCTCTTTGAATTCATCTGTTCTATATTTCTGTCCAAACAGAGAAGAATGTATACCTTGGATAATCCACATAGAGATGGAGAAAGGTGTCATTGAAGTGGTCATTGTGAAGAATACAAATACATTTTAAAAATGAGATAAACAGGGGTGTGTGTGTGTGTGTGTGTGTGTGTGTGTGTGGGGGTGTGTGTGTGTGTGTGTGTGTGTGTGTGTGTGTGTGTGTGTTAGTGCGTGCGTGCGTGCGTGCGTGCGTGTGTGTGTGTGTTAAGTTAGTCTTATACGACCTGACTCATCAGTTTGATGCATATAATGCTAAGGAGGTGTGTGATCTCTCCCGCGTCGGCTCCATTTCTGCCGATGTTTGGTGGGGTCTTCAGTGCAGTGGCGTAGCTTTTCTGAGCTGGTTGCTGAAACGGGGGGCAGGGCTGATGTCCTGGTATGGGCCTTGAGTTTATTGGAGTGGTGCTGGCATGTCTTGCTTGTATGGCTCTGGTTCTAGGTGGGTGGCTCTGAAGGTGAGGTAATAATGGTGGAGGGGGGTAGGGGCCTGATCGAAGGGGATATCTGCGATATTCTCTTGCAGGTGGTGCTAGGGGTGGTCCAGTTATATGCTGGCTAGCTTGTCCGCGGCTAACAGAGGCTCCGCCCTGGCTTCGTCCTAAGGCCACATCTTTAAGTGTCTTAGCAAAGACTTACAATGTCCTTACGGAGGTGAACGTGGTCATGGAGGCTGTGAATGCTGAGGGTGGGGTGATGTGCCAGGTGGACATTGGGCATTACAGCACATCCTCTGGAGATCTCCGAATTGATCCTATGGATAGTGAGAGGGTGGAAATCTCTTCTGGGCAGGATTGTGGAGACAGTTATTTTAGAGTTTGGGAAACTCTGCGTAGCCTTTAGCGCCACTCTCGTCACAGATTCAGCTAATCTCTATTGCTCTATACGAAGGTTGTTAGCTCCTGTGTGTACAATGATGTGGCTTGGTTCTCCCAGTTTGGCCTTTGTGAGAACATCAAGCGCATTATCTGTTCTGTGCTGTCTCTCTCTGTGCTGTCTCTCTCTGTGCTGTCTCTCTCTGTGTGCTGTCTCTCTCTGTGCGGTCTCTCTCTGCGCTGTCTCTCTCTGTGCTGACTCTCTCTGTGTGCTGTCTCTCTCTGTGCTGTTTCTCTCTCTGTGTGCTGTCTCTCTCTGTGTGCTGTCTCTCTCTGTGCTCTCTCTCTCTCTGTGCTGTCTCTCTCTGTGCTGTCTCTCTCTGTGCTGTCTCTCTATGTGTGCTGTCTCTCTCTCTGTGCTGTCTCTCTCTCTCTGTGCTGTCTCTCTCTGTGCTGTCTCTCTTTCTGTGCTGTCTCTCTCGGTGTGCTGTCTCTCTCTGTGCTGTCTCTCTCTCTCTCTCTGTGCTGTCTCTCACTCTCTGTGCTGTCTCTCTCTCTGTGCTGTCTCTCTCTGTGCTGTCTCTCTCTGTGCTGTCTCTCTCTCTGCTGTCTCTCTCTCTGTGCTGTCTCTCTCTTCGCTGTCTCTCTCTGTGCTGTCTCTCTCTCTCTGTGCTGTCTCTCTCTGTGCTGTTTCTCTCTGTGCTGTCTCTCTCTCTCTGTGCTGTCTCTCTCTCTGTGCTGTCTCTTTTTCTGTGCTGTCTCTCTCTGTGCTGTCTCTCTCTCTGCACTGTCTCTCTCTCTGTGCTGTCTCTCTCTCTCTCTGTGCTGTCTCTCTCTGTGCTGTCTCTCTCTGTGTGCTGTCTCTCTCTGTGCTGTCTCTCTTTCTGTGCTGTCTCTCTCTGCGCTGTCTCTCTCTCTCTGTGCTGTCTCTCTCTGTGTGCTGTCTCTCTCTGTGCTGTCTCTCTCTCTGTGCTGTCTCTCTCTGCTGTCTTGCTGTGCTGTCTCTCTCTCTCTGTGCTGTCTCTCTCTGCTGTCTCTCTCTGCTGTCTCTCTCTGTGCTGTCTCTCTCTGTGCTGACTCTCTCTGTGCTGACTCTCTCTGCTGTCTCTCTCTCTGTGCTGTCTCTCTCTGCGCTGTCTCTCTCTCTCTGTGCTGTCTCTCTCCGTGTGCTGTCTCTCTCTGTGCTGTCTCTCTTTCTGTGCTGTCTCTCTCTGCGCTGTCTCTCTCTGTGCTGACTCTCTCTCTGCTGTCTCTCTCTGCGCTGTCTCTCTCTGTGCTGACTCTCTGCGCTGTCTCTCTCTGTGCTGACTCTCTCTGCTGTCTCTCTCTCTGTGCTGTCTCTCTCTGCTGTCTCTCTGTGCTGTCTCTCTCTCTCTGTGCTGTCTCTCTCTGCTGTCTCTCTCTGTGCTGTCTCTCTCTGTGCTGACTCTCTCTGTGCTGTCTCTCTGTGTGCTGTCTCTCTGTGTGCTGTCTCTCTGTGCTGTCTCTCTCTGTGCTGTCTCTCTCTGTGCTGTTTCTCTCTGCTGTCTCTCTCTGTGCTGTCTCTCTCTCTCTGTGTTGTCTCTCTCTGCTGTCTCTCTCCCTCTGTGCTGTATCTCTCTCTGCTGTCTCTCTGTGTGCTCTCTCTCTCTCTGCTGTCTCTCTCTGTGCTGTCTCTCTCTGCTGTCTCTCTCTGTGCGGTCTCTCTGCTGTCTCTCTGTGTGCTGTCTCTCTCTGCTGTCTCTCTCTGTGCTGTCTCTCTCTGCTGTCTCTCTCTGTGCTGTCTCTCTCTGTTGTCTCTCTGTGTGATGTCTCTCTCTGCTGTCTCTCTCTGTGCTGTCTCTCTCTGCTGTCTCTCTCTGTGCTGTCTCTCTCTGCTGTCTCTCTGCATGTAAACAAACAGAAACATCTAGAGCCCCTCACAGAGCGTCCTGTGTCCCCGCTGAGCAGCCGCCGCTGACGGGCCCATCACGCCAGCTCGGCCTCATCACAGTGACACTGACGTCCCAGCCCCTCCCTCATCTACTGTGAATTACAACCCCCACCCTGCACCTTCTGGAGGCTATGTGACACCCAGCAGGCCTACCCCACCCTCCCCCTGCCTGGCTGGTTGGTGTGTTGCATGGGCTCCACTTTGTTAGAAAAACTGGTGGGGACAGTTTTTTCCCGATTTAAAAAACGCCAATGCATTAAGCTCCCCCGCAAACAATACTTCCATATACAGTATACTGTACATACAGTGGGGCAAAAAAGTATTTAGTCAGTCACCAATTGTGCAAGTTCTCCCACTTAAAAAGATGAGAGAGGCCTGTAATTTTCATCCTAGGTATACCTCAACTATGAGTGACAAAATGAGAAAATCCAGAAAAACACATTGTCTGATTTTTAAAAACTTTATTTTCAAATTGTGTTGCAAAATAAGTATTTGGTCAATAACAAAAGTTCATCTCAATACTTTGTTATATACCCTTTGTTGGCAATGACAGAGGTCAAACGTATCCTGTAGGTCTTCACAAGGTTTTCACACACTGTTGCTGGCATTTTGGCCCATTCCTCCATGCAGATCTCCTCTAGAGCAGTGATGTTTTGGGGCTGTCGCTGGGCAACACCCTCCAAAGATTTTCTATGGGGTTGAGATCTGGAGACTGGCTAGGCCACTCCAGGACCTTGAAATGCTTCTTACGAAGCCACTCCTTCGTTGCCCGGGCGGTGTGTTTGGGATCATTGTCATGCTGAAAGACCCAGCCACGTTTCATCTTCAATGCCCTTGCTGATGGAAGGAGGTTGTCACTCAAAATCTCACGATACATGACCCCATTCATTCTTTCCTTTACACGGATCAGTCGTCCTGGTCCCTTTGCAGAAAAACAGCCCCAAAGCATGATGTTTCCACCCCCATGTTTCACAGTAGGTATGGTGTTCTTTGGATGCAACTCAGCATTCTTTCTCCTCCAAACACGTCTAGTTGAGTTTTTACCAAAAAGTTCTATTTTGGTTTCATCTGACCATATGACATTCTCCCAATCCTCTTCTGGATCATCTAAATGCTCTCTAGCAAACTTCAGACGGGCCTGGACATGTACTGGCTTAAGCAAGGGGACACATCTGGCACTGCAGGATTTGAGTCCCTGGCGGTGTAGTCTGTTACTGATGGTAGCCTTTGTTACTTTGGTCCCAGCTCTCTGCAGGTCATTGACTAGGTCCCCCCGTGTGGTTCTGGGATTGTTGCTCACCGTTCTTGTGATCATTTTGACCCCACGGGGTGAGATCTTGCGTGGAGCCCAAGATCGAGGGAGATTATCAGTGGTCTTGTATGTCTTCCATTTTCTAATAATTGCTCCCACAGTTGATTTTTTCACACCAAGCTGCTTACCTATTGCAGATGCAGTCTTCCCAGCCTGGTGCAGGTCTACAATTTTGTTTCTGGTTTCCTTTGACAGTTCTTTGGTCTTCGCCAGAGTGGAGTTTGGAGTGTGACTGTTCGAGGTTGTGGACAGGTGTCTTTTATACTGATAACGAGTTCAAACAGGTGACATTAATACAGTTAACAAGTGGAGGACAGAGGAGGCTCTTAAAGAAGAAGTTACAGGTCAGTGAGAGCCAGAAATCTTGTTTGTTTGTAGGTGACCAAATACTTATTTTCCACCATCCTTTGCAAATACATTCTTTAAAAATCAGACAATGTGATTTTCTGGATTTTTTTTCTCATTTTGTCTCTCATAGTTACATTACATTACATTACATTGCATTTAGCTGACGCTTTTATCCAAAGTGACTTAGAATAAGTGCATTCGACCAGGAAGATACAACCTTGAAGAAAACAGAATCATATAAGTACATCTGGTTTCATAGAGCCAAACATTTCAAGTGCTACTCAACTGGCTTCAGATGAGCCAGCCCTTTATTAGTATATAAGTGCTTTGTTAGTAATTCTATCGCTCAAAGTGGAGTCGAAAGAGATGAGTTTTCAGTCTGCGCCGGAAGATGTGCAAGCTATCTGTTGTCCTGATTTCAATGGGGAGCTCATTCCACCATTTTGGAGCCAGGATAGCAAATCCACAAGTTTTTGCTGATGGGAACTTGGGTCCCCCTCGCAGTGCGGGTGAGGCGAGCTGTTTGGCCGATGCAGAGCGGAGTGCACGTGCTGGGGTGTACAGTTTAACCATGTCCTGGATGTAGGAAGGGCCAGATCCATTCGCAGCATGGTACGCAAGTACCATTGTCTTGAAGTGGATTCTAGCAGTTACTGGAAGCCAGTAAAGGGAGCGGAGGAGCGGCGTGGTGTGGGAGAATTTAGGAAGGTTGAAGACCAGACGAGCCGCTGCATTCTGGATGAGCTGCAGAGGTCAGGTGGCACATGCAGGTAGACCAGCCAGGATGACGAGAGCCTGGACCATAACCTGCGCTGTTTTCTGGGTCAGCTGGGGACGTATCCTCCTGATGTTGTAAAGCGTGTATCTGCAGCAGCGGGTTGTAGCAGCGATGTTTGCAGTGAAGGACAGTTTGTTATCTAGGATCACACCCAGATTCCTTGCAGTCTGAGTCCTGGAGACAACAGAGGTGCCGATGTTGATTGTTAGGTCAAGAGTGGGACAATCTTTTCCCGTAAGGAAAAGCCGTTCAGTCTTGTCAAGGTTGAGCTTGAGGTGATGAGCAGACATCCACTGAGAGATGTCTGCTAGGCAAGCAGAGATGCGTGCAACGACCTGGGTCTCTGAGCGGGGAAAGGACAGAATTAGTTAGGTGTCGTCAGCATAGCAGTGGTATGAAAAACCATGCGGGCTAATGACAGACCCGAGCGAGTTTGTGTATAAGGAGAAGAGGAGGGGACCAAGAACAGAGCCCCTATAGTTAATTGACAAGGGTCGGACTCGGACCCTCTCCAAGTTACCCTGTAGGTACGGTCTTTGAGGTATGAGGTGAAGAGGGAAAGTGTAGAGCCTGAAACTCCAAGTTCTTGGAGAGTGCAAAGGAGGTTCTGATGGTTCACCGTGTCGAATGCAGCAGACAGGTCCAGAAGGATGATGACAGAGGAGAGGGAGGCTGCTTTAGCCGTGTGCGGTTCCTCAGAGACAGCAAGGAGAGCAGTTTCTATGGAGTGACTTGCCTTGAAACCAGACTGGTGCGGATCCAGAAGGTTGTTCTGATGGAGATAACAGGAGAGTTGTTTAAAGACAGCGCGTTCAAGTTTTTTAGACAGGAACGGGAGGAGAGAGAGTTGAGGTATACCTAGGATGAAAATTACAGGCCTCTCTCATCTTTTTAAGTGGGAGAACTTGCACAATTGGTTGCTGACTAAATACTTTTTTGCCCCACTGTATGCTTACAATACTGTTTTGAGAACTAGTGCAGTTAACTACGCTGCTGCAAAGCAAGAGCAACAACGGCTGTACTATTCTCCATTAAATTATCACTAATATTAAACGTGTTGCAGGTCCAAACTGCATCACTTGGGTTACCAGAAATATACCCAGGAAGTGTGAACAGTCCTCAGGATTGGACATGTGCAAATAAACCAAAGTATACAATTATTTGTGCACGCTATTTTCAGAACATTTTAACAAATGATCCTGATGCAAATTGGTGTAGACCCCAGCATCCCCAGTATAAAAGAAACTAGGGGCGGGACTAGATTAAAAAAATTAATCTAATTAATTAGAGGCTTTGTAATTAATTAATCGAAATTAATCGCATTTTTAATCACATATAAATATTTGACCTGAGAACAGTGAGAAGCAATTTTTTTCACATGGATTTTAGTATACCATTGAATAATGACTGAATACATAAGCTTAAGCAACAAAACATTGTTTATTTTTTTCAAGGTGGTACTTAACCAAGACCTACAGAAAAGTGCAATTTTTGCCATAAAGTGTAGCAATAGCATATTTAGGAATATAGCACATTTCAGAGACTCAGGTAACATATAGGTAGGTAGACCTTCTGTAAACTATAACACTTTTTTTTTTAAGTAAAACACAATACTTTCAAGTACATTCAGAACATTGGAAACCCTGACTATTAGAAAACATCTCTCTGTTGCTTCAGAGGCCATAACAGACTTTGTTGATTTACCAACAGTTGATTTAAAAAATCTAATACATTTCAGTCCAACTCTCTCAATAACCTTGGCCAAAGCAATAAACAGTTCAACATAAAGTGCCAGTTGCACCAACAACCTAATAAATAGTTCAACATAAAGTGTACCATTTAAAATAAAATAAAAAAGTGCCAGTGATTGACCTCAATCCCTCCTATTCTTCCAATATCCTGATGAAAAATAAAATCTCTCTGTTGCATAGGCCATTGTTTGATCAACGCGAATTGGGTGTGGGTCCTTGTACTCCGATTCGGGCTAACGTCCACGCTAGCTTCCACGCTAGCTGCTATATGTTTTGCATTGAGGTAATACTTGAGGCTTGATGTGCTGCGGTGATATGCGAACAACCTTGCTCTTATCGACGCTTCCATCCGTCCGTTTTTTAAAACAAAATGTCCCATCCACGGGGCCAATCAAAGCGGTCTAATCAGCTTCTTCGTTCATGTTTGACTATTGTTCACTATGGTTTGTTGTTGTCTGAAGTCATGAACGTTAGTTGGTGCTCCAGTATAATCGGTACCCCTGAAACTCATCCAGTGAGAAACGTTCCGCTGTGCAAAAATAAGTGCGATTAAAATGCGTTAATTTTTTTAACGCGTTAATTTTTGTGTAATTAATTAATCTTAATTAACGCGTTAAAGTCCCGGCCCTAAAAGAAACATGATGGTGTGTAGCCATATTGCCTTTGAGACTGGAGACGCTCCAACACTCCAACACTCGTTTAGGAATTACGTTATGCACTCTTTTCGCTGAAATACTTTTTTCCGTTTTTGGTCCTTTTGACAGGGCTTACTTGGATAACTGGAATCGCCTTCAGATTATAACAAAAAAACTGTGCTTCACTGCATTGCTTTAAAAAAAAAAAAATATTTGACTAATTTATGATGCCTGGTTTTCATATTCACATTAGTGTTATTTGATTTACATTTGCCTTAAAGGTGGGGTAGGTAAGTTTCAGATACCGGCTCGAGATAAACTTTTTGTTATATTCCATGGAATGCTCTTAATCAATCAATCGATCAATGTTTATTTATATAGCCGAATATCACAAATGTTACATTTGTCTCAGTGGACTTCACAGTTTGTAAAGAATATCAGTATGACAATACGACACCCTCTGTCCTTAGACCCTCACATCGTACAAGGAAAAACTTCCAGAGAAAACCCACAGTTTAAAGGGAAAAATGGGAGAAACCTTGGGGAGAGCAACAGAGGAGGGATCCCTCTCCCAGGACGGACAGACGTGCAATAGATGCCGTGTGTAAGTTGAAAAGATAATACATTTGCAACATAGGTAGTCCAAATTTTTGGAAATGCATGTGTGTATAATAGGAAGATGAATCCACGAGTATATCCATCCAGGACTTATGATCCAGGACCACAGCCACGACTCAAGATCCAGGACTCGCAATCCATGACACAGGACCGCAGGATCATCCATGACTCCGGATCCCGGCGTATATAGAGACCAAAAAGAAAGAAATTTGGGGAAGCTGGATTAATCGGAACATGAGAGTACACAGGTATAGACAGAGAGAAGGAAGAAGTAAGATGTCCCCCGACAAACTAAGCCTATATCAGCAAAACTAGGGGCTGAATCTAATCAGCCCTAACTATAAGCTTTATCAAAAAGGAAGGTCTTAAGCGCACTCTTAAAAACGGATAGGGTGTCTGCCGCCCGAACACAAACTGGAAGCTGATTCCACAAAAGTGGAGCTTGATAAGAAAAGGCTCTGGCTCCCATTGTACTTTTAGAGACTCTAGGAACAACCAGCAACCCTGCATTCTTGGAACGCAATGCCCTAGTAGGACAATAGGGTATAATGAGTTCTTTAAGGTAAGATGGCGCCTGCCCATTAAGGGCTTTGTAGGCGAGAAGAAGAATTTTAAATTCTATCCTGTGTTCTATAGGGAGCCAGTGTAAGGCAGCCAGAACAGGAGTAATGTGGTCCCTTTTCCTAACTCTGGTTAGTACACGAGCTGCAGCATTTTGAATCAGCTGAAGCGACTTGACTGACTTCTTGGTACACCCTGATAATAAGGAGTTACAATAATCCAGCCTTGAAGTAACAAATGCATGGACTAGTTTCTCTGCATCGTTTTGAGGCAAGATATGCCTGATTTTTGCAATGTTACGTAGATGGAAGTAGGCGGTCCTTGAAATTGATTTTATGTGGGTGTTAAAGGATAAATCCTGATCAAATATAACACCAAGATTCCTTACAGTCTCACTGGAGGCCAAATTAATGCCATCCATAGTTAATATATCTTTAGATAATTTGTTTCGTAGATTCTTCGGGCCAAGTACAATAACTTCAGTTTTGGTCGTATTTAACATAAAAAAATGTAGGGTCATCCACGTTTTTAAGTCCTTGAGGCAGTCTTGAATTGTATTTAGATGATTAATTTCATCAGGCTTGATTGATAAATATAGTTGAGTATCATCCGCATAACAATGAAAGTTTACAGAATGATTCCTTATAATATTGCCTAACGGAAGCATATATAGTGTGAACAAAATAGGTCCAAGCACTGAGCCCTGTGGCACTCCATGGCTAACTTTGGTTTGCATGGAAGATTCATCGTTGACACGTACAAACTGAGAGCGTTCAGATAGATAGGACCTAAACCAGCCTAAAGCAGTTCCCTGTATGCCAACTAAGTGCTCTAGTCTTTGCAATAGGATATCATGGTCGATAGTATCAAATGCAGCACTAAGATCGAGCAAGACAAGAATAGAGACAAGTCCCTTGTCAGAGGCTATTAGAATGTAATTTGTGACTTTAACCAGAGCTGTCTCTGTGCTATGTTGTGTTCTAAAGCCAGACTGAAAATCTTCAAATAAATCATAGTTTTTTAAGTAATCACACATCTGTTTTGCGACTGCTTTCTCAATAATTTTTGAGAGGAACGGAAGATTAGAAATAGGTCTATAGTTGGCTAAAACCTCTGGATCGAGGTTGTGCTTTTTAAGAAGCGGTTTTATCACTGCTACTTTGAATGATTGTGGAACATAGCCTGATAATAAAGACATATTCATAATATTTAATAAAGAAGTGCTAATTAATGGAAAAACTTCTTTTAACAGCTTAGTTGGAATCGGGTCTAAGATACACGTTGATGGTTTAGAAGAGAGAATCATTGAATTTAATTGTTCAAGGTTTATGGCTGAAAAGCATTCTAGTTTACTATCTAGTGTAATATTAGAACTTACGTTTCCGGGAACTGTTGATAACACTATACTGGTCAAAGGCAAGAGGTCATTGATTTTGTTTCTAAGAGTAACAATTTTATCGTTAAAAAAGCACATAAAATCATTACTACTGAGTGATATGGGAATAGAAGGCTCAGTCGAGCTGTGGCTCTCTGTCAGCCTGGCTACAGTGCTGAAAAGAAATCTTGCATTATTCTTATTCTCATCTATTAATGAAGAGTAGTAGGCTGCTCTCGCTTTACGCAGTGCTTTCTTATATTCATTGAGAGTAATATGCCAAATCAAACGAGATTCTTCAAGTTTAGTGGAACGCCATATCCTTTCAAGTTGTCTCGACTTTTGCTTTATTTTGCGGGTTTCGGCATTATGCCATGGAGCTAATCTATGTTGTTTTATTTTCTTCTTTTTCAAAGGAGCAACAGAGTCTAATTTTATTCGCAGCGCATCTGTAGTACTATCAACAACATGATCAATTTGGGGTGGTGTATATTTTGTATAAGTTTCCTCCCCTACATGCAGACATGCTATCGAGTTAAGTATAGGTGGAATCTCTTCCTTAAATTTGGCTATAGCACTAACAGATAGGTTTCTGATGCAGGAGCTTTTGGCTAATGCTTTGTAGTCTAGTAACAGTACTTCAAAAGTTACTAAGAAATGGTCGGATAAAGCAGGATTATGCGGTTCGACTAATAGTTGCTCAATTTCAATACCATAAGTCAGAACAAGGTCAAGAGTGTGATTATAGCAGTGGGTTGGTTTATTTACACTCTGACAGAAACCAACAGAATATAATATAGAGTTAAATGCAACAGCAAGGCTATTTTTATCATCGTCAACATGAATATTAAAGTCACCTACGATAATTACTTTATCTGTTTTAAGTACCAAAGTTGATAGAAACTCAGAGAATTCTGATAAGAATTCTGAATAAGGACCTGGTGCACGGTACACTGTAACAAATAAGATTGGCTGCAAAGTTTTCCAGGTCGGATGCGTAAGACTGAAAATGAGGCTTTCAAAGGAGGTATAATTAAATTTTTGTTTAGTATTGATAAGTAAACTTGAGTCAAAGATTGCTGCAACTCCACCTCCTCGGCCCGTGCCTCGGGCAATATGAGTATTGATATGGCTGGGTGGAGTGGCCTCATTTATGCTGACATATTCTTCATGTCTCAACCAAGTTTCAGTGAGATAGCATATTTCAATATTATAATCTGATATTAAATCATTTACCAGTATTGCTTTAGATGCTAGAGATCTTATGTTTAAGAGACCACATTTAATCTTCCTGTTTTGTTGCAGTGTAGTAGTTGTAACATTATGACACCTCTATTAGGTTTTACCTTAAATTGTCCTTGGGCAGACACACACACCGTTAATATTGGGTATTTTATTGGGTTCGGGATTCCTATGGATGACTGCCTAGGAGAGAGTGCAGAGAAGCGTGTAAGACTGCGACTCTTTCTCCTGGTCTCAACTCCAGTTTGTCAT
This sequence comes from Notothenia rossii, assembly GCF_949606895.1. NCBI lineage: Eukaryota > Metazoa > Chordata > Actinopteri > Perciformes > Nototheniidae > Notothenia > Notothenia rossii. The sequence goes on from NC_136902.1 coordinate 41,286,769, forward strand.
GGATTAAGTCCACAAAGCCCTGAAATGTTTGCCGAAATTAGATTTGCACCTTCCAAAGTAGGATGAATGCCGTCTCTCTTAATCAGACCAGGTTTTCCCCAGAAGGCTGTCCAATTATTCACAAAGCCCACATTGTTTGCTGGGCACCACCAAGACAACCAGCGCTGAAATGATGACATGCGGCTATACATGTCATCATTGATCAGATTGGGGAGGGGACCAGAGAAGATTACGGTGTCGAACATTGTTTTAGCATAACTACACACCGACGCCACATTAAGTTTGGTGCATTCTGATTGGCGTAAACGAACATCATTACCACCGACGTGAATAACAATCCTACTGTATTTACGTTTATTTTTAGCCAGCAGTCTAAGATGCGCCTCAACGTCGCCCGCTCTGGCCCCCGGAATGCATCTGACTGTGGAGGCTTCGGTCTCTAAATTCACGTGTCTCATAATAGAGCTACCAATAACCAGAGTTGGCTTCTCAGCGGGTGTCTCGCTGAGTGGGGAATATCTGTTAGATACGTTAACGGGTTGGTGGGGACCTGCGGGTTTCGCGTTATGCCCCTTCTGAACAGTCACCCAATCTCCCTGCTGCTCGGGAGTTGCCGGGGGACGGCTAAGAGGAGCTACCTTTTGCCGGTCCGCACCGGCTAACATGGGCTTTACTGTAGCTGAGTTATTTTCTAAGATGCGGAGCCGGGCTTCTATGGCTATGATTCCGGCCTCCAACCTAACAACTATACTACATTTAACACATGTATCGGTACCAGTAAAGGAGGTAGGGAAGTAACCAAATATGAGACAGTTAGAGCAGGAAATAGCACCCGAGGGTGGGGAAAGAGCCATGGCTAGCTATCAAGCTAAAGTAGCTACCGTTAGCAAACCCGAAAAGAGTGTAGGCAACTGTGGAGTTACAGTCGCTAAGAGAAGGAGAGTTTGTGAGTGCTCAAGCTGTAGTAACGTGTGATTACAACGTCAGGCAGTTGCCGTGATCAAGAGTTTTAAAACGATCGATTAAGTTAAGATAATAAGCTATCAGCAACAGAACAGGCACACGTGATACCCGGAGATGACAACAACAACCGGAAGTTACAACATGCTTACCGCAATAGTGGTCCGTGTAGAAACCTGGGCGGACACTTAACATCCCGATAGCAATGAATATCTTAAGTGCTTTGACAAAAACTCCATACAAAAATGTCATCTGTGGAACCCGTAATACTGTAAAAACTACAACCAATCCGTTTAGCCGGCCCTGTCTGTCAGCCTTCCATCTCGTGCACGCACAAATGTATCTCGTGCCCTCATTGGGCGTGCCCTCATTGGGCGTGCCCTCATTGCAGCAGTACTTCAATGACTCGCCAGCAACAGGCGGCCACTTTCACCATGGCAGAGTTAGGTTCAACATCTTCTACTGGTCGCAAAAGAAAAAATGTAACGGAGCAAATTAAGAACAAAAAGAAAGTGGAAACTAGGAGAAGTCAAACCAGAGTCAACATCGGAGTTGCTTTGGCTGTGTAGTATTGCTAACCTAGATGTGTTTAGCTTTGCCTGATAGGTAACGTGACTGCAGCATTCTCTCGCGGAGGAGGTGCTCTGTAAGGAAGTCTGAAGGAAGGGGCGGATTCTTTTTGGCTGTGTACTTTCAAATTTTAGTGCACTCGAGCCGGTTTCTGAAACTTACCTACCCCACCTTTAAAGGCCCTGACACACCAAGCAGTCACCAGAGAACTCGCCGACCTGTTCTCCTGCGTCTTGGCCATGTGTTGCACGGGAACACACCGCAAATACTTCAGTGCGTGAGTGGCAATAACTCTCCTTACCAGCAGGCGGCGGTAGTGTGTATTCGTCATTGAAAAGAGACAACAACCGGAAGACAGAACAAGAACAGACTGCGTGATATAAACAAACAACAAATAGCGTGTGCGTTCCATTTTCAGAGCTAGATTTGGGTTCTGCCCGCTCTGTATTAATGTCATGTGGATTTTCCTGTCATGTTGACAGGTTATCATCATGTAGGCATTGATAAAAGCTCATTCTAATGTTGTGTTGTGTGTACGAAGGTACCAAATAAAGTTTTGCATTGCCTATCGTGCTATTTGTGTTTATTCTTTTAATCAGACAGCGATAAGAAACAATAAGAATGTGCCTACATAACTGTCAGTTGCAGCCATAGGTTGCAGCCCTAGCATTAGTATTGGTTATAGTAACAGCTACAACATTAAAATACTTCTAGGCAGATTGAGGAGGATAATGGGATAATGAACAGAGGGGCAGAAACATCCATCTGAATAATAATAACTTTATTTGTATAGCTCCTTTCATACAGGGGATTGCAGTTCAAAGTGCTTTACATCAGTAAGAAATAAGATATAAAATCAGTGTAAAACAAGCAGCAAGAGCAAAGCATAAAGTGGGATAAAATAATGCAGATATATATATATTTATATATATATATATATAATAATCCCAACAGGCCACCTTGTTTGTGGTTTGATTCAGTTTTAGTAGAATATAAAATACATGAATGAAGGATGAAATGAGCACTTAAAGTGCAGACATACTATAAATATATTGAGGTACTTGAGACTAATCCTGCAACTTTATAGTTCTGCTCCACAACAGTTTGAGAATGAAGAAACAATCACTTATGAAAGGCTACATGTGAATAGAGGGGCAGAAAACCGGCTTGCACATTTACATTTCAATCTTGAACAATGAACAGCGGTAGACAGTATCTAATTTAGCATCATCATCCTGCGCTTCGCCGGAGGCCTTCGAGTGCTGAGTGTGCTTAGCCTCTCTCCGAGCGGTGCCGGTGTGGTGCAGATGGTGGATTCTGCCAGGGGAGTGCAGGGCTCAGCATCAAAGTGGAAGGACTCCTCGGTGGTGCTGGTCGAGGTTTCACTGCTGGTGCCACCGGGGGTTGATTCTGCAGCCACCGGGCGTTCCTTATTTTTTTTTAAATAAATTCACAGTTAGTTGGATTTAATACCATGGCTTCTTAAAACTGTTTACTAAGCATTCATAACAAAACAATACCCAGAAATGTGTGTGCCATTAGTTTTGGGGTGTGGTCAAGTGTGAGAGGCACATTGTAGACACATTGTGATGGCTCTATTCAGATAAGCTACCCAGCAGTATATCATGTAATTTAAATTAGCTCCTCCTTTACCAGCTGCAACATTAAGGTGATGAGCACATCAATAATTATAATACAATAATATATATATAATTCTGTTATTGTTATAATTACCACTGTAACCACCAAATGAATGAAAATAATGTTTTTGTAAATGAAAGAAGCAATAAACACTTATTTGTACTCAACAAATAAAATAGTTACCTTGATGGTGAGGTTTGAAGTACTCTCCTTCCTTCTTGTGTAGGGCTCTAAAAACTGCAGCCTGGTCCACTGCTGTCTGCCAGTCCTTTGTGCTCCACAACCAGGGCCGTGGGAAGTAAGGGTGCTGAGAGCAGAGTCCTGCACGGGTCTGATTTTCAAGACCCGCTCCCGCCCCGCACCCGCGACGTGCAATACCGAACCCGCCTCGCTACCCGCACATATTGCCAATTAGTTCCGCAACCCGACCCGACCCGTCGGCACAGGATCCGCAACCCGACCCCGCATATATATGAGCAGTGAAAACATGCAATTATTAACACACGCAGTTGCATATTTGTCTCAAAAAGCGTGGGATGTTGGTTATTTTCTCCATCCATCCATCCATCTTCTCCCGCTTATCCGTGGTCGGGTCGCGGAGGTAGCAGTTCCAGCAGAGAGCCCCAAACTTTCTTTTCCCTGGCCACATCAACCAGCTCTGACTGGGGGATCCCAAGGCGCTCCCAGGCCAGCAAAGATATATAATCCCTCCACCTGGTTCTAGGTCTACCCCTTGGTCTCTTCCCAGCTGGACGTGCCTGGAACACCTCCCTAGGGAGGCGCCCAGGTGGCATCCTAACTAGGTGCCCGAACCACCTCAACTGGCTCCTTTCGACGCGAAGGAGGAGCGGTTCAATCCAAGTCCCTCCCGGATGACCGAACTTCTCACCTTATCCCTAAGGGAGACACCAGCCACCCTGCGGAGAAAACCCGTCTCGGCCGCTTGTACCCGCGATCTCGTTCTTTCGGTCATGACCCATCCTTCATGACCATAGGTGAGGGTAGGAACGAAAATGGCGTGGTAGACAGAGAGCTTTGCCTTCTGGCTCAGCTCCCTTTTTCGTCATAACGGTGCGGTAAAGCGACTACAGTGGCGCTCCCGCTGCTCCGATTCTCCGACCCATCTCACGCTCCATTGTTCCCTCACTCTAGAACAAGACCCTGAGATACTTGAACTCCTTCACTTGGGGTAAGGACTCATTCCCTACTTGGAGTGGACAGTCCATCGGTTTCCTGCTGAGAACCATGGCCTCAGATTTGGAGGTGCTGATCCTCATCCCAGCCGCTTCACACTCGGTTGCGAACTGATCCAGTGAGTGCTGAAGGTTGCAGACCGATGAAGCCATCATAACCACATCATCTGCAAAAAGCAGTGGTGCAATCCTTAGTCCACCAAACTGCAGACCCCCTCCCCCACGACTAAGACTCGAAATCCGATCCATGTATATTACAAACAGGATTGGTGACAAATCGCAGCCCTGGCGGAGGCCAACCCTCACCTGATATGGGTCCGACTTACTGCCGAGGACCCGGACACAGCTCTCGCTTTGGGAGTACAGAGATTGGATGGCACTGAGTAGAGACCCCCTCACCCCATACTCCCACAGCACCTCCCACAGTGACTCCCTGGGAACCCGGTCATACGCCTTCTCCAAGTCTACAAAACACATGTAGACTGGATAAGCGTACTCCCAGGCCCCCTCCAGGATCCTTGCGAGAGTAAAAAGCTGATCCGTCGTTCCATGACCAGGACGGAATCCGCATTGTTCCTCCTCAATCTGAGGTTCGACAATCGGCCTGACCCTCCTTTCGAGTACCTTAGAGTAAACTTTCCCGGGGAGGCTGAGTAGTGTGATGCCTCTGTAATTGGCACACACCCTTTGATCCCCTTTTTTAAAAAGGGGAACCACCACCCCGGTCTGCCACTCCTTCGGTACTGTTTCCGACTTCCACGCAACGTTGATGAGACGTGTCAACCATGACAGTCCCTCAACACCCAGAGCCTTCAGCATTTCTGGGCGGATCTCATCCACCCCTGGGGCTTTGCCACTGTGAAGTTGTTTGACGACCTCAGTGACCTCCCCCCGGGAGATTGGTGTCGATCCCCTGTCATACTCCAGCTCTGCCTCTAACATAGAGGGCGGAGTTGTCGGGTTCAGGAGTTCCTCAAAGTGCTCCTTCCAACGCCCTAACACTCCATCAGTTGAGGTCAACAACGTTCCATCCTTACTGTACACAGCTTTGATGGTTCCCTGCTTCCCCCTCCTGAGGTGTCGGACAGTTTTCCAGAACAACTTTGGTGCCGCCCGAAAGTCCTTTTCCATGTCTTCTCCGAACCTCTCCCACACCCGCTGCTTTGCCTCGGCCACGGCTGAGGCTGCTGCCGTTCGGGACTGTCGGTACCTTGCAACTGCCTCGGGAGTCCCCCGGGATAACAAATCCCTGAAGGCCTCCTTCTTCAGTCGGACGGCTTCCCTGACCACCGGTGTTCACCAGGAGGTTCGAGGGTTACCGCCCCTTGAGGCACCTAGGACCTTGAGACCACAGCTCCCCGCCGCGGCTTCGGCAATAGAGGCTTTGAACACCAACCACTCTGGTTCAATGTCCCCAACCTCCACAGGAATGCCCAAAAAGCTCCGCCGGAGGTGTGAGTTGAAGGCCTCCTAAACTTGGGCCTCCTCCAGACGTTCCCAGTTCACCCGAACTACACGTTTGGGCTTTAACACTTGGGCCGTCGAGACCCTCTGCCTTCACTGCCACCCTTCTGGCAGCGCACCCGATCCCATCCCTGTTTCCCGTAGGTGGTGGTCCCGCGGGACGGAGAAGCAGAGGTGTTGCCTTTTCGGGCTGTGCCCGGCCGGGCTCCGTGGCAAGCCCGGCCACCAGACGCTCGCCGACGAGTCCTCCTTCTGGGCCTGGCTCCAGAAGGGGACCCCGGGCTTCCTCCGGGCCGGGTATCCTCACTTCGTGTGTCGTCTTTCATGATGTCTTGTGAACCAATCTTAGTCTGGCCCCTTGCCTGAGACCAATTTGCCATGGGAGACCCTACCAGGAACACAAGGTTCCACACAACACAGCCCCCAGGTTCATCAGGGCACACAAACCTCTCTACCACGGTAAGGTGCTGGTTCTTCAGAGAGGTGCTGGTTCTTCAGAGAGGCGTGCAATACCGAACCCGCCCCGCTACCCGCACATAATGCCAATTAGTTCCGCAACCCGACCCGACCCGTCGGCACAGGATCCGCAACCCGACCCCGCATATATATGAGCAGTGAAAACATGCAATTATTAACACACGCAGTCGCATATTTGTCTCAAAAAGCGTGGGATGTTGGTTATTTTCTCCATCCAGGGTGACACCTAAAGCCTCCCAGACGTTCGATTTCACTCTTGAGGAAGTGTTATTGAAAATGCTGTATTCTCCGCTAGAGAGCTTCACCTCAGCCATTTCGAATGTGGCGCGCTCAGAAGCAGATTGATGCGCTGCAGAAGTTATGATTATGCGCGGTCCCGCGGGGGAGAGGTCTGTAGATTTAAACATTAAACTAAATTATTATTATTTTAATATATTTATTATGCAACACCCGCGACCCGACCCGCATCATCTTTGTTTTACCCAGAACCGAACCCGGAAAAAAGCGTTTGAAAAAATACCACCCGCGAATAACCTTTTTTGCGGGTCACCCGTCGGGTACCCGCCCGATGCAGGACTGAGGGTGCTACAGCACCCCCTGGAGGAGGACAGGGGATATGCACTTCCACAAGATTCAATACAAATATAATCCAAAAAAAAACGAATTTTCAGCCTTGATGTAACAACATTCATAATTAAGTAAGGATAACACCCTTCTCCCCCCGGTTACATTTTCCATTTGCTCTGTACGACGGGCGCTGTAAGTGATGAAAGTGGGGGATGTTGGCTTATCAGGCGCCCGCAGCTCACAGCCAAAGTGAGAGAGAGAGATAGATAGATAGATAGACAGAGAGAGGGGGTGCACCGGTACCGGCGGGGATTGTTGTTAGCTTCTGCTGCGCTAACGGATATAAGAAGCTGTTTCTACAATAATGTGGAGGGAGAGCTCTGTCATGTCTGACTGAGAGGCTCAGTGACGTAAAGGACTCTGAGTGTTTAGATAGTTCACTTTAGTCTAAGTTGTCTCAGTGGGTCTCAAACGTTTTGATCACAATTGATGTAAACAAATATTTCCAAGGCACACCTTTATAATTATTAGGATAAATAAAAACAGTATTGCGTGTTGTATACTATACAGCAGGGGTCGGCAACCCCTGGCACGCGTGCCAGCATTGGCACGCGGCACCGTAACCAGTGGCACACTAGGAATAAGTGGAAAAAGTGTGCAAAAATATTTAAATTGTATTTTCGGATCCTGAACGAGACCGCCGCCAGAGCGCGTCTCCCCGTTACCTGCAGAAGGAAGCCATGCACGTAACGCAGCCCCGCTCTTTAACATGTTAAAAAAACATCTTCGCGGGGGGGCTCTCCCGGTCCCCCCTAGAGGATGTGAAGTCCATCCCCCAATTAAAACATGTTCATGCAATACTAAATAAATTTGAAGCCTTTTTATATAAGCTGTCCACCATGTCAATATGTTTCTCTGTTTGTAGTGTATTGGTCATAGAGGTTTTTCCTTGCCAGCTAAAATCTTGCCGGGCAGCAAATTGGTCAGAACTGGCCCTGGTGTCATCCCCACAGCACCCCCCATTTGAAACATGTTCCCACGGCCAGCGCCATATAGATAGAAGAGTTACGACAACGGAAGCCCAAGAACGGTTATCGTCAAGTGGTTCATGTAGACGAGGATCGTTCCCCGGAAGTTCATGGCGGGCAATGTGAATGCATTGATAACAGGAGATAGAACTACGATTTTTGGTAATTATTAGTGAATAAAGGTTTTGATTTGCAATATTTATACAACAAATCGATATGTGTATGTATTTAAATCAATATGTTTTAACAAATAAAATAGAATTTGCTAATATTAAGTGATAATATTAGGATTAGTGTGAACAACTAGTTTACATGTTAGGCTAACAGTGCCTTGGTTAAAGAGCCTGTTGCTGTTTATTTATAGCATTGAATTCTTTAAAACCAATATTATCTTCTTAAACTTGTATGGTAGTCAGGAGCATCACTGTCTAATGTTTATTGATATATTTAGAGAGAGGGGATCTAAAGGAATGCTTCAAAATTCAGATTAGAGAACTATAATTTTCTTAAATTCATGGTAATTTCAGTAATCCCATTGTAATTGAGGACATAAGTTATCTAAATGACTAATGTCATCTTTATGGCTTTCAAAAAGGACATGAGACCGACAGGTGACTATCAAAGGACTAGCAGCAGCAGCAGCAGCAGCATGATGATGATGATGATGATGTTAAATGTGTTGTTTTAGGAACATCCATTGCAAATACATGGAATTCAATAAACATTGAATAGCATATCATTCAGTTTGTCTGTGCCTTTTCCTCCGTGTTGTCCTGGTTTGCTGTGCTGCCTCCTATAGTCGCCACCATGGTTTGCTGTGCTGCCTTGGGATGCTCAAATCGCTCCGAGAAAGGAGTACGAATGTACGGCTTCCCCACTGACACGGAGCGGAGGAAAAAATGGTCGGTAAAAAAAGTAACAGAAGGGAGAAAGGGTTATACACACCCAGGGGCGGACTGGGGGGGAAAAGTGGCCCGGGGATTAATTGACAGACAGGCCCACTTAATGCGCGGCATGTATCGGCCGGCCGGCGACGAAAGTATGTTACTTAAAGGAGAGGTGTCATGGCCATTTCCACTGATCCTAATTCCATTGTTGAGGTCTACTAAAATAGAAAAATACTGTGCAATTTTCCAAACACATTGGTTTCGCATACAGCATCTCTGTAAAGTATGTGTATTCAGCAGTATTCACTTTCTCCACTAAACGGCTCGCTGCAGCTCTTCCCCCCCTCCCTCCCTGTGAGCCCACTGTGGTCTGATTGGTCGGTACGTTGTAAATCGCGCTGAGCTCCGTGGAGGTGTGATTTCCTTGTTTAGCGATACACAGCCAAACATAGCCAAACTCAACCTGAACACACACAAAGTCACAGCCGAAGTAAAAACAATAAGTGTGGCTTGATATTGAGTAAGAAAAAGGTTGATAAACGCTGTGAGAATGGGTCTGCAGAGACAATTTCGCTGCAATCCCAACTGTCTGTTATCAGCCTGCAGCCAGGGAGATCAGCAGAGCTGCCTGCAGTGAGTGTGTGTGTGGATTGGTCAATTTGGACCAATCAGCGGGGGCTTAACGTAACGGCTCCGCGGACGTAATGTAACGGCTCCACGGATTGGCCCATTTAGTTCCGGGTACGTGCTTTCATAAGCACGTACCCGGATGATGACGTTTCACCAACGAGGCGTTTTGGGGATGTATTTTCTGTGTTAGAGTTTTACTCCCTACAGGGTGTACTTTGAGGGTTTTGACTCTGCAGACCGTTTACATGCAGAAAAACCTTCATAACACACAAGGGGACGGGTAATAACCGGAAAAGCATGACATGTCACCTTTAACAAAAAACCCTATGCATTTTATGTTATTTTGAACAATTATTCATATAGTAATAACATTACCTGAGCCCTTGAGTTGCCTAGAGCAAAATAGTTACAGCATATATTTAGTGATTTTAATGTTAACAGATCATTGATGCAATAACATTTTGACCCAATTTGCCTGACTTGACACATGGAATAAAACATGGGCGTAGGAAGCATCCTCAATGTGGGTGAGACAATTTAACAGGGGGTGTGGGCAGGTGGTGGACCTCACCTCCTCTCGGGGGTCCGGGGGCAAGCTCCTCCGGGAAGATTTTTTTTTAAATGTTGAAGTTAAATGCATCAATCTGGTGCACTTTGAGAGCAAAATTAGGGATTAAATCTATGGCAGTCAGTAGGGGCTTGGACTGTGAGCCATAGGGTCGCCGGTTAAATATCCCTGACCAGACCTACATTTGGAGTGTGGACTTCTACTTGGAGAGGTCCCAGTTCACCTCCTGCCCTGCCGTGGGGCCCTTGAGCAAGGCACCGGACACCCCCCTTCCCCCCTCACTCCCATTGCTCCCCGGGCGCTGTACAATAGCTGCCCACTGCTCCTAGTACTAGACTCCTGGTATTAGGATGGGTTAAAAGCAGAGAACACATTTCACTGTGTGTGCTGTGTGCTCTGCATGTGTGACCATTAAAGAGGGTTTCATCCCTCCCAATTCTTCTTCTTCTTCTTCAACACCCATATAAAACAGAACTGTAAACAGATTTACTTTTTCTTTCACCATTTATTTGAACAGCAAGTGGAGGCAAAAGTGACTCCACCCAAAACAATAAACCTGCTAGCTAACTAGCCTAAACTCAGTAACAGAATGTGGGCAACACGTTCTTCTCCACAGCCGCGCGACCTCTGAGTCAGACGTCACTTCCCCCTTTTCTATCCTACGGGTACAGCCGTACAGCCACTTCCCCTGAACCCCGTTTCCCTGCCAACCCCCCCCCCCCTCTCTCAGTCACTCACTCCTGATCGTTCACTGCGCAGTGACCGCTGCTACGGGCCTGATGTGTGAAAGTGAAACTATCTGATAGATAGAACATAGGTAGCCTATCAAAACGGTCCGGCCCAGCCCAGCCCATTGGGCCACACCCCACTGGGCTGGGCTGGGCCGGAACACTTACAAATGTGGGCCGGTAGGATTTAGGTAAGCAAAAAAAAAAAAGGGAGTGGCCGGAACACTTACAAATGTGGGCCGGTAGGATTTAGGCAAAAATCCCTCCGGCCCACACACAGCACCGGCCCACCGGGGAAACTCCCGGTATTCCCAATGGCCAGTCCGCCCCTGTACACACCTATATAGCACACCTATTGGATGGGAAATTGCCTTGGGGAGATAAGGTGTGGTCTTTGTTCCCAACTGAAGTTATGGAACTTTATTATTTGTGAGTTTAACAAAGTATGACAAATGGCATCTGAAACAGATGTGATATGCATTTCTATAAAGTTGTCTCACATTCTTGGTCATATTTTATATACAGTATGTAATGAGTATAACATGTCCAGTAAGTATAAAGTGTTTCCTAATACTGTGTATTCAACCACTATGGAATATGTATGTGGGCAGACAAAACTGAGTTGTTCTGTGTGTGAAGTAACCTCAAGTCACTCCGCGGGCACATTTTGATGCAGACCAGTTTGTCAAGACAAAAAAGGGCAAGACTAGGCTGAGAGCAGAGGCTATACCCACCATCTTCGTGCATCGCCCTGTGGTCATAAAGAGAAGGGCCCCTGCACCACGATTCACCCCGGGACCTGTATCTACAAAGCCCATAGCTCATGATCACAGCTATAGTGTGAAAGGTGACACAGGTATAATAAGTATGAACTCTTAGTAACAAAAGTAATATTTCTTATTTTTAAGTGGTATAATATTTTAAATGTTCGAAAATGTACAGTGCCATGTCTTCTACTTACATTAGTTTCAAAGATTGAGGGAAGAAGGGATGAGGAGACTGAGAGAAAGGAACGTGAGGTTGAAGAAAGAGAGGACATGGCTAGTGAGGAGAGACAGGGAGGGCGGACACCACCCACTCAGCCAGCAGCCAGTCAGCATACAAGGGAACCAGCAGCCAGTCAGCATACGAGGGAACCAGACCAACGGGGGCGGGGATATATCCAGTCTCTGATAGTGTTACGTTATTATGAGAGTGCTCTGTTTGCAGGGCCGTGGGAAGTAGGGGTGCTGAGGGTGCTGCAGCACCCCCTGGTGGAGGACAGGGGATCTGCACTTCCACAATACAAAAAAAACGAATTTTCAGCCTTGATGTAACAACATTCATAATTAAGTAAAGATAACACCCTTTTCACCCCGGTTAAATTTTCCATTTGCCCTGTACGATGGGCGCTGTAAGTGATGAAAGTGGAGGATGTTGGCTTATCAGGCGCCCGCAGTTCACAGCCAAAGTGAGAGAGATAGAGAGAGGGGATACCGCGGTACCGGCGGGGATTGTTGTTAGCTTCTGCTGCGCTAACGGATATAAGAAGCTGTTTCTACAATAATATGGAGGGAGAGTTCTGTCCTGTCAGACTGAGAGGCTCAGTGAGGTAAAGGACTCTTGAGTGTTTAGATAGTTCACTTTAGTCTAAGTTATCTCAGTGGGTCTCAAACGTTTTGATCACAATTTATGTAAACAAATATTTCCAAGGCACACCTTTATAATTATTAGGATAAATAAAAACAGGTTTGAAATCATTCCAATGTATACTATAGGACAGTAAACCAAAAATATCGTTTAAAACTGGAGAGATTTAAAAATATACATAAATAAATAAATGTTAACTAGGTAAAATAAGATATGAATGAACAACACAAATAAAATAAGTTACATGTATTTGTTATTTGCTATGGTAGGTTATTGGAAATGTTCACATACCTACTTATTTGATTAATAAAATGCAAACCGATCTTTTTCATATGGGTGTTTAGAGTTGTACCCCCTAGATCAGTCTCTAGTAATTGGGCGCTCAAAGTGCACCAGATTGAAGGATTTTACTTTAAAATGCTAAAAAAATCTTCCCGGGAGGGTACCCCCGGACCCTCTAGGATGTGAAGTCCACCCCCTCAATTAAAACATGTTATAACACTAAATAAATTTGAAGCCTTGTTATATAAGCTGTCCACCATGTCAATATGTTTCTCTTTTTGTCGTGTATTGGTCTTTTGTAGATGTTTTTCATTGCCAGCTAAAATCTTGCTTATAGGGCAGCACATTGGTCAGAACCAGCCCTGGTGTCATCCCCACAGCACCCCCCATTTGAAACATGTTCCCACGGCTATGTCTGTTTGATTCTGAAATGGTATATATTTATATAAATATATAGATATATATATATATATATGTGTGTGTGTAAGTGTGTGTGCTCTCATACTTGTTTGATTCTGAAATTGTATATATTTATATAAATATATGTGTGTGTGTGTGTATATGTCCGCATCTGTAGCCTGTTATTGTTATTGTGTTATTGTGTATTGTGTGTGTGTGTGTGTGTGTGTGTGTGTGTGTGTGTGTGTGTGTGTGTGTGTGTGTGTGTGTGTGTGTGTGTGTGTGTGTGTGTGTGTGTGTGTGTGTGTGTGTGTGTGTGTGTGTGTGTCCGCATCTGTAGCCTGTTATTGTCTCATTATACCGCACTGTGAATGAATCAAAAGTAAATATATAAGCCATCATGAACACATCTGTCCATCAGACAGAGGGCTGCTGTGCCTTCTGTCATCATTAATGGACGTCTCTTTAAAATGACCGTTCAGAGGAGAGGAGTTCTCATTTCTCTAACCGCCTGCTGCTTCCCCTCCTCTCTCCTCGGTTCCCCTCCTCGGCTCCTCCGCTCGCATCTCCTGTGGGCGGGACTAAGTCTCGAGGATAGGAATCGAGGAGGGGAGTTAGAGAAATGAGAAAGGGCCTGTGTGTGCCTTCTTAAATCGTTTGTTTAGTGATTGCTTGGTCCGACTGCCTGACCCGATGCATGGCCGATTCTTCTTCTTTCCTTCTTTCGTGTTTATTGGCGGTTGGCAAACCAACTTGTAGGTACATTACCGCCACCAACTGGACTGGAGTGTGGACAAGAGACTATGCAGAAAACAATAAACAAAAGAAACAAAACAAAACAAAGAACCAAAACTCTAGATTATTTTAAATGTATCAATTTCTCTTAGAAATTTAATAATCTCACAATATATATACGTATCCTGATGTTTTCCCTAACTGCCCTGATAGCGAGAAGTAATGGAATTTAGCTTTTTTCAGTGTCTGGAAAAGCACATTTCTCAGAGTACTATATTTCCCGCAAAGCAGTAAAACATGCTGAACAGTTTCTGGCTGGCTACAGTGTATACACTTTCCCGTTGGATGCTTTCCTATTATACTTAAAGTATGATTGAGACCTGTGTGACCTATTCTCATCCGAGAAATGACATTTTCCTCCCTTCTTTTAAACCCTACCTTCCTTCCATCCCCCACATACCTTTGAATTTTGTAAAGATGTCTTCTTGTATCACTAAGGTCCCAATGTTCTTGCCATGTTGTTTGTGCATATTTCTGTATGAATGTTTTAACCTCCGCTTTACTGAGGGGAACTTCTATGTCTATGTTCATACTTCTGAGTGTTTGTTTGGCCAGAATATCCACCTGTTCATTACCCTCCACACCAACATGAGCAGGAACCCAGATGAAACGAGTTGCTATGCCTTTGATTTGCATTTTATATACAATTAGAAATATTTCATTTATTATGTCCATTCTAGATGAAGATCTACCCGATCGTATACTCGATAATGCTGAAAAGCTGTCAGATGCAATTACACTGTTATGTATTTCTTTCTCCTCTATCCATTCCAATGACAACACCAATGCCAAGAACTCTGTGGTGTATACTGACACATGGTCTGTTACCCTTTTCTTTATATGTGTATTACTCACTGGGATATAAACTGCTGCCCCTGCACGCACTGTCTCTGGATCTTTGGAACCATCTGTAAATATGATTGTTGAGTCTGAGTGATATCTTGCAAAATAATTCTGGACTATGCGCCATACTGGTAGTTCTTTCTTTTCCTTTAACTCCCTTTGTATATTGAGGTCTACACTTGGCAATGGGAATAACCAGGGTGGAATGGACGAGATTGGAACTGTGGGGAAATACTGTATTTGATTCAAACCTATACTTGCTGCTTTAACATCGCCAATCCATCCAAAACTCGTTAAATATCACTCATTGTGCTCCCAGCAGTCTTTCAAAAATACTTTTCGCAGGATGACTATCACTGTGCCCCTGAAGGTTTACCCAGTACGCCAACATTAATTTCACTCTTCTTATCCTTAAAGGCATTTCTCCAATTTCCACCTGTATTACTGATACTGGAGAAGTTTTAAAAGCTCCACGACAAATTCTCAGGGCCTGAGCTTGTACAGTAGGACATCCAGTTTTTTAAGGTTTGATTCTGCTGCTGCCATGAACGCTATACACCCATAATCCAATACAGGTCTCATGAGTGCCCAATATATATTCAGAAGTGATGACCTACTTGCTCCCCACTCCTTTCCCGCCACACACCGAAGTACATTGTTGACTTTTTTACATTTATTTTGAACTTTTCCAATATGATTGCTCCATGTTAGCTTTCTGTCAAACCAAACACCAAGAAATCTTATTGTATTAACCTGCTCAAGAGGTTGCTCATACAATTTAAACGATATAGGAGCAATGTTATGCCGTTTTGTAAAACAAATGACCTGCGTCTTAGCTACTGACAGTTTGAATCCCCATTTATTTGTCCATTTCTCCACTTCAACTATTGCAGCTTGTATTTTCTTTCCAACATGTGCTACATTGCGGCCTTTTGCCCACAAAGCCCCATCATCTGCATAAAAAGATTTTCCCAAACTTGGATGAACTTGATTAAAAATGTCATGTATCATTATATTGAACAACAACGGATTATACACACACTACCTTGTGGAGTACCATTTTCCACATCATACACACTTGAATATTCTGCACCTACTCTTACTTGTATTTTCCTGTCCAGTAAAAAATTCATAACCCAATGATATGCCTTACCACCAATTCCCAATGATTTTAACTTGATTAGTAGTCCTTCCTTCCAGAGCATGTCATAAGCCTTTTCAATATCAAAGAATACTGCAATCACTACTTCCTTGTTGGTCTGTGCTTTTCTGATGTCTGATTCTAAGCACAATATAGAATCCATTGTATTCCGACCCCTACGGAACCCACTTTGATATGGGGACAACAGAGCTTTACTTTCTAAGATATACGTTAACCTTTCTGTAACCATTCTTTCCATGATTTTGCATAAATGAGATGTCAGGGCAATAGGTCTGTAGCTAGATGGATCTGAAGGGTCTTTCCCTGGCTTTAGGATGGGCACTATTATCGCTTGTTTCCACACTGAAGGAAGTTGGCCAGAATCCCACACCCTATTAAACAACCTTAACACAATGACTAGAGTGTTATCTGTCATGTGTTCCAACATTTTGTAACAAACACCATCTTTCCCAGGAGTGGTTTGACGAGCACTAATAATTGCTCTTCTCAACTCAAACATACTAAAATGCAGGTCCAACTGATCTCCTAACACTTCTACTCTATCCAATATTCTCGGGTTTTCCATTAATGTATTATCTCTGCACTGCCTGGCTTCCTCTGTAAGGTTATCTGAACAATGAACTTTCCTAAATGTTTGAGCTAGAAGTTCCGCCTTTCCGAAGTTTGTGGCAGCCATTTTGTCCCCTCTGCTCAAAACTGGCAACTCGCATGGCCGATTCAACCATGGATGTATTATAAGAACTGGATACAGCGTGGGAGGCGGGTCTCATTCATTCCTATGAGAGTTGCTCATTGGCGCATGATGATAAAATGGCGAAACGTCACAGATTACCCGGCATGCCTGAGAAGTACCCGTATGTGCGCTCATAGCGCATGCGCAACTTTAACCAAAATGCTCGTTCACATCAAGCACGTCAATTTGACAGCATGGTAATGATTTGTTATTATGATGGATTTGATATTAACGAGGCGGCAGCTAGCAGCTAGCGGCTAGCTAGTAATTATGCTAATGTCCACATCAATCGTTATGTACTTATATCACTCTGTAACAGGATCTAGTGATATCAAAGCAACAGAGCTTCATTTAGCATGAAAAAATTATTGCACTGTATATATAGTGCAATACGCTTCTTAGTGCAATAAGAAGCTACAGGGACGTTTATCTAACGTCGGTATTATTAACTTTATTTAATACAACATTTACGGTACAAGATTTAATCATACAGTCTATGCATACAGCCCATGTAGTATGATAATGAATTACAGCAAACATGTGCAATATATCCATGATTACAGCTCCGTGGGATGTGAAGGATTATTTGAATTATTTGAAGTATTAAAGTAACGGGGTATGACAGGAAAGTAAAATCTGGTATATTCATTTTGGTGTCACCTTATATATGTTCATGTGTGTTAAATTTGAAGGGACAAAGTATCCTTTCCTCCCCCAATATATTGAGGTGAATTCTGTGTGCTTAGAGAAGAGATGGGAGCATGGGACACCATATTTGGAGATAGTGCCAGACGCTGGAATGCTTCCCTCGTAAAAAATGGGTGTGTGTGACACAATCTTGTAGCAGATGTGTATGTGTTTTCATTGAAGTAAATATAAGAGCTACATGATTACTGGTCAACTATACCTCTGTTCTTATTCTTTCATGTGTGGGTACTAAATGGCTACAAACATTGTGGAGAAATTAGCTTAAACATCTTTTATTACTCCATATGAAATGGAAACAGTTTTTATGACAGGGACGAGAGAGGTGGGGGAGGGACGCATTCCAGGAGTTTCAGCATGTCAATTGTCAGGGGAATCGACTTGTTTTCAATAGAGGTGTGTGGTTAGTTACTTTGTGTTAATAATAGCAGTATGTGTAAAGGAAGCTGGAAATATACAATGTGAAACCTTTTATTTGAAGTAAAGATGTGAACAATAGCTCAAACAAATGGAAGGGCCATAGGTAAGCCTGTGAGAAGTTTGACTATTTGGAAAGCATCTCTAATACTGCTTAAGAGCATAGGTAATGTGTTCCTCGTTGTTATTGATATGAAAGTAATTAACATGTATTACGTATATTTAGCCAACTATAACAACTATATCTTAAAACATACTTTTAACTTGTGTGTGGCAGTCAGGAGGCGGGAAGATGGACTCGGACAAAGGGCCATAAAGGAGATGTGTGTGTGCTGGCTAAAAGCTGCTGTGTCGCACTGATTGGGTGCGACAGGCCATGTGTTGATCTCTGCCAATAAGATGACCTCTGGGGGAATGCACGTACACACCTCCTCCTGTGTTTTAGTATGAAAGACTGTGTTTTCCTTTGGTTCGCGCTCTTGTTTTTCACCAGCCGTTCCTGAGACCTGTCTCACACGGGTGGTAGAACCTGAGCCCGGAGTACTCTGCAGAGTGCTTCGTGATTTCTTTGTATTTTGTATCGTTACTGTATATCATTAAAGCCGGATTATTGTTTAACTTGTATTCTGGTGTTTCTTAATCCCTCCCTTTTCCCGAATTCACCTAGCTTGTCAAACGACACGCGGAGACGAGGTTGGTTTGCAACATCCTCCAAATCTCCAACAAATGGTGACCCGACGTTTCTGAGTGGGGTGTTTTCGGGGAAGAGACCACCAGCGGCAAGCGGACGAATGGTCCGGAGAAGAGGCCTAGAATAATCTCTGACAACTAAAACGAGGATCCTTCAATTGAAAGGTGAGCAGACAAGCCTGTTTCTATCGAAGGTCTGTAATTGGCTAAACTAAATTTTAGAGTTGTCAGAGACATATTCCGGTGTCATAGTTGTTGCGGTGGAATATACAAATACATATTTTAGATAGGTAGGAAAGTTATATAACATAAAAGTGAATCAACGAGGTATGTAAGACGAAGGTGAAAGGCCCCGTACTTTTTTCAGAAAGGAGACGGCTGAAGACTCGTTGGGGGACGTCCAGTGACCGTTTTCAGACGGCATCCAGGAGACGAATCTGAATAACAATTCTTAGGTTCATAGGAATCGAAGTTGAGTTATAAGTAAAATCCAAAGGAGAGTAACGCAACCTTCAAAAAGCAATTTTGAAGTGACCGGACCTCATTAATCCTTTGTTCTGTGGGGGTTGCTGAATAGACTGTACGGGGAACATTTTTTTCTGTGAATATTTACTGGTAACAAGGACAGTAAGTCAGATCAATAGATATGAAGTCTGTGAATATTGACTGGTAACAGAAACAGCCTAAGTCAGATGAATAGATACGAAGTCATAATGAAGGGAAAAGTTTAACGAGAGGAGCGTGAGTTAAGAGCTTACGAGGACAGTGGGTTCAAGCAAAAAAAAAAATTTGAATAAGAGGATAGCAGAAGTGTTAATTGTTGAAAGAAGCCCCCCCTTTTCCAAAGGAGAGGCTGAGAGCTACAGCGGGGGAGAGAGAAGGGGGTGTCAGTATTTGTCTGTGAGAGTTTCCCCCACCCTTTTTCCTCTCGAGAGCAGCAGCGGCCCGGAGGGTGTCTGCTTGCTTTTGTCTCTAGTGATCTGAAGTTGGACTGAAATACATAGAAAATTAACAGATCAAGGTGTGATTTGAAGAAGTAGATATATTGAAATTAATAAACAATGATTTGCTGTTATTTAAATATAGTCTTTGACAACTGATTGATACCGTTGCATTGCGTTGTGAATTTCATAGTATTTGTCATTAACTAAGGATTGTACTTAATTATACTTCAAGGAAAATTATGTTACATACAGTAACCTTAGGGGAAAGTAAAAAGAGATTTACTGAGAATATGAAGTACATTAAAGTTAAGGTTTTATTCAAATTAAATATGATAGATGGAGAAATCCACCTAGAATACGACATGGAAAGAGGAACATTTGTTAGACATGAAATAACGAACTCATTGGAAGAAATATATATATTGAGAGGTTATATAGAGTTACTGCTATTCTGGAAAATGTCATATTGTTTTGTGAGTAACATGAAATAAGAATATATTTACTAGATATAAGAACAACAGGCTTATCTAGGTTAACAGAACATTGCTATTAACCAGTTTCAGCTGCAACTATCCTGTCTTTGTTCTAAAGAGAACGTACGTTGCATTTACAATTAATATTAAGAAATGTTCACAATTGATACCATTAAAGACCGTTTGGGATTAATAGGACGAGTTTGTCATAAACATTCGTGCTTAGATGGAATAAAAGTGTTGAGAGATGTTCTCAAAAATGGGAGTTTTCACAATGCTTTTAGTTTTTATTGAAACAATTAAGTAATAAGGACAGAAAAATGTTCCGTGATGATTTATTTAGGTTTCAGCTTTAGTAATAATGAAGATTACATTTTGTAATAATTCCTTTAAGTGTTCCAAAATATATTCATGAACTGTAGTCAGATTACTTGTTTTAAATATATAGCGCTGGATACAGTTAGTTTTGTATTCTGTTACAAATCTAACCATGCTTGTAACACACAACTTAGATAAACAATTTGAAAAGAATAGAATAAGCAAGAAGATAAAAGATGAATCTATAGTGGTTAAGAAAAGTTTTTGTTTTGCCTATTAACTTAGAACTGAAGTAATGAAGAATAGGAAGACTGTTACCATTAGTGGGTTTAACGTTCACATGTTTCAGCATTCCTGACCATATAGACACTCAGCTGTTTTATTTTGTAACCCGCTGGGGGAGAGATTTACATTGAATTTTTCTCAGTAGCTGATTTGCTGTGATTACAGCAGCATTGGATAGTTGTGCGCCACCTTTGGGTTGTACTCTGAATCAGGGTGTTGGTGAAAAGTTGCTCATTGCAAACAGAAGAACTGTGCAAAGAACACATCTCAGAGGAGGGTTTCAAAGTTTGCTTGTGCCTCGTTGTCAAGGCAACCGTGGTGTGAAGAGGTACTGCAGTTTTGGGGGATTTCTGCGGCACAGAGGACAACGTGTGTCTGCTGATTGTATCACATTGATCCAGAGGTCCCTTCCCCCTCAGGACATCACAATGCCAGAGAGAGTTTCCTTGGAGCCCACTGACCAGGGCCGGTTCTAGCTTTTTGGGGGCCCTGCCACTGACTACAGCTGAAGAGGACAATGAATCATTGACTGTTCTCAATATGACAAGATCTTGAGACAGGCTGGTCTCAGTCTGTTCAGACTCTGAAGAAATCATGCAATGATTTTACAGCATAACTGTGCAAGAGTTTATCAGAAGGTGGTGTAGAACGATATGCTTAGTGTTTAGGAAAGGAGGCTGATTGTTTAATGATGGTCTGGAATGCTGAAAGGGTTAAGGTTTAATATCCTTGTTTGGCAAACAAGACATCTGATTATTATGTCACACATGATAATCTTGACATAGTGACTAGCTATGGGTAAACGTGTGGACGTTATACCATTATTATCATGAACTAAAAATAAATAGGGAAATAGTATCTGGTTAAAGATGAATGGATTTCATATCCTAGAGAGGATTAGTTATATTGTGAATACTTCACAAGGTATTTACTAATGTATTTTGAAGAACACACAAGAACACAGGTCCAGTTTTGTTTTTTTCTAGATTACATTTTCCATTACCAAAACTGTTCAGCTTAGGTCTAGCTTTAGACTTTGATAGTAAAAGAGTATTTAGGCTTATTTTTGTATATCTGACATTTTTTAAATATGTTGGCTATTCACTAGATAGAGAGGTGGCATTACTCTCTATTTGTTAAGAACATTTCTGAAGATTAAATATTTGTTTCATTCCTAATATTCCTATTTAGGATGTAATTTGAGAGTAACAAGGCTGATGCTGAAATTGGGAAATATGTTAGTGGTTTACATGATGTAAACAAAACAAAAAAAAAAAGATTTTGTTTGTTCAACCTCCAGTTAGATCTGAAACAGTAATAATGATTGATTTGGCCAAAGCTTAGTTTAACATCCTGATGTAACATTATGAGGTATGTTCACTTCTAAGGGTAAACAAATTGATAAAATGGATTATTATTATTATTGATTAATTTGGAATATTAATTCAAAAGGCCGTTTTCTGCAGGTTCACTTAAGAATGCCTTGCATGAACATTTGTCAGAACATTTGTTATTGTGTTTCCTAGGGGCGGTATATTAATAAAGTGTATTGATCATTTGTTTGTTAGACATCTGAAGAAAATGGTGCTGCGAACACGAGAAAAACTTTGTTGCATTGGTTGACATCAACACAATGATGTCACTAGTACAACTCCAGCTAGTAGAATATTAAAGTCTCTGCAGAGCACGACACATGGCCAATGAATCTGAGACCGAATGACCTTTGACCCTGACTGACAGTGTGACTTGAGAAAAGCACTATCAATGACTGACTCTGGGGCTGACCAAACTTGACTTTACAACCTGACAGTGTGGGTGTGAATGAATTTCTGCATGTGATCAGTGTAACTGCATGATTCTAAAACAATAACTAACCGAGCATGTCTTTGGACTAATACATTATTTTGGAGCTCCATGGGAAACACAGGTTTCCTACAATTCCACGCATTTGGAAAAATGCACATGTGACCCGTTTCTAATTCCCACAGGAGTTGGCGGTTTGCAAATGTAAAACTCAAACTAAAATCTAAAGATTCTGTTTCTTTTAGGACTGCCAGCTGGAAATGGACACTTATTTTCCCTGGAGTGTTTACTGTGAAAAATGATGGATGTACTTTTGTGAATGATGTTTGGTATTTTCTTATAACCACTGGTTACCTGAAGGTTTTCTTCCCATACAGGATTTTATTACACATGTTTACATGTGTAAAAAGGGGGAGTGTGGGATATTTTCATTTAGGGACTGGAAGAAACCTGCCGCCCCAACTCAGATGTTCAATCTGACCATTGATTGACAGTTTTAGATTTAACCTGCTCCATATCTGGGGATAAGATACTGTTTGATGAATGTTGACATGTTTCTAATATTGATTGAGTTATAACAGGTAACACAGATGCAGAATCAGTGGCCAAGGGGCTACTGAGAGAGGTAATTCCAGAATGAGAATGAGAAGGTGAACTGTGATAATGAAAACAATTTGGTAATATTTCAACAGGTATTAAAGTAACTGAGGTTTGAAATGTAGAAAGAACATATTACAGCTAAGTTAAAACATAGTAATGTAATGAGATAGAATTTAATTTAGACAACATCTTGTAACTAGCCTGGTAAAGAAGTAAAAGCCATAGACTGTTTAGATCATTATGGGGATGTACATTTAATTTAAAGTCATAATGGAAAGACAGTTGATGACAGTATGTTGGATTTCTGTATTCATTTTTCAGCTTGATAATATCCAAGCACTGACAGGTAGAAGCAGTCTCGCCTGGAAATTATTCACTTTGTCAGTATCATGATTTTAGTTGTTTTTAATCCATAACATTAGTGTGTTTCTTTACCAGAAACATTAGCAGTTCATATTATATTTAGATTTTAAATGGGATCTCAAGGATTTCATTTATAATAACACAGATGCTTGTCAGGAATTCAGAGCTATTGAGATATGTTATTTAGTTCACCTGAAGATGTTGGGGTTTATTTTGTTGACACAGGCCAAGTATTAGAATTCTGAAGCGGCCTACCAGTGGTGGGTCAAACACCTGAGGGCCCAGAAGCACTGAGCGTAGACTTGAGGGGTGGGTATCAGATTTCTCCACACAGGTTGCTGACGCCAAAAGGGGGACCCGAGGAGCAGGAGGCCGACACAGCGGAGTTCGTCAGGCCTACGTGACTCAACCCCAGGCTCTCCGGCCTCTACAGAGTGACCCAGAGGACATCTCATGCCGTCCGCCGAGGAGCAAAGGGGGACATCTGGTACTACTGGAGCCAGTGTGCGGCGAGGAACACTCCGGCTAGGACCTTGGAGGACATCAGGATGGACCTGGCTATCGTCAACGCGGACATCCCTACAGCAGACGACTTGGAAGCAGGCATCAGCGGACTGGAGGAGAAGGACCTCGCGGACATCCCTACAGCAGACGACTTGGAAGGAGGCGTCAGCGGGCTGGGGGACTTCTCGAGGCAGCAGAGGAGTCTACTTCTCTCTGATCAGATTCATCAGTTCCACCTTTGAAGGAAAGGCCGCATCTCCCCCTCCCTATCAGCTGCCCTTGTTGGCGTATTCCGCTGAGGGGGGGGGGGGGCCCTGATGATTCAACAACACGCAAGGATGCTGCTGTCTGGCACTCAGGCTCTCACTCTGATAGTTTCTTCACTGTCATTGGAGGTTGTTTTCTGTTCTCAAGGGTTTAATGAAGGGGGACAGACACCGTATTAAAGAAGGACAGTAGTTTTGTTTCAAATGTCTTATGTGTGTTGGTCTCGTTAATGCGAGACCAAAAAGGGGGAATTGAAGGATTATTTGAATTATTTGAAGTATTAAAGTAACGGGGTATGACAGGAAAGTAAAATCTGGTATATTCATTTTGGTGTCACCTTATATATGTTCATGTGTGTTAAATTTGAAGGGACAAAGTATCCTTTCCTCCCCCAATATATTGAGGTGAATTCTGTGTGCTTAGAGAAGAGATGGGAGCATGGGACACCATATTTGGAGATAGTGCCAGACGCTGGAATGCTTCCCTCGTAAAAAATGGGTGTGTGTGACACAATCTTGTAGCAGATGTGTATGTGTTTTCATTGAAGTAAATATAAGAGCTACATGATTACTGGTCAACTATACCTCTGTTCTTATTCTTTCATGTGTGGGTACTAAATGGCTACAAACATTGTGGAGAAATTAGCTTAAACATCTTTTATTACTCCATATGAAATGGAAACAGTTTTTATGACAGGGACGAGAGAGGTGGGGGAGGGACGCATTCCAGGAGTTTCAGCATGTCAATTGTCAGGGGAATCGACTTGTTTTCAATAGAGGTGTGTGGTTAGTTACTTTGTGTTAATAATAGCAGTATGTGTAAAGGAAGCTGGAAATATACAATGTGAAACCTTTTATTTGAAGTAAAGATGTGAACAATAGCTCAAACAAATGGAAGGGCCATAGGTAAGCCTGTGAGAAGTTTGACTATTTGGAAAGCATCTCTAATACTGCTTAAGAGCATAGGTAATGTGTTCCTCGTTGTTATTGATATGAAAGTAATTAACATGTATTACGTATATTTAGCCAACTATAACAACTATATCTTAAAACATACTTTTAACTTGTGTGTGGCAGTCAGGAGGCGGGAAGATGGACTCGGACAAAGGGCCATAAAGGAGATGTGTGTGTGCTGGCTAAAAGCTGCTGTGTCGCACTGATTGGGTGCGACAGGCCATGTGTTGATCTCTGCCAATAAGATGACCTCTGGGGGAATGCACGTACACACCTCCTCCTGTGTTTTAGTATGAAAGACTGTGTTTTCCTTTGGTTCGCGCTCTTGTTTTTCACCAGCCGTTCCTGAGACCTGTCTCACACGGGTGGTAGAACCTGAGCCCGGAGTACTCTGCAGAGTGCTTCGTGATTTCTTTGTATTTTGTATCGTTACTGTATATCATTAAAGCCGGATTATTGTTTAACTTGTATTCTGGTGTTTCTTAATCCCTCCCTTTTCCCGAATTCACCTAGCTTGTCAAACGACACGCGGAGACGAGGTTGGTTTGCAACATCCTCCAAATCTCCAACAGATGGCAGATATGGGTCCGTTCTTATTGTGCATCCATGGGTAAAGATAAACGCAACTCACATTGGTTTCTCAAACAGCATCTCTGTAAACTACGTGTGTTCACTGAATTTCACTCTCTGCCTTTAATGGCTCGTTGTAGCTCCAATAGCTCCAGCCCCCACCCTCCCTGTGAGCACAGTGTGCGCGTTCATAATGCAGAGGGAAATAACTCTCAGAATAACGTTATTAGCACATTATTACAACTTGAGGAACGAATGTTTTTAATAAGGGCTATACAAGTGTTCATACTGGGTAGTTTATTTAGTTGATAAATGATCCAACGATTTACAGACCATTCTTTCCCCATGTAAGTCAATGGGGAAAAGTGTTTCCGGGCCTGGCAACCAAACGGAAGTGTAGTACCGCCGTTTGGCCAGCACGAATATTTTCATCTGAGTCCGGCGCACTTCCTGGGGGCTTGGATTCAACATGTTGAATCGGCCA
The DNA here is from genome assembly GCF_949606895.1 of Notothenia rossii. Taxonomy (NCBI): domain Eukaryota; kingdom Metazoa; phylum Chordata; class Actinopteri; order Perciformes; family Nototheniidae; genus Notothenia; species Notothenia rossii. Next base: position 41,312,701 of record NC_136902.1, read on the forward strand.
TGCATCGGGTCAGGCAGTCCAAATAAGGTGTGTCACGGCCGACGGTGCGGGACACACCAAATTGAGTTTGGGCGACAGGACACGCTTCGTCTTCCGACTAACGAAAACGGCCGAAATCGGCCTGGTGTATCAGGGCCTTTAAGTATGGCAGACTTGGAGTAATTGAGTCCTGAACTCGGACTCGAGTGCAGATTTTTGGGACTTGTGACTCGACTCGGTCTCGCGCAGTGATGGACTCGAAATCGGACTCGTGAATTATCGCGCATGACTTGGACTCGGACTCAAACAAGTTTTGTCTAAAGTCCGGATGTACTCAGATGTGCCCCAGGGTTGTGCAGCTTCCAGGCGAGTTCCGTACCGCGCGCGTGGGGCATCATTAATATTGATATATATATATATGAGTCATTACACGCCTATTATGTCATACAGAACACACGATCAGTGTATGTATGACGATGAAAGTATTACAATTTGAAATATAAGTTATTGTATGTTCTATTAATAATGTGAGGTCCAGCTGAATCTTTAAAACAGTTGGTAGATATTGCTACTTTTTACTTATGTACTTTTCAAAGACCAAACCTCTTTACTTTTACTTGAGTAAAGAAGTTTAGTCAGTACTTACATTTTTACCAGAGTATTTATAAACACAAGTATCTGTTCTTCTACGTGAGTGAAGGATGTGTGTACTTTTGCCATCCCTGCATGTAAAAAAAAAAAGCGCAATACAAATAAAATGTATTATTATTATTATTATGTATGCTAACCAGAGTTAAGGTAACGCGTCACTGTTGATAACAGCAGTAATCCTATTAGTTACTCAGCACGAAATGATCCCCTTACTTGTGTTACCATAAGGTTTTCGACCACCTGCATAACGAGAGGACAGAAAAATAAATCAAACGTCCCTTTTCTCTTACGCTACACTGCCAAGTTGATGGATGAAGAGACGGAGCAGAAATGTCAGAGTTGCAGCAGAGATACAGGCTTTTAGCAGCAAACATCATGGAGCAAATGCTGCCCGTTTCCACAGTGGAATCGTCATCTTTTCCAAACATATTGAGCAAGATACACTTTTTTTGAGTAACTACCCGAACACTGAGAAGAAGGGGGCTCTTGGAGTGGTCTGCTTGTATGTTGACTAACCGCAGTGAGAAACATTTACACTTCTCTGCCTCAGACCAGCAGAAAGGCCTGCATGAGTCACCCACAGGTGCCCACAGTCTTTATGAAAGCATGCCCACACAGGCCTTGATGAAAGCTGCCCACTCCCGGAGGCTTCCTATTCACTGTGTCATGTTCTGTGTTGTGTCAAACACACACCTTATTTCCAGCTATTTTCCACATTCCTATGGAGAAATCCCATTGACTCTGAGACGAGGGAACCCGTAGTGGTA